>NW_024424008.1:12617862-12925590 GCF_017311325.1 Ursus maritimus | reverse complement strand
TATTTTTTTTTTTTTTTTTTTTTAATTTGGGAGGGGGTGGTGGATAAATTTAAAAGGGTCATTGTTTCCCGGTCAAACAAATGCAGATAACTGTGTTGGAAAAAAGAGAGACTTGAAGATTCCAGCGGGCAATGGCCGACATTCCCTCCAGTCTCTCCGACATCTTCACGTTGTCTGTCATGCCTTCTCTGATTTGCAAAAACAAGGTCTCTTCAGTTAATCTTTAGTAGTCAGAGGGCTACCTTCTCCAGCAAGCTATCTCTGGCATCCCATGGTTAGGCTCCGCCAGGGAACTGATCCCTTTTATGCAGTTGTCCGTTTAGATTTCTGACACTACAAAACTGTGACTTGAGCAAAGATCTATGTTTTGCGCCTCTCAGTGTTCCTCTGCATCACCTCGAGGCTTTAGAAATGAAGACCTCTTAGGCCCCGCCCAGGTGTGCTCCCCATTTGCCCCAGCAATACGCCTACAGCAGGAATGCCTTAGCTCCGCCCCTTCTGAGCCTCTGGCCCGCTTCCTCCCCACTGCGCCCGCGCAGGCCTCTGGCCCGCCCCCTCCATAAACTGGAGTCACAAGTGCGCACGCTCTTTAACCTCCTCGTAGCGTGATGACGTTGACGGTGGCGTGTGACGTGTGGCGGCGGCCGCGCGTGTTTCAGCTGTGGGAGGTGGTCTGAGCCGTGGGTTTGGAAACTACGCGGGACCGTGCGGTGTCTCGGCCGGCTACCGCGCGTGGTTTTTTAGGCTTACGCCGCTAATTGTGTTGTCTCCGCTCCGCCCTGTCCGGGGAGAGGGAAGCGCAGGGGAGGTTCTGGGGGAAAGAACTAGAGCCCCTGAAGGGGAAGAGAGTAGCCGCGGGGGGAGGTGGGGCTTGGAGCGCCTGAGTGCAGGGCTGCAGCCCAAAATTGGGGAGCAGTCGAGAGGGGAGGTTCGCCATAGGCAAGGTCCGCACCCGCCTGGATCGGGGCTGGTCCCGAGGAGCGCCTGGGGCAGCCGAGCGATGTTTGGGGCCCGGTGCCTGGTCCGAGCCCTGCGCTCCTGTTCCTCCGCTCCCTGCCCGAGACACAAACCTTCAGCCAGACTGAGCGTGCGGGATGCTCTCGGGGCCCAGAACACGAATGGGGAGCGCGTTAAGGTCCAGGTTGGTGTATGGGAAGGGGGTGGCTTTTTCTTTTTAGTGACTTAAATGGCCCCTCCACGACTAGGCTTGCCTTGTCAGACAGTGACAGGCAGGGAAAGGAGAAAACGTAGGCAGTTGTGTGCGTTCACACTTTTTTCCTTTCCTTGCCTACCGTTACTTTTTGCAAAACTGTTGGGATGCCTGTGAAATCCTGGAACTATGCTCTTACGGTACCAGGACGTTACCTGTGAACTTGTTAGTCATACAGCAGAATAAACCTACGATTTTCCTTTATCCCTCATAATGAACATCCACAGTTAATAGGGCTGCCTCGAGCTAGCTCCTTAAGAGCTGACAGCGTGTCTTTTCTGTCTAGGTATTCACACATGCCTAACAGTAAATACTTCAACTAAACAGTGGCTTTTATTCAACTTTTAACCACCCCAAGGCCTAAGAATGGGGGTTTGCATATAATGTATGTTTAATAAATTAGGAGAAAGAGTAGAGTGTAGTTTGCAACTCTGGAGTCATGCTGCCTAGGTTCAAATATGCCACTTAGTGGCTTATTAGTTATGGGCATGTCTCTTACGTGTTCTGTACCTGTTTCCTTCTTATGGCAATGAAGCTAATAGTAGCCTCAATCTCATAGAGTCCGAAGATTAAGTGAGATGGTAGGTATTAAGACATTTAGAACACTGGCTCACAGTCAATAAATGCTAGCTGCTCTTATTTCTCTTGTTAATATTGTTTGCAACAGCTCCACATAGAAGATTTTCCCCTAAGGGAGTAGACCAAGCAAGGTGGTTTGACCGTTTCTTATAGGTTGTTGAAACACTGATGAAGTTATTTTTTTTGTCCTTGGATATCCTTGATTTTTTTTAATAATAATTTTTTATTATGTTACGTTAGTAACCATACAGTATATTCTTAGTTTTTGATGTAATGTTCCATGATTCATTATTTGCATATAACACCCAGTGCACCATGCAATATGTGTCCTCCTTAATACCCATCACCGGCCTATCCCAATCTCCCACCCCCCTCCCCTCTGAAGCACTCAGTTTGTTTCCCAGAGTCCATAGACTCTCATGGTTCATTCCCCATTCTGTTTACCCCCCCTTCATTCTTTCCTTCCTTCTCCTACCAATCTTCCTATTTGTTATGTTCCATAAATGAGTGAAACCATATGATAATTGTCTTTCTCTGCTTGACTTATTTCACTTAGCATAATCTCCTCCAGACCCGTCCATGTTGCTGCAGATGTTGGCTAATCGTTCTTTCTTTCTTTTTTTTTTTTTTTTTTAAGATTTTATTTTATTTATTTGACAGAGATAGAGACAGCCAGCGAGAGAGGGAACACAAGCAGGGGGAGTGGGAGAGGAAGAAGCAGGCTCATAGCAGAGGAGCCTGATGTGGGGCTCGATCCCATAACGCCAGGATCACGCCCTGAGCCGAAGGCAGACGCCTAACCGCTGTGCCACCCAGGCGCCCCCTAATCGTTCTTTCTGATGGCTGAATAATATTCCATTGTATATATGGACAACATCTTAATCCAGTCATCTGTTGAAGGGCATCTCGGCTCCTTCCACAATTTAGCTATTGTGGACAATGCTGCTATGAACATTGGGGTGCATATGGCCCTTCTCTTCACTACGTCTCTATCTTTGGGATAAATACCCAGTATTGCAATTGCTGGATCATAGGGTAGCTCAATTTTTAACTTTTTAAGGGACCTCCACACTGTTTTCCGAAGCGGCTGTACCAACTTGCATTCCCACCAACAGTGTAAGAGGGATCCCCTTTCTCCACATCCTCTCCAACATTTGTTGTTTCCTGCCTTGTTAGTTTTTGCCATTCTGACTGGCGTAAGGTTGTATCTCAATGTGGTTTTGATTTGAATTTCCCTGATGGCTAATGATTTTGAACATTTTTTCATGTGTCTGTTAGCCATTTGTATGTCTTCATTGAAAAAGTGTCTGTTCATATCTTCTGCCCATTTTTTGATTTGATTATTTGTTTCCTGTGTATTGAGTTTGAGAAGTTCTTTGTAGATCTTGGATACTAGTCTTTTATCTGTAGTGTTATTTGCAAATATCTTCTCCCATTCGGATATCCTTGATTTTTAGCAGGATAGCCCCTCTGCATTTCTTTGGGTTTCATACTTTTTCCATGATACAAATCAAAACCTTTTCTATTCATTCATCTGTTCATTTGACATACATACTTTAATGATTCCTTCGGAGTGGTAATCTAGAAAACATTCAAAGATAAAAGCTACTGCTTAGGTTAGAGGCTTTCATTTTACTGCTGTGCAGTCTAAGATAGTAGCTACCTGCCATTTGTGGCATTGAGCTCTTGAGATGAAGCTGGTCTAAATCAAAGGATAACTGTAAATGTAAAATACACACCAATTTTGGAGAACAAAATACCTCTATATATTTATATTGATTACATGTTGATATTTGGGGCATAATTGGGTTAACTAAAATATTAAAATTAATTTAACCTGTTTACTTTTAGTGTGACCACTAAAACATGCAAAATTACATTTATGGCTCACATTATGTTTTTGTGGGTCAGCCCTAGTCTAATGGTTAAGACTAGTATTTGGGGCAATGTGATTAGTATTGGTGATAGAGAAATTTGTGAGAAGATAGAGAGGGACGTCCTTAACTATGTGAGATCAAGGAAGACTTCTTATATTAAGTGACATTTCGCTTGAGTCCTGAAGGATATAAGTTCCTCAGGCAGAGGAACTGGGATGGGGTGGAGATAGCATTCTAGAGAAGTTTGGTAATAATGTGAACTTCGAACTAAGAACTGTATTTGAATTCTAGCTCTGCTATTTGGGAACTGATTTTAATTATTTAGAGAGAGTATCCTAACTTCTCTAAATATGTTCTTCATCTCTAATATTCACTGCATTAAGTTCTTGTAAGGAATAAGTAGTAAAATATTTATAAAGAGCTTAGAACAGAAGCACATGTTTAAACGGTGATTCACAATGTTACCTTTTACTAAAAAGTGAAAAGCAAGACAGTGGTGCTTTAGGAATTACTGTTGATTGAGCGTGACCAAAGAGCAGCTGCCTTTGGGGAAGCATGGGGAGGTGAAACCAGAAAGATGGGCACACTCAAATGTGAAAGATCTTATATAGGAGTTGGAGGCAATCTATACTTTGTTCAGTGTAGCTCCGGAAAAATGTCAAGGTCTTTCTGGTAGACTTGGGTTCAAGTTCCGGCTTTACGTTAACCAGCAGTGTGAGCTTCGGCAAGTTGTTTTACTTCTTTGACCCCAGGTTCTTCACTTGTAAGACAAGTTATAATGATAATCCACAGAGCTGTTGTGAGGAAGGGATGAGATAGTATATGAAGAAGGTAGTAAAACACTTGTCACATAGTCGATTTTTAGTGCATAGTAGATATTCTTTCACTGAAAAACATTAGTGGACTGTCTATATGCGCTTGACAATGGCCTTCAAAGGCAACTAAAGCATGGTTCCTAAACTTTGGAAATATTATGGACATGCAAATAAGTAATAGAAGAGCTTTAATAGCGATTTCTGTAGGGCATGATGGGAACACAAAGAAAGGGTCAATACAGTTTTTCTAACTAGAATTATCTCCCTTTTCCCAAGCATGTCTGATAGTTAATCAAACACCGTCAGTTGTTTCACAGTTGTTCAATGTCTGCTAGAATATATCCTTTTCTGTGCAAGTTAAATTTAAGTTGGATGTGGTCTGGGAGAGCTGTTTTTAGTAGTACTGGTCTACTAGAAGGCCTCTCGTTTGTACTCACACATACCTGTCATTTGAATTCAGTGTCCTTGAAAGCTTATGTACTACTTAATATATGTTCACAATGAAAAGCTTCTTGAAAACTTTGTGTGATACATTCTAAAGGGAAAAAAAAAAATCTCATGAAGATGTTTCTAGTCTATAACTACATAATCTCCCTTCTGGGAATTTTATATAAAAGGAGGCAGGGGCCAAAATATGTGCCCTGTTATTTGTTGTGGTGGGGAAAAGGAGCAAGGGGCAGGAAGAAATACCTGGAATAGCCAATATTGGGGAAATTGATGATGTGAATTAGGCTCTTCACCTAATGGAATGTTAGGCATCTTTTCAGAATGGTGAGTTTTATTAACCAAACAAAAAGATGTAATGCCAGAGCTATATATCACTGCAATAAGAATCATATTGAGTTATATATGCTCAGGGGTGAGCTAAAAGTGATTGATTTGTTAAGACAGGATTGAGGACTTTTTTTTCATTTAGTCTTATATGTGCGTGTGTAATGAAAATGTAAAATGTTTGTGTTTTAAACTCACATTTAGAAATTTCTCTTCATTAGGGATGGATTCGTTCAGTCCGATCCCAGAAGGATATCTTGTTCCTGCATATAAATGATGGATCGGCTTTGGAAAGCCTTCAGGTTGTAGCAGATTCAAGCTTTGACAGTAGGTGAGTTTTTTGGTTGTTTTTTTTTTTAACAAAAGAATCTTTTTTCTTTCATCTCTGCTCCCCAACACTCTAATCCAGTGTTCCTATTGCCATCTGAGTGATCTTTCTAAACAAACCTGCTTTTCAAAGCTTTGAGGCTCAAGTCCAAATATCTGGAATCAAGATCCTTCAAGCTCAGGCCTTTCCTTTCCTTTTTTTTTTTTTTTTTCCTCATTTTTTTTTCTATTTTTTTAATTTAAATTCAGTTAATTAACACGTAATGTGTTATTAGTTTCAGACATAGAGTTCAGTGATTTATCAGTCTTATATAACACCCAGCGCTCATTACATCATGTGCCCTCCTTAATGCCCATCACCCAGTTACCCCATCCCCCCTCCTCTCCTCCAGCAACCCTCAGTTTGTTTCCTATGATTAAGAGTCTCTCTGGTTTGTCTCCGTCTCTGATTTTGTCTTGTTTTATTTTTCCCTCCCTTCCCCTATGCTCCTCTGTCTTTTCCTTAAATTTCACAAATGAGTGAAATCATGTAATTGTCTTTCTCTGATTGACTTATTTCACTTAGCATAATAGCCTCTAGTTCCAGCCATGTCATTGCAAATGGCAAAATTTCTTCTTTTTCTTTTTTTGGAGGCCTTTCTTTTTCTAACATCTTCATGTAATAATACCCCCTACCTATTCTTTGCTTCAGTCTCTCATTTATTTGCTACCCAAAGAAGGGTGAAACCTCTATTAAATTTTGAAATGTTCTGATAGCAAGTTTTGTTTTAAAATGAGGGTTCCACATAACGATAATCTTGTTTATGCTGGCTTTTTGTTACTTTAGAGAACTGGCTTTTGGGAGTTCTGTGGAAGTTCAAGGGCAGCTGGTAAAAAGTCCATCCAAAAAGCAAAATGTGGAACTGAAGGCAGAAAAAATTGAAGTTGTTGGAAATTGCGATGCCAAGGTATGCTTTCTAATACTTTAGTGGAGACTATTTAGGCTTAATGTAAAACATTAGCAGTCTGTTTTAAGTGTGATTATTGCGAAGATGGCAGTTAGAGCATGTTTCAGTTGGACTTCCCAGATAATTGGAACAGGCTATAGAGCCTGAGGAATGTAGAGAGTGTAGCAAAAAGTATGTAGATGGCTGAGTTTTATGAGTGAAAGTGAAGTATTAATCTGTGCATCTCTTTTGGACACCTGTCACAGTTGAAACTTGCCACTTTCATGAGGATGCCCAGTTAGCTGCAGTGACAGAGACATACTGGGGCAGACCATGTTCTTAGGAAATCCCTGCCTAGAAATGACTTTTGCAGAATCTAGAACTGTGTTGTACCAGTATAGTAGCCATTAGCCACCTGTGGCTATTTAATATCAACTAATTTAATATTAAATCAATCAAAATTAGATAAAAAAAATCAGTTCCGCAGTGACATTAGCCACATTTCAAGTGTTTGGTCATCACAGGCAGCTGCTGGCTACCATACTGGATAGCATGGATACAGAACATTTCCATTTATCACACAAAATTCTTTGGGACCGTACTGGAGTGCTTTAATGCTCGAGCTGAGCAAACATAAGAAATCCTACATTAAGACATGTATGGGGTGCCTGGCTGTCGTCGTCGGTTAAGCATCTAACTCTTGGTTTCAGCTCAGGTTGTGATCTCAGGGTCTTGAGATCAAGAACCCTGTCAGGCCCCCTGGTCAGCAGGGAGTCTGCTGGGGTGGGGGTGGGGGTTCTCTCTCCTCCCTCTGCCTCCACCTGCTGGTGTGCGCACGCTCATGCGCGCTCTCTCTCTCTTCCTCACTTCTTCTATCTCAGATAAATAAATCTTAAAAAAAAAGAGAGAGACATATTTATGCCTATTTTTGAAAGACTCTTTGTTACTAGCTTTTATTTATCACCTGATAAAGAGGTTAGAGGGTATAAAACCATAGGTTATCAATCCAGTTTCTGAATTAGAGAAAATGAGGCCCAGTCAGGTGACCTGACTTGCCCAAGGTTATATTGCTGACTAGTGCCACAGCTGAAATTGATGTCCCAGCCGTTTGACTCCCCTGTAGTTTTGCTATGCTTGTCTTCAAGTATTTAATGAACAAAAAATGAGGAAGTATAGGGAGATTTCCTCATTTTAATTCATTTTTATTTCTTTTGGATAATTGGAGGAAAATAAATATAAGGAAATAAGAGAGAAAATGGGCAACTTTTAAAAAAATGTCATTCTGAATAATTTTTAAAGAAATACTGATTGAAATACTAATAAATACTAATTGACATGTAAAATCTGGAATCAGGTTCTAAGATTTCTGAAAAGTAGACTGAAAATAATTTGGGACTCAGAGAGGAATTGGAGATGGTAAACATTTTTGGTTCTGCTTTTTTAGAGGAGTATAATGATTATTAAAATTTGTCATGTGTTTTACTCTTAAATTGTTCTCTCTTGGCTTCTCTCTTTGTCATTCACCTTCTCTCCCCCTTGATTTCAGGTTCATTTTAATGTATTCAGACATTAGAGAATTCTGATCCCCACGCAGTCTCCACACTCCTATTAGTGTGGTCATAATTTGACTTTAGTAGATGTGGTGCTTATCTCTATTATGAAATAAATTAGCATGTGCACTAAAAGAAATAGGTAAGACTAAATGGAATAAGCTAGCAGTTTGGCTTTTTTACTTAGTTTTTCTGTTACTAAAACTTTGGACTGAAGCTTTGTTTGTGTCTTCTTAATCTTGAAACATGAGGGGGACAGCATGTAATATTTCTACACAGAGTCATAATTTGAAATTTTTGTAAATATACACTACTCTGCCAGATGACAGAAAGCTGTTGACCCTCCCTCATGTTCTTAGACATGTTGAGAAACAGTGAAAAACAGTGCCAATTGATTATAAATGATTGTAGGCTTTCAAGACATTTGGGTGACTTTAAAATTGAACACCAGCTGTGTGTACACAGCTGTAGAAAACATAATCTTTAATATCTACAATATTCTGAACTCTTATGTGCCAAACAGTGGACTATTTTGCATAATTATATCCTAATCTCTCTATTTGTAAGTAGTGACTGATACAAGCTAATGGATGGAAACTTGATAAATAACAGATTAGCCTCAGTAATATTAACTTTGCCCAAGGTTCCACACCTAATAAGTAGTAGAGCTGGATTCAAACCCACATCTCTGATTCCACCTACCATTCTACTAATTTGGAATAAATGTGGACTATATTCATTTACATTAAGAAACAGAAAAGGAAAACATTTTAATTTTGTTCTGAGGCATTACTATTTAACAAGTGTCCTGGAAACTGCTATTATAGAACATTATCTTTTTTAGCTTTTATTTATTTTTTTTTATAATAGTTTTTTATTATGTTAGTCACCATACAGTATATCCTTAGTTTTTGATGTAGTGTTCCATGATTCATTATTTATGTATAACACCCAGTGCACCATGCAGTATGTGTCCTCCTTAATACCCATCACCGGCCTATCCCAGTCCCCCACTCCCCTCCCCTCTGAAGCCCTCAGTTTGTTTCCCAGACTCCATAGTCTTTCATGGTTCATTCCCCCTTCTGTTTACCCCCCTTCATTCTTTTTTTTTTTTAAATTTTTTTTTTTTTTATTATATTATGTTAGTCACCATACAGTACATCCCTGGTTTCTGATGTAAAGTTCGATGATTCATTAGTTGCGTATAACACCCAGTGCACCATGCAATATGTGCCCTCCTTACTACCCATCACTGGTCTATCCCATTCCCCCACCCCCCTCCCCTCTGAAGCCTGCAGTTTGTTTCTCAGAGTCCATAGTCTCTCATGCTTCATTCCCCCTTCTGATTACCCCCCCTTTCTTTATCCCTTTCTTCCCCTACCGGTCTTCCTAGTTCTTATGTTTTTTAGCTTTTAATTTGTTTCTTCCATTTATTGGCAGGCTTTCCCTTTTAAATATAAAGAGAGGCATCCTCTGGAGTATCTAAGACAGTATCCTCACCTTCGGTGTAGAACTAATGCTCTGGGTTCTATACTGAGGGTTCGCAGTGAAGCCACAGCTGCTATTCATTCTTTCTTTAAGGTAAGGTGCTTTGTGTGCTTTTAGCTGTTCTTTTTTTTTTTTTTTTTCGTAGCTGTTCTATCTTGTGAAGAAGTTAAATAATTGTAACCTTGGAGTATTATCCTGAAAGTTCTGTTAGTTACAACAGTTATTCCAAGCCCCCTGTATTTGTGTGGTACTTTTTTCTTTGGCTGATGTGAAATTGTCTCTTTATCACTGTTTTTGAGCAATCAGATTATGATGTGCCTTGGCACAGTATTTTTTGTTCCTTGTGTTTAGACCTTGTAGAGTTTCTTGGGTCTGTGTGTTTTAATTTGCATGAAGTTTTTCAGCCATTATTTCTTCAAATATTTTTTATGTTACCTCCCCTCTTTGGAGACATCAGTTTCCTATATATTAGGCCACTTAGTGATACCTCCATAGCTCACTGATGTTCTTTTCTTTTTTTAAATTCCTTTTTCCTTGTGTGTTTTTTTAGGGGGTAGTTCTATTGCTGTGTCTTCAAGCTTACTAATTTTTCCTTCTACAGTGACTGATTTGTTGTTATTCTTATCCAGTGCGTTTTTCATCTCACATGGTAGGTTTCATAACTAGATGTTTGATTTGGGCCTTTTTTTTTCCTGTGTGGAAAAAATATGGAATGCTTCACGAATTTGCGTGTCATCCTTGCACAGGGACCATGCTCATCTTCTCTGCATTGCTGCCGAAGCAAGCACGATTCGGACCTTTTTAAAAAAATATCTTCCATATCTCTACTTCACTTTTTGAACATGTACAATACAGTTTTAATAGAAACTATTTACAGTTGTAATAGCTGCTTAATAACTGTTTTATGTCCTTCTAACATGTCTGTTGATTATAAGTCCTTTTTGATTGATTTATTGCTTTTTTTAATTTGTATTTTATTTACATATTATTTGATTTACTGCTTTTAGCCTCCTAATTACAGGTTATGATTTCTTGCCTCTTTGTGTATCTGCTAATCTTTGGTTAGATGCCAGACAGAAAATTTTACCATGTTGGACATTATTAAGCTTTGTTTTGGTGTGCGGTTAAGCTACTTGAAAACCGTTTGATCCTTTTGGGTCTTGCTTTTTTGATTTGGTAAATAAGGCTGGAGCAGTGCTCACAGTCTAGGGCTAGTTAATTTCCACTACTGAGGCCAAGTCTTCCTGAGTACATTACCTAGTGCCTTGTGAATTTTGAGTTTTTCCCAATCTGGCTTGTGGGAACAGGTACTGTTTCCAGCCACACATGAGCACCAGGCATTGTTTCCTCATAATCTTTTTGGATGGTTCTTTCCTTGGCCTTTGATAGTTTTCCCACATGCATGTGTTTATCATTCTTCTACCTAGTACTCCATAGTGACCCTCTGTACATCCCTGGAGTTCTCTGTGCAGCTCTGTCCTCTCTGATACTCTCTCCTGTGAATTCTAGCCACTTTTGTCCCCTCAGGCTCTCAGCTCTGTCTCCTCAACTCAGGAAGTCTGCTGGGCTCCACTTTATTTCTATGTCCAGCTATGGCCTGGACAGTCTCAAGGTACTAAGCAAGGCTATTGATAGGGTTCGTTAAGTTTGTTTCCCACCTCAGGGATCACTGTCTTTTGTTGTCTGATAGCCATTGTCTTGAAAACCATCCTTTCATGTGGCTTTTTGTGTGGTGGGTGGGGGTTTAGTTTTGGGTTTTGTTTGTTTGTCTGTTTTTGGTTGTTTCAAGGGGGGAAGGTAAATCTGATCCCGGTTTTTCCATCTCGGTCATAGACGTATTTTATTTGTAGTAAGTACTACTTTTAGAGAGTTACTGGTGTTAATCAAGTAGATTGGTGCGTAGCTAAAGGCATTTTGTCTTATTTAGCTTTGCTGGTCATCCACTTCCCCTTACCTGGGAAAGCCACAGGGGCATATAGTTGTTAAGCTGATGAGGTGAAAGGACCCTCCCCCCATGTGGATGAGATGGCCCCAAAGGCCAGGAGTGGCCAGCAGATGAAGTTCAGTGGTCTTCCAAGTCAAGTGATTCTGGAGCTCTTCGTACGCCACTTCTCCAGATCCAGCTGATTGGCAGAGAGTGTCTACCATCATACCCTTCCCTTAGGTGCATCCAAATAGGCCCAGCCCTATTGTAGTTTACCAAGAGAGTTGTGCTCTTTGAAAAGCTCCTTCAGAGTTAGTTTCTGGTGTAACAGCTAAAGAGCATCATGGCTCTGAAGCATACTGTGTTGAACAAACAAAGAAAAATAATCACATTATACTGTGTCATCCTATTATAGTTCAAAAGGTACATTTCCATATGCTCTCATAAACTTTCTTATGCAACTTCCGTATGGCTTTTCAGTAGTGCTTGAACCACACAAACAGAAAATTTGTTCAGATCTAAAAATGTTTTTTGCCCTATATGGCTTTAAACAGTGGATAAAGTAGACCTGCTTCAATACTGAAAGTTTTATAGATTTCTGGCCACTAGGTGGTGATATTGACAGTCCATTGACAAGTGGGCTTTACCTACTTTATACATTTATTACTGGAAGCTTTTACAACTGTGTAAACAATTAAAAATAACAAACTGGGAAAATCTGAAATAAAAAAATAAGCAAAATAACGTTCTAAGTGGTTGCAAATAATGAATTTTAGCACTATTGGTTATAGTTAAAAGGCAGGTAATTTTTGAGTGCTATAAATTCTCTTTGTAATTGTGAAGCCCTGAAAAGTACACTGCTGATAATTCTATAATGTTACCCACTTGCATGTATAGCACTTAGGATTGAACTGAAATCACAGAATACGATAGGGCTTATTAAATAATAGTTACATGTTATTTAGTATTTGGTACTATTTCTGTGACTTACTACTTTAGACTCCCTAAAAGATGTTAAGACTTAAAATCTAAGTAAGAGTTTCATACCTTAAAGTATCCTAACTTACAAGGTACTGTTCTGGTTGATTTCCAGTTGAAATCTAGTAAGATTTCTAGATTAGAAAGTCATTCATTTGGTTTATCAAAACTATTTTGTGTATAAGTTGGTTTTTTCATAAAATTGCTGTATTTGCTGTGTACTAAAACTTGGATATCTAGAATCCTCAAGGAGCGAATTACTTAGAAGAGCTGAGTTTCTCTCATAACAGAATAGTTAGGCACAATTTTTTTTCCAGTTTATGGAAGTTATCCTAAAATATATTAAATATTTCCCTGTATTCCTAATCGACCCAATAGAAGAGTTTGCCCTTTCTTGATGAGTCCAGATTCTTCTTTGAGTATCAGATTTTTCCCTCTTCTGTATGGCAAGGCCTTAAAAGCTTGTCAGGGTGTATTCTTTGCCCCTCTGTTGAATGACCGCAGACTACTGTGTCTTTGCGTTCCTGTGACTGCTTTTTATGGATTTTTTTTTTTTTTTTTTTTTTTTTTTTTTTTTTTGTCTTCTTGCTGTCACTTTTTGTTGCCAGTGGCTAGCAGTTTTTGTCAGGTTTCTTTCTTGCTGATTCTGGTTAAATAATGATGCTTACTTTGTGTGAGTGTAAAAGAAAAATACAGTCCATGAAGTTCTGAGTGATATGCATGGGTCTTAGTATGTGAATTTTGTAATTTTCAGATACTCAGTGCCTTATAAATATCTGGTTCTAAAATATGTATCAGAAATATTTAAATATTTAGAGGTGGTGGGTAGAATCAGAAAAATTGGGTGAGTAGGAGTGCCTGGGTGGCTCAGTTGGTTAAGCACTGCCTTCCGCTCAGGTCATGATCCCAGGGTCCTAGGATTAAGCTCCCTCTCAGGGTCCAGGCTCCCGGCTCAACAGGGAGTCTGCTTCTCCCTCTGCCAGCCCCACCTCCCCCCTGCTTGTGCTTTCTCTCACTCTCTCTTTCAAATAAATAAATAAATCTTAAGGGGAAAAAAAAAAAGAAAAATTGGGTAAGTGTGTACTTTTATTTTTGGCTCCTCTGGCCTTTCTTTCTCTAATTAGGAACCTCTTTGCTGTAGGATGGGATAAATACCTGACACCCTGGTGGCGGCGGACAATACTCCCCCACTCCTTGCTGTTTATTTTCTTTTTTATTTTTCTACTTCCCTATCCACTTGCTCCTTTTTGGATTTTGTTCTCTGTGCTTTATTATTCTACCTTTGGACTCTGTTCTTTATAGCTTTTGGTGGGAATGTTATAGACTTTGATATAAGCCTTCTAGCAGCATTAAGGCTTAAAAAGCTGATGACACCTTTTGAAAGGTTTAGCATTAATTGAGTATTAAGAATAATTCCCACTACTTGAGTGATTTTTTTTTAACCCATATAGTTATTTTCATAAGATTTGCAGTTTTGTTTCTTGTGGCAATTGACCAGTTCTAACTTTGGCAATTACATTTAGCCGTTAAATTTTCTCCTCCCTCCCCCCCTCCCTCTCACCACCCTCGTTTCCTTTGGATTTTTCACTTCCTTTCTTTGTTTACTGCACCCCTGCTCGTAGTTGCCTGTATTCATGTGGAATAAATGATTCATGTCCATAATTCTGGTTCCTAGGAGATAAAAGTTTTATGCAGTAATGTTATTGATTATATTTCATTCGTTCTCTATAATGTGCTTTGTGTGGCACCTCTAGGCACGTAGCTCCCAGGTTAAGTATATATTTGAATATTTTCTGAGACTCCTAATTTATGGCTTGAATATCTAATCAGTCTATATCATAAAACAGGTTGTTAACTGGGTACTTTGTATCATAGCCAGAAGACTTGAATGCCACCTTTTTAGGAAGGGAGGGACAGATTTGGGAGGCCACTGGTGTAATGCTGCACTGAGACATTTTACATTCCATCCGTGATAGGCACAATTTGGCAGAGATTAAATGTGCATGTATGAATTCATTGCATTGATTTCAAGACCAGAATTTTTATGTGAAACACATACTATTCTGCTTCTGCAACGTTAAGTTCACTTGAATTACCTCTACTCCCACCTGCAACATTTACACCGAATGTAACCTTTTGCCTACATTCATAGTCAAAACGAAAGAAGCATAACCTTGAAGTTGCTGGGTTATTTCAATCCTACCAGCAAACAGCTTTTGTGGTTCACTAATGGAAATAGCTCAGACTTTGGAGCGGAAGAATTGCAGTTGGGCGCCTCAGTAATGGATGGATTTGCTGCTCAGAATCTTCCTTGAGGCAAAGGAAGTGCACTGCCTATGCCATACTCAGTGTACTGTGCCATCAGCTTAATGACAGACTTCCTAAAAATCATTTCTGTCTTTGTTGCTATTTATTTCTTCAGTCCCTATTTGTCAACTTTAATTTTTCTCCGTTTTTGGTGGTTTGTGACAATTGGGGGTCTCATTCCGAAATAACAACCGAAATTCATATTGATCACTTTGTAAGCCCTTAGCAGTGCGGTAACATCATTGTGCATTAGCCTTGAGTGAGAGAGAGAGTGTGTGTGTGTGTGTGCGTGTTTGTGTGTGTGTGTGTTTGTGTGTGTGTGTGTGTGTTGAATCACTACCAGTGTGTTAAGAGAAGTGGGAAGAAAAAAATACACCAGAGAGACCCTAAAGGCCTAGGTTCCAGTCCTGGATGTCTCTGCCATCGACTAGTTGTGTGAATTTTTCATTAAATCTCTCTGGGCCTCAATTCCCTTATCTTTGAAATCACGTTGGACTAGAGAATGTCTAAGTCAGTTCTTGGTTTAAAATTCATTGTGCTTCTCTGCACAGTAAAACACTCAACTTGGTGCCTCATTAGTTATACTTGGAGGTTAGAGATTTGATATGGCATTCTTTTAGTGCTCTTTTAATACGATAATCAGTCGTATGTTCTTAGATTTGTTTTATATACAGATATGCTGAAAAAAGTGGGTTTTCTTATCTTCCAGGACAGTGGCTTTGTGCATATTCATACTCCAATAATCACATCCAATGACTGTGAGGGAGCTGGAGAACTGTTCCAAGTTGAGGTAAGTTGTGCTTCCCATCTTGAGGGATAGGTTGCTCTTTGATATTTTTCTTCGGAAGGTTTGCTTTAAATTTAATAACGGCTGTGTGGATAGACCATAGCTAGAACTTGAAGTTTTGTCAATAGTAATCCTTAAAAAGCATATAGAGAAAATTCAAACTTCTCTGATTTCCTGTCCTACTGGCTATATTACTGACATTGTGACTGAAAGGAATGAATTTTTAATTTAGTACTCCATTTGCTCTCCTATGTAACTGTGAATTGGTGAACTAGAGAAATTTGAAGAGATTAATAAAGCTTTTAAGATCTCTTTCACGCACATTCAAGCCCCAGTTAATATTTTTGGATGTAAGTCATATTTTAAAAGATAAAATAAGAAAAAACATACATGTGCATATTTTCTTTTCCAAAGTCTTTAAAGAACACATTTATTTTATAAGAAATTATTTATGTTCCATGTATCTCATGAAGGCTCTGATTTTAATTCTTTGTTCAACAATAATTTTTTGAGCTCCTGGTATATGCCAGGCATTGTCAGCTTGCCCTTGTTGCATATTATTTAAAAGTAACCAGTTTTTCTTACTTGTGGGCAGTTGAAAGCCTTTCATTTACCAATTTCACAACCTGTTAAACATCATTGGCCAGTAGTATAATAATGGGCAGAGAGAAATGTATGTTGATAAACGGTGCTTTTTGTATTTCTTTCATTTATGTAGTGATTTCTTTATCTCTAAGATGTCAGGATTCTTATTTATACATCTGGGTGATTCTATCAAATGGCAAGACCTGTGTATAACTGCTCTGTTCTGGTTCAGTACATTCGGACTCTTGATAATGATGCTCTTTTTATTAATGAACAAAATATTCACTGGGAGAAGTTGTCCTGGTGTGTTGAAGTCATTGTTCAAAATGATAATCAAATGCTGTCTGTATTCATACATAGTTTGAAGAAATCTTGATAAGCCTTCTGCAAAAAGCAGAATAAAAATGCTTCATTGAACATTTAAACTGGGAATGTTAGCATCTGTAAATGTGAGTTCAAAGAAGGCAGCAAATGATAAAATAACAATACATAAATTGTGAAAAACATTCTCTTCTAGGTGTTTATGTTGTTTGTTTTCTCTTTGCACCTTAGTAGTCTTTGTTGAAGTGAGGAATTACCCACCTTAAATACATTTCATAATCCTTTAATCTAAACCACTGAATATTAAAAAGGAAATGACAGGGAAGGAAAGGTATAATTTAAAGGAGTTTTACAAATAAGAAAGTAATTATTAAAGAGATCCAAATTAAGCAAGTAAAAAAAAATTGTAACATACTGAAATAATGATACATTTGGAGATAACTACTTTGCTACCAGGGAAATCCCATAAGCAAGTCTGAATGATAACAGTATGTGTATTTTGGCCTTTAAACAATACAAAGCAAGTTACCAGGTAAGTATAAATATAGAGGAAGGGAAAATACATATTTCTGAAGCTAAACAAATGAGAAGTGTTCAGCGTTTGTAGCCTTTCAGGGCCACGTTGAGGAATTTCACATTCCTGGGCTCCTGCAGTCAGGCTGTACATCAGATCTCAGCAGTTTGTGGCTTTTATCACCTGCTGGTCTTTGTTGCTTTCAGAAGTTTGGTTTAGAAGACTTGTCTTCTGCCCCTGCCAACCGTCTACCCTTTGAAAGCAGGACCTTCTTATTCCCACCTCACACATGTCTGTACAATACTTTCATTGTGTTAATTTTGTCCTGACTGCGTGTTAAGGCATTGGGGTTTGAATCTTGGTACCCCACTGTTAGGTGGAAGTGGACTTTCATATTTAAATTCTTCCTTCTCTTGGGGTGTGTGAGTGGCTCAGTCAGTTAAGTGTCTAACTCTTCATTTCTGCTCAGGTCAGGATCTCAGGATCGTGAAATCAAGCCCCACATCGGGCTCCACACTGGGTGTGGAGCCTGCAAGGATGCCTGGTACACACCCGGGTTTGAGGGCAGCAGTAAAAGGCCATTTTGAAATGCGCAATAAGGACATACACTTCTCAGAGCGCCTGGGTGGCTCATTTGGTTAAGCGGCTGCCTTCGGCTTGGGTCTTGATCCCAGAGTCCTTGGATCAGGTCCTGTATCAGGCTCCCTGCTTGGTGGAGAGCCTGCTTCTCCCTCTCCCCCACTAATCTTGCTCGTTCTCTTACTGTCTCTCTCACTCTCAAATAAATAAATAAAATCTTAAAAAAAAAAAAGAACATACACTTCTCTAGTATGCTGTTGAGAAGTGATAGCATGTCCCATCATTTTAGTTCCTTTTTCTTTTTCCTGCTTTCTGTTTCCTGCTTTAAGGCTTGGGATGTTTGTTAAGGTTTGGGTACTACTGAACACGTATGTAGGAGTTTTGTTAAGGCATGCATACATTATTCAGCAGACATTTGTACCGTCTGTGTTCAAGATGCTAGGTTGTCTTGAGAAGATAAAAGAGATTAAAGGCAAGAATTAGAGATTATGGCAAAAATGAGTGTTGATGGAGCATAAGATGAAACTGCCTTATGTATATATTTGAAGTTATAGTCAACAATCGCAGGTGGTATGGAATCTAGAGGAAAATTGGTCAATGAGGATTGACTTGGGCAGGAAAATATTCAAATTTCTGAATTTCTGACTAGACTGTAACCTAGGGAGAATATTTCCAGTACGAGAACAAGTGAGCAGAAATGATTGTGGGGTTTTCAGTGGACTCTGGATGGACAAATTAGAAGGTTCATATTGGCGAATGGTAAGAAATAAAGTTGGATGGCTATAGGAACAAAAAGATGGAACAGGTTTTTAAAAAAAAAAAAACTTTATTGAGATATATGTTACATGCCATTAAATTTACCCACTTACAATACAGTTCCATGGTTTTTAGTATATTCACAAGATTGTGCAGCCATCAATCACTACAATCTAAATTTAGAGCCTTTTTATCACCCCAGAGTGAAACCTGGTACCCATTAGCAGTCTCTCACCATCCCCCCTCCCAGTTCTAGGTAACCACTAAACCACTTTCTATAGATTTGCCTTTCGAGGAGCCATTTCATATGAATGGAATCATACAACATAGGGTCTTTTGTGTTTAGCTTTTTTTTTCTCAGCAAAATGTTTTTGAGATTCATTCACGTTGTAGCATTTATCAGTACTTCATTCCCTTTTATATTCAGCTGGTATACAGTTGTGTAGATGTACAGCATTTTGTTTATCCATTTGGCAGTTGATGGGTATTTGGATTGTTTCTACCTTCTGGCTATTATGAATAATGCTACTGTGAACATTTATGAAAACATTTCAATGAGCATATGATTTCATGTCTCTTGGGTGGAATTGCTGAGTCATATGGTAACTCTGTGTTTAATATTTTGAAAAGCTGCCAAACCATTTTTCAAAGTGGCTGCACCATTTTATATTCCCACCAGCAATGCTTGAGGGTTCCAGTTTCCCCACATCATTGCCAACCCTTATTATTGCCCTTCTTTTTTTTATTATAGCCATACCTAGAGGGTATGAAATTGTATCTCATTATGGGTTTCCTTTTTGCTTTTGAACATTTACAACTTATACGTAAATGTGTAATTCACATTTGAGCTTTTAAAATTACAGTTCTGTTATGTCAAAATGTGATAGATAAATGGTCACACATTATGAAATTAAATTAGGCTGAGAAAATCTAAGAGTAATACTTCATATAATAGGGAACGTTATTCAAGCCTTAGAATTTATACTTTAAATACTTTTTAAAGCTGAGAATGAACTGAAAGTGTAAGCCTGTTAAATGGAACCCAAGAAGACGTGTACTTTTATATCTGAATCTCATACTGTAAAGAGTCTCATGCTGTATCTCATACTATATGTTGAAGTTTGGCATTAGTTTGGTTTGCTTGTGTGTGTGTGTGTGTGTGGTTATATATGTGACATAAAATTTCCCATTTTAACCATTTTTAAGTGTACAATTCAGTACCATTAATAATATTTACAGTGTTGTACAACCATTCCCACTGTTTCTTAAAACTTTTTCATCACTCCAACAGAAACTCTATAGCAAAAGTTCTCCTCCCATACCCCTTACCCCTAGTAACCTCTAATCTACTTTTTGGCTCTATGGCTGTCTTGTTCTGGATATTTCATATAAATGGAATCATACATGATATATGGCCTTTTGTGCCTGGCTTCTGTTGTAGCATGTATCAGAATTTCATTTCTTTTTATTACTAAATAATATGTTGTATGGATATACCTGTTTAACCATTTATTGATAGACATTAAGTTGTTTCCACTTTTTGATTATTATGGATAATGCTGCTGTGAACATTTTTGTACAAGTTTTTGTTTGAACACTTCTTTTCAGTTCTTTTGAGTATATACCTAGGAGTGGAATTGCTGGGTCATATGGTTATTCTCTGTTTAACTGATAGAGAAACACCCAAATTATTCTCCATAGTGGCTGCACCATATTATAGTCCCACCAGCAATTCATGAGGCTTCCACTTTTTTTTTTTTTTAGATTTTATTTATTTGAGAGAGAGATCACGTGTGTGCGAGTGGGGGTAGGGGAGGAAGAGAATCTCCACAGACTCCTCACTGAGCAGAGCCCGATGTGGAGCTCAACTCCATGCCCCTGAGATCCTGACCTGAGCCCAAATCAGAAGTCAGACACTTAACTGACTGAGCCACCCAGGCACCCGGAGGATTACACTTTCACTGCATCGTTGCCAATGCTTGTTATTTCCAGTCTCTGTTACAGCCATTCTAATGGATCCATTATCTCATTGTGGGTTTGATTTGCACTTCCTTAATGGCAAGGTCGTTGAGCATCTTTCTGTGTGCCTGTTGGCCATTTGTATATCCTTGGAGAAATGTCTATTTAAGTCTTTTGTCAATTTTTTAATTGTCTTATTTGTCTTTTTGTTGTTGAGTTGTAAGAGTTTCTTTTCTATTTTAGAAACAAATCTATCCCCTGCATCGCCCTAGCAGTGTGAAGTCTCTGATTACGGCCCTGGCTGGCTCAGCCATGGGTACGCCCACAGTCACCTAGAGGTGGCGGTGATTCTGGCTGGGCTCTCTTTGGCTGTCTCTTTCCCAGACCACACCCAGCTCTGAAACTCCACTAATTCCAGGCTGATTGCTCTATTGTTTCAACAGTATTCACAGACTGATCCAGTCAAATTTATGGTCCTTTAAAGGTATACTTTCCAAAGTCAATGTTTGAAATTTATCCTGAGCCCAAAAGGTCTCCTCCCTGCTGTCTCTCAGTTTCTCTCCAGCAGATTAGCAGGTCTACAGTTTATCCTTTATCTCCAGTGTCCAAAGCCTCCCATTTGCCTTTCAGCATGACCTTTTTTTTTTTTTCAGAGCACCCTTAGGTTTGAACTTTTCCACATTCTGTGGCAAATGAAGTCAGTTCCTTTAAAAAAGAGATTTGGGGAAGTGTTTTATGGCCTGCTTCTATCCCCAGGCGAAATCTCTGAACAAGGCTGTAGTGCTGGAGGCAGGGACAGTGGGGACTTCTAAGTGACATCCCGAAATAAGAACCAAGCTCAGTGGAGTGGGTGGCTGCAGCTCCAGGTCTCCTAGGTTTGCCTCGCCCACCCCATGAGCCTGGACAAGAGAATCAGGGCCTAGTATTCTTAGTGCCTTGCCCAAGGCAGAGCCTCCTTCTGACCAGCAGCGACTGGGCAGAAGAAGGGAGCCCCCACGTCTTGGCCACACTCACCCAGAACTTAGTTAGCGTCAGCAGCAGGTAGCTGTGGGCGAGGTGAGAAATGCTGGCATGCTGCCCCTACTGCTAAGGTAATCCTCTGACTGGGACCTGAGGGGTTCAAAAGAGCTCTCTGTCTTTGGCTGTTTTATTAGTCTGGAGTGAAGTTTCTGTCATGCTGAGCTTTGATGGGGAAGGAAGGGGGAGTGGGTTGTCATTCAAACACCGCTTGTTCTTACCAAGTTTTAGTAGATTGTCTTGAATAGATGCTTCTTTATTTGCTATATGTCCTTAGGACCATTTTCAGGAACTTTGGCTAGGGTGGAGGCAAGGGTTTTTTTTTTTTTTTTTTAATTTTTTTATTTTGTGACTTTCATCAATTTCACTGAAGAGTGGGTCTGCAGATCTATCATGCTAAAGTTGAGAGTTAAAAAGGAAAAAAAAAAAGGCTGTCACTTTGGACTACTTTTTACCACAGCAGTCCTCAATTTCCTCACTTGTAAAATGTGATTGACACAATGCTTACAGGTTGTAAGGATTAAGTGAGATGACACATATGAAAACTTAAAATTGCTATTCAAAAATAAAACTTAATATGCAGGAACAGACTGATATTAGCAACAAAACTTTCTCTTTTCCAAATCGTTGTGTATTATAGAAATGGTAGCAAGAAGTTACTGGACCTCAGGAATTTGGGTGCTTGTAAGTTTTTATAGCTAAGTTACTTATGGCACATATCATTTTGGTTCTGCTTGATGTTTGCACTTTTTAATATTCTTACCTGTTTCTTTTTTTTTTTTTTTAAAGATTTTATTTATTTATTTGACAGAGATAGAGACAGCCAGCAAGAGAGGGAACACAAGCAGGGGGAGTGGGAGAGGAAGAAGCAGGCTCATAGCAGAGGAGCCTGATGTGGGGCTCGATCCCATAACGCCAGGATCACGCCCTGAGCCGAAGGCAGACGCTTAACCGCTGTGCTACCCAGGCGCCCCTGTTTCTTTTAAACTTCAGATGTTATGGGGGCTAACCCAGGTCAAACCTCTTACCAAAACAGCTTTTTTAGCTGACATTAAGCTTTTTCTTCTTCCAAGTCTGTCGTCCTTATGCTCAGTTGCTATAGCCTCTTTGGACATTCAGTTGTTCTTTACTGCTTTTTGGGGGGTTTTTTGTTTTTAACCTCTATTTTGTTTCCTTACCTAGACTGCAAGCTTCTTATGGGGAACTACCTGACAGTGGTGAGACACTTGGATACTTGTTGATTAATATTTTCTCTGGGCTCTTTTAGCTTTGCAGAACTTTCATCCTGAAGAGATTAGTCCTTTTTCTGTCGAGGATGTTTATTTCTGTTAAGGAGGTCCAGTTTCTGCATGTGAAAAAGGCCCAGGACACATCTAGGAAAATAGATAAGAGACTCGCACTAGTGTTTGCCTGTGCATGGGGCCTACTGTTCTGTATGCTTTGAATTTTTAATCATCTGCTTGTATTGCTTAAAAACAAAAATTATATGTAAAAGTTACACTGGTCAAAAGTTACAAAGGGGTAAAGTAAAACGTTAGTTTCCCTCCCACTGCTGACTCCCAGCTAGCCTGGTTCTCCTTGCTATAGGCAGTCACTGTTATCTTTTTCTCTAGAGAGTTTGTACCAATTTTTATTTCTGTCAGCAGTATGTGAGTGCTGTTTCTCATGAATCATATGTCAGAGTGTGTTACCAAATGCTTTAACTTTTTTTCTCCAATTTTAACCAGATATATTAACCTTTTCATTTACAAAACTAATCAAAGAGGAGAAAGAAAGAAAATGCTATACTAGATTAAGAGAAGCAAATCTGTTTTCAGGGCACTGAGAAGAGAACTGATTTGATAACCATGTTTTTGCTGCTTCTACTGTGAAGTGAGGATTTTGTGAATCAACACTGTGGTTTGGGGGGAAAAAATCCCTCAGACTGTGAACCCATACAGCGTGCTGCTACTAGGTCTTATTCAGAAGACTGAACTATTTCTTCCACCCTACGGCATCCACCAAGTGGAATGCATTCTTAAAATGATTTAATCCCATCAGCCACACAACTGGACTAAAACTGCACTATTTGCTTCATCCTATAAATATTTGTTAATCCTCCTTTCTTGTGAAAAGTACTGTGCTAGTGCTATTTGACTTACAAAGTTATTTCTGTTTTGCCTCTCAGCAACATGAATTTGCAAGATATTTTTAAATGGGAAAAACAAAATCCTACAATAATAAATGCCACCAAAATAATGTAACTTTGAAAGCTAGCCATATTAAAAGAAAATTGCAGATACTACAAGGATACGTTTTAAGTCAAATCACTAAGAATATAAAAACACTGTGAAATCTGAAGCCAATCATGCTTGGGTTCATAATTTTAAAATAGTTTTACTTTGATTTAGGTGCCAGCATTTTAATCTGATGGTAGATCCGACTAATAACATCTAATCTTTATACAGTACGTTAAGTCAAATAATATTTGTATAGTACTTTACTGCCGTATATGTTATTTCATTGGTGTTTTTTATAATGTTAGACCACTAGACCGGATTTCTAAAAGGAGTAATCCCATTTTATTAGCTTTAAGTAATCCAAGTAGAAAAAGAAAGAGAAAAAACATTTATTGAATACCAAGTATATTTCAGGCACCATGTCAAGTTCCTTTATATAACATAATCTTTTCAGCAACCCTTTGAAGTAGGAATTAGTTTTCCTTTGGAAGAGCAGAAACCATGTGTTTGTTTCTTGTACATTGTTGTATAATACCTGGCACATTCTCTGCACATGGTAGGTGCCTTAGAAATATTTGTTGAATAAATTATCTTTTATTTTTACATGAGGAAACCAGGCTCAGATTAAAAAACAAACAAACTTACCAAAGCCACATAGTAAGGGAGAGTTGTAGTTTTAACGAGATCTGTTTGGCTGTAAAGTAAATGCTGTTTGTACACACCACATTGACTTCTGAAGTTGGCTTTTGAGAAACAATACCAAAACTTTAAAGTTCTGAAGTTCAAGATTTTTTATGAGGTAGCAGACTGTTAAGGATGAGCACCACGCTAAAGCCTTTTCTTTTCGGCCACTCTTCAAGCCAACCTTTTATTTTCCTGGGGAAAGGACAATAATAACATTTACTGATAGCCTACTGTTGACGAGAATTTGAAGTACTGCTCTTTTTCGTATAAGTAACCTATTAGTAATGCTTAATTCATTTTACTAAATATCACATAGGTACCAAATAATACAAGCTATATAGACCATATAAAGCATGCACCTATACTCACTACTAACCTTAAGAAATAGAACATTATTAGTGCCTTTGATTCCCCACTTTGTTCTTTCCCCATTCCATCTCCCTCCTTTTTCCCACTGTGACAATTATTTTTTTCTGTGCTTTAAAAAAATTAGTTTTACCACATGTGTGTGCCTGTAGGCAAAATATTGTTTCTTTTTGCGTGGTTTTCAACTTAACACAGTGGAATCACACTATTCTGTGATAAGTTGGGTTTTGGGTTTGGGGTTTTTTTTTTTTTGGTGTTTGTTTTCTCAGTGTTTTGTTCCAATTCAGTCCAAATTTGTGGGAAGTAGGATTCAAGCATTAATATTTTTAAGGCTGTCTGGGTGATTCCAATATGCCTTCAAGAGTATATATGAAATAGTGCAAGAGCATATTTTTAACTTCAGCTTTGCTACATAAATCCAGATTTTGCCTGTAGAGAAGAATGAATTTAAACTCCCACCAGTAGGGTGTGCTGTTCCACATCCTTGCCAACACCTGATAGTTTTAGACTTCTAAAATTTTAAGAATCTCATGGATATAAAATGAGATCTTGATGTGATTTCAGTTTGCTTTTCTCTAATAAATTTTGAGATTGAGAATCTTTTCTTGTGATTATTGGCCACTCATTTCCTCCTCTATAGTATTTTCTATTGTGTTGTCTTTTCATAGCGGCATTTTTATATTCTGGATAATATTTACCCTTTGTTGAGTGTACTGTTGCAGATATTTTCTCAGTTTTTTACTTGCCTTTTTTTTAATACTGTCTTTTGGTAAAGAGTTCTTAATTTTAATGTCAAGTTTCAATCCTTTCCTTTATGATTGGTGCTTTTGAATCTTTTGAAGAAATCCTTTATTATCTCCTAAAAATCGTATAGTTTGTGCATTACACATACATGTATTTAATCTACTTGGGACTGAGTTCTGAATATAATGTAAGAGTCCAATTCTTTTTTAATGGATAACCACTTCAGTACCATTTATTGAATAATTCGTTCTTCTTCCTGTGATCACAGTTGCCAGCTTTGTCATAAATCAAGTTTCCATGTATGTGTGTTTCTGTATTTTCTAGTCCAGTGGTTTATCCGTATGCCAGTGACTCACTCTCTCTCAAGTGCTGTAGCTCTTTGAGAAATCTTACTATTTAGTAAGACAAATCCTACCCTTCTTTACGAGTTTCCTGGCTATTTGTGATTCTTTTCTCTTGCATATAAACTATCAATCATCCTGAGAAGCTCCAAAAAAAAAAAAAAAATTGTTTGGCCTTTAATTGGAATAACACTGACTCTGTAGATCAGTTTGGAAAGACTGGTATTTTAATGGTATTGAATTCCTGTCCCTGGACATGGTATATCACTCTATATATTTAGGAGTTTTTCAGATCTTTTCAATAGAGTTTAATCATTTTCTTTATAAAGATCATGAATATCTTGGGGCGCCTGGGTGACTCAGTCATTAAACATCTGCCTTCAGCTCGGGTCATGATCCCAGGGTCCTGGAATGGAGCCCTGAATCAGGCTCCCAGTAGGGAGGCTGCTTCTCCCTCTCTCTTACCTGCTGCTCTCCCTCCTTGTGTGCTCGTGCGTGTTCGCGCGTGCTCATGCGTGTTCACGCGTGCTCACGCGTGCTCTGTCAAATAAAAAATCTTAAAAAAAAGATCATAAATATCTTTTTATATTTATTCCTAGACACTTTATATTTTTTGTAGCATTAATGTTCTGTTTATCTTTGGAAAGTGTATTTTTCAGTTACTGGGTACAGTGTTCAGTATATGTGTATTAGAACAAGATTATTAAATTGTATGTGTAGATATGTAACGTGCTTATTGGTATTTAATATACTTTATCTGCCATTTACTGGTTATTTAAAATCCTGTTTTTCCATTTTTCTTATAGTTTTTGCTTTATGTGTTTTTCAGGCCATGTTTTTGGGTAAACACAAATGTAGACCTACTTGTTGATACAATCAATCTATAGCTATGTAGTGGGCCTCCTCCTTTCTAGCTCTGTTTTTTGCCTTATTGTCTATTTTGTTTGATAGTAATTTAACCATACCAACTTGTTTTTTATCACTATTTGTTTGCCATGCTTTTTACTATCATTCATCCTTTTACTGTTAACCCCTTTTTTGTTTGTTTGTTTGTTTAAAATATGTGTCTGGGAAACAGCATACAGCTTAGGTTTTTAAAAACATTTAATCACTTAGTCTTTGGCCTTTTCCTGTTTAATTTAGTCCACTAATGTTTTTTGTGATTGCTTCTGCATTTGGATTTTTTAAAACATTTTGTGTCTTTGTCCTTTTTTTTCTTTAAAAAAAATCCCTCCCTTTTTTGCCTTCTTTTGAAAAAAATTAAATGTTTTTTCCATATCATTTTTTTAATGCTACTTATTTAGAAGAGACTGATGAGGTAAAGAAGAAGGGAGAATATAAAGCAGTGATTCTTAGTCTTGACCACATATTTAATTCACCTAAAAACATTAAAAGATATGAATGCCTAGGCTCTGCCCCCCAAAATTCAAATTAATTGGTCTGAGATATAGCCTGGCATGGGGAATTTCTAAAGCTTACCAGGTGCCATCAATATTGAAAGCTACTGCCTTTGGAGAAACTCTTAAATATATGACATTAAAAGTAGTCACAGACTTAAAAAGCTAGGTGACTATGACCAACATCCTTTTCTCCCTATTGCTCTTTGCCTCTGCCAACTAGGAGAATTCACTAGCTAGTTCATGTTTTTTTTCTGGTATATACTAGTATGCCCAGATTTATGTTGTGTCATATGTTGAGAATTACTTATTTAAAAAAATTTTTTTTAATTAAAATGAGCGGGAGAGCACCTGGCTGGCTCAGTCAGTGGAGCATGCAACTCTTGCTTGACCTTGGGATCAAGCCCCATGTTCGGTGTAGAGATTACTTAAAAATAAAATCTTTAGAAATAAAATGAGCTGGTCCTCAAATCTTTTTTTATCCAGGAGATAAAGCTGACACATGAAGTTGTAGGCAGAATAACTAAATGTTGAATTGGATTTTCTAGGATAATTATACAGAATAATTTGTACAGAATTATTAAATGTCAACTGTGCTTCACATTTTGTTTTATAAGTCAGCTCAGAGAGTTCTCTGACAAGGAGAAATTAGGTGCTAGAGTGATCAGAGATGTCCACAGGGTAAAGTAGGCAGTTTATGACCCTTTTTGATATTTCTGTCTTTGATTTTTGCTCCCAACTTTGTCTTTCACTTTCTGCTTACAAAAGAACCCAGATTCATGTCGGGTCCATTTCCAGAAAGTAAAATTGGTAGGAGTTTGAAGAAGGGAAAGAAGCCCATAGTGAGAAACAAGCCTATAGGGTGAATATAGGGTGATGCATATCACTTACTTAATGCAATAATTAATTCTTTTTCTCAACTAATATTGAGTACATGACCTGTGCTGGGAATATAATGGTGAAAAAGTACACAGAGGTTTTTTTCCTTAAGAATTTATGTATATTTGTAAAAAGGGAAGGAAGCACAGTTAAGTAAAATATATAGTGTATTAGGTATTGTAGTAACTGTCTAAAATAGCTCCCTAGTGTATTCCGCTTCCCAATATTAAAACCCTTCTGTTGTCCCCTCCTGCACTTAATTTGAGCTGTTTCTGTTAACCAGTAGAGCAAGATAGAAATGAAGCTTCCTCGGCTAGGTCAAAACCTCAATTTTCGTCTTTTGGAATGTTCACCCTGGGGCAAGCCACCATCTGTGTAAGAAGACTGACTACCACGAGGCCATCATGCTTTGAGCTAGCCCACAGTAGTCATGTGGGAAAGCTAAGTGATAAGAAAGATTCCTGGCTAGCACCCAGCTGTTTGAGCCATCCCAGCTAGGGTACCAGACTTGTAGTTGAAGAAGTCATCTTGGATATCTAGCCCAGTTGAGCCTTCAGATGACTTCAGTCCCAGCAGCCATTTGGCCATAAACACATGAGACACTCCAAGCAAGAACCACCCAGATAAACCTAGGCAACCCACAGAATCATGAAAGAGCAATAGACATTTGTTTTAAGCTACTAAGTTTTAGGGTGCTATGTTACTCAGCAGTAATCAGAACAGATGGTGATTTGTACCATGGAATAAATTAAAGTTTGGGGAATGGAGGTTAGGGAATTGGGCGGGGGGGATTCAAGTTTAAATTGGATGGTCATAAAAAGACTCAGAAGATACTCAGAAAACATGATGGATGTGAGGGAGCGAATGAAGTTGATGCCTGCAGGAAGGACATCCTCCAGTTAGAAGGAACAGCAAGTACAAAGGCCCTGTGCCTGGAGCTGCATAAATAACCAGGAAGGTCAGAAATAGCCATGAAGGCCAGTGTAGATGTAGTGAATGAGGGGAAGAATAGCACGAGTTGAGATCAGATTGGTATAGCAGGTTGGGAGTAGTTGCAGATTATATAGGGCTCTGATGATGGACTTCATATGGTACAATACTCTTCTTTATAACAAACGTATGTTGTAATCCGTTTTCTCTCCTAAAGTGCAATATAGATAATAGAAGCTTTTTATGCACTTAATTTTATTTTATTTATTTTTTTTTTAAAGATTTTATTTATTTATTTGACAGAGATAGAGACAGCCAGTGAGAGAGGGAACACAAGCAGGGGGAGTGAGAAGGAAGAAGCAGGCTCATAGTGGAAGAGCCTGATGTGGGGCTCGATCCCATTACGCCGGGATCACGCCCTGAGCCGAAGGTAGACGCTTAACCGCTGTGCCACCCAGGCGCCCCTACGCACTTAATTTTAAAAAAGAAAACAATACAATGTTCCCAACTTCCTTATGAAGAAGACATGAGATGAAAGTAACATAATTTGCATATTTTGTTATATGAATGCTGTGGTATGAAAAGTCTAGAATACAAGTAGCCATTACATAGAGTTGCTGACTTTGAGAGCTGTATATTAGGACTTAGGGAGGTGTGTTACGTTAGTGACTCAAATGCCATGAAAAATGTTGCTAATGGTGATGGGATTTTGTGATGTAGTAAATTTTTTTTTTTTTTTTTTTAGAGAAAGCAGGCACGTGTGTGGGGCAGAAAGGGCAGAAGGAGAGGGAGAGAGAATCTTAAACAGGCCTTACACCCAGTGCAGAGCCCAACTTGGGGCTCAATCCCACAACCCTGAGATCATGACCTGAGCTAAGAGTCAGATGCTTAACTGACTGAGCCACCCAGGCGCCCCTATAGTGAGTAATTCTTGGTGGAGTTCTATATCAGACAAAGTACAGGCTTCCCTAGGAGAAATGCATTAATTAGCATGGAGGGTACATTCTGGAAAATTCAGAGTATATTTAAAGAACAAAATTCACATAATGCACATGAATGTTGCATGGGATATTTGAAACTCTGGTAGTACCCACTAAACTCCAATACCGCTCCCTAATCATTGTGATAATCAGCAGCATTCCCACTAGAAACCTCAGATACAAGGCTTTGCAGGACAGTGTAAGAACTTTAACTCTGAGTGAGAAAAGTCATTACGGAGTTCTATGCAAAGGAGTAACATAAATCACTTATGTTTTAATAAAATCATTCTGGCTGCTGTATGGAGAATAAATGGTAGGTGGGTAAGTACAGAAGAAGAAAAACCAGTTAAGAATCTAATGCAGTAATCCAGATGGATAGATGATAGGAGTTTAGACCAGAGTTGAAATGGTAGATCCTAAAATGTGGTTAGATTCTGGATATATTTAGAAAGTAGTTTATGCATGTCAGTACCAGGGCACATTTTCTTTCTTTCTTTCTTTCTTTCTTTCTTTTTTTTTTTTTAATCATCTCTATTCCTGGCTTATGTTTTCCCAGTTACTTAACGTTGGCTAGTTCACATCTGCTAGAGACTTTTAAACTTTTAATATGGAGGAGATTGTTTTTTTTCTACAAATGGTTGTTTCCATTGCTAATTTTTTTAATCTTTTTATTTTTTTATCATGATATGTATACTGTTTAATCCCTAAGCCCTATTTCTCCCACCACCCCACCCACCTCCCCTCAGTAGCTATCAGTTTGCTTTCTATAGTTAAGAGTCTGTTTCTTGGTTTGTCTTTCTCTCTCTCCTTTTTTTTTCTTTGCTGGTTTGTTTTGTTTCTTAAGTTCCACATTTGAGTGAAATCATGTGGTATTTGTCTTTGATTTACTTCGCTTAGCATAATACTCTCTAGCTCTATCCATGCTATTGCTAATTAAATAATTAAATAATTAGGGCTGACTGGGTGGTTCAGTCTGCTAAGCATCTGACTCTTGGTTGAGGCTCAGGTCATGATCTCAGGGTCGTGAGATGGAGCCCCTACATGGGGCTCCACGCTCAGCACAGGGGTCTGCTTGAGATTGTCTCCCCCTCTCTGTGCCCCTCCCCCAATCACTCTCACTCTCTCTCAAATAAATAAATAAAATCTTTTAAAAATAATTAGCATAAATTAAATAAAGTATAAAGTGGATTTTCCTTTTTTCTTTCTTTTTCTTTTCTTTCTTTCTTCTTTTTTTTTTTTTTTTTGCTTCCGAGATCAGACAAGATCGGGCGCCTTCAGGAGGTATGGCCGGAGACTCTTTTTTTTTTTTTTTGTTAACGTGAACTTTAATGTTGCTGTCCATACGTTAGAATTTAGTTAAGTACTCATAAATGAGAAGCAAAGGTCAGCTTCATAAATACTAGAAACCCTTTTGAGCTTATTCTCTCCAGGGCCAGTGCCATTTAATTGTTTTGAGGGATGGGTTTTTGTTAAAAGTCAGACACTTATTTTATGGATGCCATCCTTGAAGGAAGCATTCTGTGGCATTGTTGATTTAAGGAGATACTTTGATCCCCAAAAATGATATAAATCTTTTTTTGATAATGTTTGAATAGCACCAAAATGATGAAATTTATATTATACGCCTTATAATAGTTTATTTTTAAGCACCACAGCCAGAGGTAAAGGATAACCAAGGCCTTCTGTTCCAAGTATCATTATCTTGCTTTGTTCCACATAGTAACTGCAAGAAAATATGTTGTCTTTTACTTGTTGGTTGGACTAAATTTTTATACTGGGAAGAGGTATGGGAGGTAAGGGACTAGCTTTCATAGAAAGAAATTTGATAAGGATTCAGGATGCTTGCTGCAATTTTGTTTAGATTTGAGTGCCTGTTATGTTTAGTGATAGCCAAGTCCTTTAAGAGGGGCAAGAAATATAACAGTCCCTACCAAGAAAGAGCTAGGGAGGAGATGGGTACATAGAAAGTTGAACAACATTATAAAGTAGTGAATGATTAAGTGGAAAAGATTGGTAAAGCATATCTCAGGGGGAAATTACAGCATAAGCAAACACCCAGGGTAAGGATGACTAAGGCAAATGGGGGAAACAAGATCAGTTAGGTTTAAAGGGTATTGTCAATATGTTTTTCTGTTTTTGAGGGTTTTTAATGGAGAATAATGAGAAAGAATCTTGGAAAGGTCAAGTAGGTTAGAACAGAGTAGAGGACACACTGCAGAACCAGTGACGATTTGTAAGCTTGATGAAAGCCGCAAGAATAGAAGGAGGGAGAGATAGGAGAGGAGTAGGTGGTAGGTCATTGGCCTAAAATCTAGGTATGAAGTGATATGCACCAGGTCTTGATAGCAATGGTAAACATAGAGAGGAGGGAGCGAAAGAAAAGGTTTTTGTTTTTTTAAGAGAGAGAGAACACAGCGGGGGGTGGGGGGTGGCTGGGAGAAACAGACTCCCTGCTGAGCAGGGAGCCCGATGCAAGGTGACATGGGACTCCATCCAAGGACCCTGAGATCATGACCTGAGCTGAAGGCAACTGCTTGACGACTGAGCAACCCAGGTGCCCCTGAAAGAAAAGTTTTTAAGTGTTAAAGCTGAAGAAAAGGTTTGGAGCCAATGCTTTTATGATCAGAAAGGACCAAAGGGGAGTTTTTCTGATAAGCAATATTCCAAATTTGCCTTTACTGCTTGAATATTTTCCTCTCACCTCCTCCTCCTGAGATTCTCACTTCTTCCTTTAACTCAGTAAGTGGGAGGAAATGTTCATTTAGTTGATATGTACAAGTGGTTTAGGGACTTAACTCTGGACAGTAAATTTCCCTTCTCATCGTGTAGGGGCTAGAAGATGGGGTGAGAGGATAGTTAAGGAGCTGGGAGCATGTCATATTCCTTTTTATAGCCCCAGTCTGACAACTAATATGCCAAAATTAATATTTTTTCAATCATAATGGAGAAATTGGTTGGTACATTTACCCTGACCCTTTCATATTTGGGAGCAAATTTGACTTTCGGCAATTAGCATTGTTCTCTGGGGGAAAGAAAAAAAAAGTAAGGTAGCATTGTTTCTTCACCTTTTGTTTTGCCCCAGCCTCACCCCTCTGATCTTACAGACATCAGACCCCTTTTCTCAGTTCTTTCTTTGTTCTTTCTTTCTCAGACTGCTCAGCAGGAAAGCAGACTGTTTACAAACAGTCTGAGCTAACAACTTCCTTTTCTGCTGATCAAATAGTTGCCAAAGTGAAACCTTTCTCAGGGCTGAGGGTGGGTGTTCTAGTTAGTGGGTGTTCTGGAATGTAAATGGATCTTTATTTTGAGAAAGATTATTTTTGTACCAGAAGTTCAGTGTACACCAAGATACACATTCATAGCAATTGGAAAGTAGGGAAACATGAACTGGACTTACTGGAGATTATTAAGATCATTGAAAGGCCTGCTTATATGGCTTGTTAATAGCAGGAGACTCTCAAAATTACCATAACCAGCAAAGTAGAATGCAGCTTATTGAGCCTGTTTCCCTTGGCTTTAGTTTTTATAGATGAGATGCAGTCAGTGCATATCAGGGCAATTTCTATAGTGTGATAGCAGCCCCCTGTGAGACACAGCTTGCCAGGAACATAAAACTACTAAACCACCCATCTTTGGGGACCGTATGACAGATTTAGTTTCTGTGTTTTGTTTTATATAATCAGAATCCCATACTGAGGAGAGACTTACATACTTTTTTTAAAAAAGCATTTTGAATCCTATTCTGTTGTTTCTACTGCACAGGAGAAAAAACCAGGGAAGCAACTTGGTATATTAGAAAGATAATCATAGTAGAAGCTGGGAAATCTGGATTTTACTGCAAGTCTTGCCAAAAACTGGTTTGGTAGGACATTTGACTTAACATTTAACACAACATTTTTAAGCTTTAGGGTCTTTTTTTTTTTTTTTTTTAATTAAAGGGAAGTTATATTAAGGTCTCATCTAACTCAGAGAGTCTTTGATTATTTATTATCTGTATCATGAAAGGCATAGCCTCTCAATAAACCCTTAATTGGGGTAAAGAAAGAAAATAGGGTATTCACTGGTTTCATGGAGCTTACAGATGGTAAGTACTCTCTTTCCTTCATGCTCTTTAAAGGAAATTGCGGATTAGGGTAAACAGGGCAGTAGCATGCTGTTTTGATTTTAGACCTTTTAGGTTTCTGCTTCGTCTTTATACATTCTGTTCTTGACTTTTCCGCCCTGGGATTATGAGTAAACAAAATGGGGGAAAATGTGGGGATGCAGGGGGAGGGGTACAAACTAGAAGATGGCAAAAAGGTATAAGAAGGTAAAATAGGATGTGAGTGCTTCAGTAACTTTGGAGGTTAAATAGATTTTCCATCGTCGATTGCATTTTTTCCCACTGTTCAGTTTACGGCTCCTTACTCTCTCCTTGCTATGTATTTTACATCGAGGCAGAGTCAGATTTGTGTGGGTTTTTCTATTTCATTCCCTTGAGATTTTGAAACTCCTCAGCTATATTTGTTCTGCTATGAGAACAGATAACTAGAGGGCAATTCGAAATACTTATTTAATATTTTCTTGGAAATCCTCAAAGAAACAAAGAAATTTAGACCCCCCGTGACATGAAACTCCCTGGGATACCCGCATTTAAAAATTTTTGGTAGTTTTTGGTTTCTCTTTTCTTGACTTTGTGTTTTCTGTCTTCCAGTGGCAGAATAACCTAGCAAACGAAAATTTTCTATTGTGCAGGATAGAGAAAGGCTGAGATTAAATAGCACTAATAAACTTTATGTGATCAGGGCAAAGTTAGTTGAACTGAAGCCTATTTGAGTGGGAGGAACTTTAAAATCACCCATTGTGATTTTCAAATGTTTTGCTCAAAGTCATTTCCAAATAAAATCTTTTTATGGTGACCCAAGATATAAACTAGATAAAAGTAATAACTGTTTATCAGGCAGCTCAAATCTGCATTATTTGTTCATTTTATACCGACCACCTATATGAATATCTAGCAGAAAGTTGAGAGATTGCCAGAAAAGTCTTAGTTATATAGGACTCTGTAATATATTGCAGGACAGCCTTGACTCCTGTCCACTAAATCCCCCTACAAATTTCCAAAATATTTCCTAGGAAACATTATCATCACCGTTGAGAGGTACGAATCTATGATCTCTCTTCCAGTAATCTTACTCAGTTTCAAGGCTTTGTGTACTATCTACATGCTGATGACTATAAACTCTTCTCTCCCGCCCTACCTTCTCTTCCTGAGCTCCAGAGTTGCAGAAGCAACTGCCTACTTGATGTTTTTCCTACGATGTCTAGTGTACATTCAGACATAATATGTCTTGAGTATAACTCTTGATTTCTTCTCTCAAAGCCTCTGCGTCTTCTAGTCTTTTCCATATCAGTAAAAGTTACTGCTATCCATTCAGTTGCTTATTAAGTAAACAGTCTAGAAGTGAAACTTAATTCATGCTTCTCCTGCCTGTCTTCCTCAACCCCCCATCTAATGTATCAGGAGATTCTGTCGATTTACCTCAGTGTAAATCCTCATTCTCTCCATTTCTATTTCCAGTGTTACCTAACTCAAGCTACTGTCTTTCCTTGCCTGTGATTAGTCTCCCCATTTACACTCTTGTTCCCCTATTATCTGTTCTCTCAGACACTAGTGAAATCTTAATACACATCATGCCAAAACCCTGCTTAAAATATTTCAGTGGTTACTCTGTGTTCTTAAAATAAAATCGAAACTTCTTATCGTGATTTATGAAGGCACTACAGTGATCTCACTCCTGCCTGCTTCTCCAACTGAATCTTTTAACACTCTTTCTAATCCTTAATCTTCTCAAGCTACAGTAACCTGCCTTCTACGCCTCAAACATATGAACCCCTTTCCTACTTCCTGAGCTCTCCACTGGATGTTCTTTGTGCCTAGAATATTCCTCCCCCATAGAGCAAACACATCCTTATCCTTCAGATCCCTCCTGGCATGTTAACTGCTTCAGGGCACTGCCCTCCCCACCCCCAATCCCTGACTCATTTATTGCAATTTGTAGTTATCTTGAATCTTTATTAGTTTACGTGTTCATTTTCTTTCTTCCCCGTTAGACAATATAAGCTCAGAGAGGACTGTTTTATTCATTGCTTTGTCTTTTAGTCTAGCACAGTGCCTGGATAAAGAAATAACTAGTATATACAGGTCATTATAGGAAGTACATAGGAACATCCTCTTCCTAGCCTAGGCTCAGAGTGGGCATTAGGGGTGGCGGTTAGTAGTGAGAAGCCTTCATGGACAAGTGATTTATTAGCTGAATCTTGAAGGACAAGTAAGTTAGTCCAGTTAGAACATCTCGGTAGAGGGAGCAATGTACTGTGTACAAAGACCCAGAGATTACCGAGGACATTTGCAATTAAACTTGACTAGAGTGCGCAAAGTGAGCATGAATTAGAACAAGAAAGCTTTAGAAGGTCGTTGCCAGAGAAGGAAGTTTCTTTTCTTTGCATTTTTTTTTTAATAAGGAAGTTTCTTTTATGCTAGTTCAAGGGAGACTTTGGGGAACCATCAAAGGGTTTTTGTATTGTTTTCAGAGTAATCAAAATTTCAGTTTTATGAAGATTATTCTGGCAGGAGGCTTGAGGTTTGATTGGACGTTTTCAATATTGGAGACTGTGAGACTTCTGCCTATAATTCTTTTTTGGACATCTTCTATTTATTAAGGCTTTCTTTTAGGCCATGATTAAGAAATTCACTTTGTTTCCTGTTGGGGGAGACCAATTGTTTTGGTATAGCATTCCCTAGACCCCTTTACACCAAAAAGTTATGGAGGACCCTGTCAAGTTTTTGTTTATATGAGTTTGATTGATTGATAATTGTCACATTAGAAATCAAAGCTGAGAATAATTTTAAATCTTTATTACTTCATTTAAAATTAATTATAGACTCATTATTTTAGCATAAATAAAACATTTTTTATGAAAAACACATATATTTTCTAAAACAAAGAATTTGTCAAAAGAGTGTTATTTTATATTTTTGTACATCTCATTAATGTCTGACCAATATAAGATGTCTGGATTCTCTTAGTTGTGTCTGTGTTAGTTCTGTTGCAATGTGTCATTTTAGTTCAAATGCATTAAGAAAATCTAGCTTCATATAGATAGGTAGTTGGGAAAAGAGTATGCTAATGGCCTTCTCAGATTATTGTTACTATTCTTCTTTGATACCGTAATTCAACAATTGGTAGTTTTTTGAGGATTAGTAATATTGTAGAATCTGTACTGATCTCTTCCCTGGCTTTTACTTGTCCTTGGAATACCCTTCCCGGTTCATACGACAAGCACACCTCTGAGATACCGCATGTCAGTTCCAGACCACTGCAATAAAGTGCATATCACAATAAAGCCAGTCAAATGAACTTTTTGGTTTCCCGTGCATATGAATATTATGTTTACACTATATTGTAGTCTATTAAGTTTGCATTAGTATTATATCTAAAAAAACAGTGTACACACCTTAATTTAAATATAATTTATTGCTGGGGCACCTGGGTGGCTTAGTCCATTAAGCATCTGACTCTTGATCTCAGTTTAGGTCTTGATCTCAGGGTTGCGAGTTCAAGCCCCACATTGGGCTCCATGGAGCCTACTTAAAAAAAATGCTTTATTGTCAAAAAATGCTAACCATTATCTGAACTTCCAGTGAATTATAATCTTTTTTTGCTGGTGAAGGATCTTGCGTTGATGTTGGCAACTGCTGACTACTCAGGGTGGTGGTTGCTGAAGGTTGGGGTGGTTGTAGCAATTTCTTTTTTTTTTTTTTTTAATAATGATTTTTTATTATATTATGTTAGTCACCATACAGTACATCCCCGGTTTTCGATGTAAGGCTCGATGATTCATTAGTTGTGTATAACACCCAGTGCACCATGCAATATGTGCCCTCCTTACTACCCATCACCGGTCTATCCCATTCCCCCACCCCCCTTCCCTCTGTAGCCCTCAGTTTGTTTCTCATAGTCCATAGTCTCTCATGTTTCATTCCCCCTTCTGATTACCCCCCCCCCTTTCTTTATCCCTTTCTTCCCCTACTGATCATTCTAGTTCTTATGTTCCATAGATGAGAGAAATCATATGATAGTTGTCTTTCTCTGGTTGTAGCAATTTCTTAAACTGCCACATCAGTTGGCTTTCTTTTGTGAACAATTTCTATGTAGCATGCAATACTGTTTGCTAGTATTTAATCCGCTGTAGAACTTCTTTCAGAATTGGAGTCAATCTTCCACAATTCTGAGGCTGCTTTATCAAATAAGTTTATGTCATATTCTAAGTCCTTTGTGGTCATTTCAATAATCTTCATAGCGTCTTCACCGGGAGTAGATTCCATCTCAAGAAATCACTTTCTGTGCTCATCCATAAGAAGCTACTCCTCATCTGTTCAAGTTTTAGGAGATTGTGGCAATTCAGTCACGTCCTCAGGCTCCACTTGTAATTCTAGTTCACTTGCTATTTCTACCACATCTGCAGTTACTTCCTCTACTGAAGTCTTGAGCCCCCACAGTCATCCATGGGGGTTAGAATCCAGTTCTTCTGAACTCCTGTTCACGTTGACATTTTGACTTCTTCCCATGAATCACAAATGTTCTTCATGGCATCTAGAATGGTAAATCCTTTGCAGAAGTTTATCTGTTTACTTTGCCCAGATCCATCTGAGGAATCACTGTCTATGGCAGCCATAGCCTTATGAAATGTATTCCTTACATAATAAGGCTTCAAAATCAAAGTGACTCCCTGGCTGCAGAATGGATATTGTGTTAGTAAGCATGAAAACAACATTCATTTTGTTGAACACCTCTATCAGAGCTTTTGGGTGACCACGTGCATTGTCAATGAGCAGTAATATTTTGAAAGGAATCTGTTTTCTGAGCAGTAGATCTCAACAGTGAGCTTAAAATACTCAGGAAACCATGTTGTAAACAGATGTGCTGTCTACAGGCTTTGTTGTTCCATTTATACAGCGCAGGCAGAATAGATTTAGCTAATTCTTAAGGGCCCTAGGATTTTAGGAATGGTGAATGAGCACTGGCTTCAACTTAAAGTCACCAGCTGTATTAGCCCCTACCAAGGGAGTCAGCCTGTCCTTTGAAGCTTTGAAGCCAAGCATTGACTTCTCTCTAGCTATAAAAGTCCTAGATGGCATCTTCTTTCACTAGAAGGCCGTTTCATCTACATTGAAAATCTGTTGCTGAGTGTAGCCACCTTCATGAATTACCTCAGCTAGATGTTCTGGATAACTTGCTGCAGCTTCTAAATCAGCACTTACTGCTTCACTTTGCATTTTTATGTTGTGGAGATGGCTTCTTTCCCTAAATCTCATGAACCAAACTCTGCTAGCTTCACACTTTTCTTCTGCAGCTTCTTCACCCTCTCTCAGCCTTCATAGAATTGTAGAGAGTTAGGGCTTTGTTCTGGATTAGGCTTTGGCTTGAGGGAATGTTGTGGCTGGTTTGATCTTCTATCCAGACCACTCACACTTTCTCCATATCAGCAATAAGGCTGTTTGACTTTCCTGCCATTTATATGTTCACTGGAGTGGCACTTTTAATTTCCTTCAAGAACGTTTCCTTTGCACACAAAGGCTAACTGGTGCAAGAGGCCTGATTTGAATGAGACACCAATGGCATTATCCACTAATACTGCACCATCAGTGTGAATATCAACAGAGTGGCAAAGACAAAGAACTCATTACTATTATTATGACAATAGTTTTGACCTCCTGAGCCTTCTGAAGGGAACTTGGGAAACCCCATGTGAGCACAGACTACCCATTGAGAATCACTATTTTGATACAATGCAGTGTGAAATCTTACACACTGCTGGTGGCAAAGGACACTGGTGTAACCCCTTTGGAAAACAGTGTGGCATAATCTGCTAATGTTAAAGACAGGCATACCCAATAACTCAACTCCATATAAATGCACATCACTAGACTTTAAAAAACGCACATAACAGCATTTTTCATATTAGCTTCAAGTGGAAGCAGTTCAAATGTATATGAACAGCAGAATACATTGTTATAAAATTAGTGGAATACCCTACAACAATAAAAATTAATGAATTTCAGCAAAACACAACAACACGGGTGAGAATTATACACAAGTATAATTCTCAGTGAAGAAGTCAAACATAGTAGATTGCCTTTATATTAAGTGAGAAACAGAAAAGTAATACAAAGTTTTTTCTCAACTTTACCGAGGTATAATTGACAACTAAAATTGTAAGATATTTAAAGTGTACGTGATGATTTGATAAACTTACACACTGTGAAAGGGTTCCCCCAACAAGCGAAGTAGCACATCACCACCTTACCTATTTACCTATTTTGGTGGAGAGAACATTTAAGTTCTATTGTCTTAGTAAATGTCAATTATATAATACAGTCTTATCAACTATACTCGTCATATTATACATTACATCCTCAGACCGTATATTATCTTACAACTGAAAGTTTGTACACTTTTACCAACCTTTCCCTATTTTCCCCACCCAGTAGCCATCACTTTTCTACTCTCTGTTCTATGAGTTTGGGTTTTTATTTTTGTTTTTAAGATTCCACATGTAAGTGATACCATGAGGTATTTGTCTTTCTCTGTCTGGCTTTTTCCCTTAGCATGTTGCCTTCCAGGTTCATCCATGTTGTTGCAAGTGACAGGATTTCCTTCTTTTTTAAGCATTCAGTAATATTCCTCTGTGTGTGTGTGTAAATATACACATCTCACATTTTCTTTAACTGTTCATCTGTTCACAGACACTTAGGGTTATTTCCAGACCTTGGCTATTATGAATAATGCTGTTATGAACATGAGGATGCAGACGTCTCTTTGAGATAATGACTTCTATCCTTTGGATATAGACCCAGAAGCAGGATTATTGTATCATAGGGTAGTTATATTTTTTGTTTCTTGAGAAGTCTCCATACTGTTTTCTATAATGGCTTTGCCAGTTTACATTCCCACCAACAAATGTACAAGGGTTTCCTTTTCTCCACATTTCCCTGGCATTTGTTTCCTTTTATCTTTTTGATTAATGGAATCCTAACTGATATGAGGTGGTATTTCATTGCGGTTTTGATTTGTATTTCTCTGATGGGTAATGATGTTGAGTACCTTTTCATGTACATGTTGGCCATTTGTATATCTTCTTTAGAACAATGTCTACTTAGGTCCTTTGCTCATTTTTTATTGGGTTATTTTATTTATTTTGCTATTGAGTTATATTGAATTGCTTGTATATTTTGGATATTAATCCCTTATCGGATATGTGATTTGCAAATATTTGCTCCTATTCCATAGGTTTCCTTTTCATCTTGTTGATGGTTTCCTTTGCTATGCAGAAGCATTTTAGTTTGATGTCAAATCCAAAAAATCATTGTCATGACCAGTGTCAAGGAGCTTACCTACTATGCTGAAGTTCTAGGAGTTTCATGGTTTGAGGTCTGAGTTCAAATCTTCAATCCATTTTGAGTTAATATTTTTGTGTGGTGTAAGATAGGGATCCGGTTTCATTCTTTTGCATGTAGCTGTCCAGTTTTCCCAACACAATTTATTGAAGAGACTATCCTTTTTCCATTATATATTCGTGACTCCTTTGTTATAAATTAATTGACCATTTATGCATGAGTTTACTTCTGGATTCTATTCTGTTCCACTTACCTTTGTGTCTGTTTTTAATTCCGTAGCATACTGTTTTGATAGCTTCGTAATATGGTTTGAAATCAGGAAGTGTGATGCTTCCAACTTTGCCTTTCTTTCTCAGGATTGCTTTGGCTCTTCAGAGCCTTTTGTGGATATATATAAATGTTGGGATTGTTTTTTCTATTTCTGTGAAAAATGCCATTGGAATTTTGATAAGGATTGCATTGAATCTGTAGATCACTTTAGTATGGACATTTTAACAGTATTACTTCTTCTGATCCATAAGCATGTAATATCTTTTGTGTCTTCTTCAGTTTCTTTCATCAGTGTCTTAATTTTCATTGTACAGATCTTTTACTTCTTTGGTTAAATTTTACTTCTTCCTTTCTAGTTTAGATGCCTTCTTTTTCCTTTTCTTTTTGCCTAATTGCTCTGGCTAGGACTTCTAGTACTATGTTGTTTAAAAGTGGTGAGAGTGAGTGTCCTTTTCTTTTCCGTTATCTTAGGGGAAAGGCTTTTCACATTTCATCGAGTATGATGTTAGCGGTGGGCTTGCCATATATGGCCTTGTGTTGAGGTACATTCCTTCTATACCGAAGTTATTGAGACTTTTTATCATGAAAGAATGGTGAATTTTGTCAAGTGCTTTTTCTACAGCAGTTGAGATGATCATATGATTTTTATCCTTTATTTTGTTCATGGGGTGTATCACATTGATGGATTTGTGGATATTAAACCACCTTGGCATTCCTGGAATAAATCCCACTTGATCATAGTGTATGACCTTTTAATGTATTGTTGAATTTGGTTTGCTAACATTTTGTTAAATATTTTTATATCCATATACATGAGTGATGTTGGCCTGTTGTTTTCTCTTCTTCTAGTGTCCCTGCCTGGCTTTGGCATTATTAGGATAATGCTGCCCTTGTAAAATGAGTTTGGAAGTATTCCTTCTTCTCATTTTTTGGATGAGTTTGAGAAGGATTGGAATTCGTTCTTTAAATGTGTGGTAGACTTCACCAGTGAAGTCCTCTGGTCCAGGACTTTTTTGGAAGGTTTTTGATTACTTTTCTTCAGAGTAGGTGTACATTTCTAGGAATCTATCCATTTCTTCTAGGTTGTTCAATTGTGGGACATATAACTGTTCATAGTAATCTCACAATCCTTTGTATTTATGTTATCAGTTGTAATGGCTCCTCTTTCATTTATAACTTTATTTGTTGAGCCCTCTCTTTTTTTTCTTGGTTAAGTTGAGCTAATGGTTTGTCTATTTTGTTTATCTTTTCAAAAAACTAGCTCTTCGTTTTATTGATCTTTTCTGTTGTCTTTAGTTTCTATTTCATTTATTTCCACTCTGATTTTTGTTATTTCCTTCCTTCTACTAACCTTGTGCTTAGTTTGTTCTTCTTGGGAAAGTAATATAATGTTTTGATGCTCAGGTGAACAGTTTGGGAAGGAAAGATGAGTTATTGGAAACAGGGTTACTAGAGTTTTGCCATGTTGTTACTGTTCTGTTTTGTGTTCTGGGCATAGTCACCAAGGCATGTATTTTGTGATAAATCCCTGAGCTGTACTTTTCTGCATGTGTGTTGTATGCTTTTTTTTTTTTTTTAATGTTCAGTTAACCACTGTATAGTACATCATTAGTTTTTGATGTAGTGTTCGGTGATTCATTAGTTACATATAACATCCAGTGCTCATCACAACACATGCCCTTCTTAATACCCATCACCCTGTTGCCCCTCCCCCCGAAACTCCCAGTCTGTTTCCCAGGGTCCGTAGTCTCTCATGGTTCGTCTCCCTCTCTGATTTCTCCCCCTTCAGATTTCCCTCCCTTCCCCTGTGGTCATCTGTGCTATTGCTTATGTTCCATATATGTGTGTTGTATGTTTCAAATGGAAAACGTAAAGAAAAAAGATTAGCAGGTGTTTAGTGTTCTTTCAGCAAATACTTTTAGTAGAAACATGTTATTTTTGTTTCATAATTAAATTATTAGCAATTTTTGAGTGCATTAAACCATGTTATCCTAACATCAAAAGCTGTCTTTTCTAAAGCTTTAACTTGTTTACAAATTAATTTTTTTTGTTTTTATCAAGTGACATTATATTCCCTATTGCCAGTACAGTAAGCTTAAAAGTTCCTAATAAGGAATGTTTTATTTTATTTTTATTTTTAAAGATTTTATTTACTTATTTGACAGAGAGAGAGACAGCCAGCAAGAGTGGGAACACAAGCAGGGAGAGTGGTAGAGGAAGAAGCAGGCTCCCAGCAAAGCAGGGAGCCTGATGTGGGGCTCGATCCCAGGACCCTGGAATCACACCCTGAGCCGAAGGCAGACGCTTAAGGACTGAGCCACCCAGGCACCCCATAAGGAGTGTTTTAAATAATGAGATGGTAATTAAGTCAGTTCTGTTCCTCCATATTTATTTAATTAATGGTTTTATCACCTAATTCTGAAAGCTTTGGGCACATTTACAAAGTTCAAAAAAATAAACACATTCCTATTTCTGAGTCTTATCTTTGTGATAAAGAAACCAGAGTAAAGATCAAGATGTGCCCTATATGAATACAAACAACCTCCTCAGCTTCCTGGTGCTACATGTATTCTGTGTGAGGAGTCTTTTATCTCTTTGTTTACATATGCTGAGACTGATAGAAATGATAAGGATTAAGAAGGGCACATGATGAGCACTGGGTGTTATACGCAACTAATGAATTATTCAACACTACATCTGAAACTAATGTACTGTATGTTGGCTAATTGAATTTAAATTAAAAAAAAAGAAATGAGACCATGTCTCTTGGCAAAGGAAGGATATAACATGTTGATCATAGAGATCCATCCATATGTTGATGGAGTTTTTTAAAATGGGCTTTCCATTTTAGAGCACTTTCAGATTGAAAGTGAAATTGAGCAAAGATTTAAATACTTCCCATAGACTCCCTGCTCCCCATACAAACATAGCCTCCCCCTTATGAACATCCCCCAGGAGAGTGATACATTTGTTAATCGTTGACTCTGTATTGACACATCATTATCATCCAAAGTCCTTAGTTTACATTAGGGTTCATTCTTTGTGTTGTACGTTGTGTTTGGACAAATGTATAAGACATGTATCTACCATTATAGTATCACACATAGTAGTTTCACTGCTTTAAAAATCCTCTGTGTTCTACCTATTCATCCCTCTCTCCACCCTTCCCCCCGGCAACCACTGATCTTTTTTGTTGTCTCCATGGTTTTGCAGACAGAATACCATATAGTTGGACTCATACAGTATGTAGCCTTTTCATATTGCTTTTATTCACTTAGTAATAGGCATTTGTGATATAACTTTTCATGGCTTGATAGCTCATTTCTTTTTAGCTGAATAATATTCTATTATCTGGGTGTGCCACAGTTTATCCAGTCAGCTACTGAAGGACATCTTGGTTGCTTCCAGGTTTTGGCAATTGTGAATAAAGCTTCTATGAACATATGTGTGCAGGTTTTGATACAAGGTTTCAACTCCTGTGGGCAGGTATCAAATCAGTGCAATTGCTCAAGAGTATATTTAATTTTGTAAGAAACCACCAAATTGTCTTCCAAAGTGACTGTGCCATTTTGCATTCCCACCAGCAATGACTGAGAGTTTATTGCTCTATATCTTCACCAGCATTTGGTATTGTCAGTGTTCTGGATTTTGGCCATTCTAATAGGTTTGTAGTGGTAACTACCAGCTTTTCAGCATGCTTGGCCAAGACACTGCTTGTGAGTCATTTTCTATGGGTCACATGATTTGAATACCCACACCCTCAGCCATTTCTTCAGCAATCTATGAGCCAGGTTTTTGGGGGTTTTTTTGTTTTTAATTTGGGACGCTTAAAGGAATAAGAAACTTGGGGAAAGTTCTCTTAAGTTCCTTTGGGGTGTTAGACGAATTGATAAATTGTGGATATCACCTCCTCCAGACATATTCATAAGTTGCCAAAACTCAAGATTAGTGCTTCATATTAAATAACTTTCGTTTCACAGTGTTAACCCATGAAACTGAAAAATATTGGAGTTCCTCAGGGACCTTGTCTCTTATTCATTACTGTAGCCCTGCATTTAGCCTAATACTTGGCACAGAGTAGGCACTCTGTAAATATTTGTTCAATTGAAAAATGAATTAGGGCATGAAAATATAGGCGATATCTATATTTGCACTGAGATACAAATTTATTTTTCAATGGAGAGACCTTGGAAAAGGCTTCATTCATGTTAATGCTAAGGAATACAGTGATCAAAAATGGTGGGCTGTGGCAACTTCTTTCTAGATAGGTATCCTGGAGCAGGGGAAACAAAAAATAAACTATCGGGACTATATCAAAATAGAAAGCTTCTGAACAGTGAAGGAAGCAATCAGCAAAACTAAAAAGCAGCTTACTGAGTGGGAGAATTTGCAAATTGCATATCTGATAAAGGTTTAGTATCTAAAATATATAAAGAACTATAAAACTCAACAATAACCCAACTAAAACATGGGCAGAAGACACAAACAGACATTTCTCCAAAGAAGACATTCAGATGTCCAACAGACACATGAAGAGATGCTCAACATCACTCATCATCAGGGAAATACAAATCGAAACTACAATAAGATATCACCTCACACCTGTCAGAAGGGCTAAAATCAATGCAAGAAACAACAGGTGTTGGTGAGGATGTGGAGAAAACGGAAACCCTGTCTTGCACTGTTGATGGGAATGGAAACTGGTGCAGCCACTGTGGAAAACAGTATGGAAATTCCTCAGAAAGTTAAAAATGGAATTACCTTAGGATCCAGCAATGTCATTACTGGGTATTTACCCAGAGAATACGAAAATACTAATTCAAAGATATACATGCACCCAGATGTTTATAGCAGCGTTATCTACAATAGCCAAATTATGGATATAGCCCACATGTCCATCTATTGATGAATGGATAAAGAAAATGTGAGGGGTGTGTGTGTGTGTGTGTGTGTATACACATGCATATACATATAAAATGGAATATTACTCAGCCATAAAAAAGAATGAAATTTTGCCATTATAATGACATGAATGGAACTAGAGAGTACAATGCTAAGTGAAATAAGTCAGTCAGAGAAAGGCAAATACCATATGATCTCACTCATGTGGATTTTAAGAAACAAAACAAATGAGCAAAGGGGGAAAAGGGCAAACCAAGAAACAGACTCTTAGTTATAAAGAACAAACTGGTGATTACCAGAAGGAAGGTGGGTAGGGGGATGGGTTAAATAAATGATGGGGATTAAGGAGTGTACTTGTTGTGATGAGCACTGGTTGATGTATGGAAGTGTCGAATCACTACATTGTACACCTGAAACTAATATTACACCGTTAACGAATTGGAATATAAATAAAAACTTAAAAAATAAATTTAAAAGTTTAAAAAATGATGGAATAACCAGAAATTAAAGTGTGCTATAAAGCTTCTAAATTAGTGTGTTAGGGGCACCTGGGTGGCTCAGGTCAATTGAGTGGCCAACTCTTGATTTTGGCTCCGTTCATGATCTCAGGGTCCTGGAATTGAGCCCCACATTGGCGCTTGGTGGGGAGTCTGCGTGAGATTCTCTCTCTCCCTTTGCCCTCCCCCCCACTCTCTCGCTCACTGTCTCTCTCTAAATACATAAATCTAAATTTCATTTTTTAAAAACTTAAAAAATAGTGTTATTGGTGCATAAATAAATTGGTGCATAGAACTTAAAGCTCATTAATAGCCCAAGTTATACCACAAAAATACTGTCTCAGATCATTGAAATAAGTGTTACTAGGTCAACTTCATAGCCATTTAATTGTATGAATCAAAAATAAGTTGCAGAATCTTACTTATATTGTGGCAGATGGTGTGATGTGAATATATGTTTTTCCCCTGGGAATTTTGGGATACTAATGCTGTGGTAATTTCTAGTATTTGCAACACATCAGTAGTACCATGATTCTTAGAATTATGGTACATAATTCATCTACTCTTAACATATTTCTTTCAACCTCTGAGTATTTTAATTGGGAGAAATAATGAAATATAAGAGAATATAAAGACATTTATTTTTTTTGTATTACTCTCTATATATTTTTAATTCAACATAGAGCCCAATATGGGGCTCAAACTCACGACTCTGAGATCTAGATCTGAGCTGAGATCAAGAGTCGGACAAAAGAATATAAACTCTTTTTGAAGTACTGTACATGAAAAATTTTTAGAATCTGAGATTCATTCGTTGTGAAAAATATTTCTGAACATAAACCAAGAAGAATGCTTGGTATCTTGTTACTTGCCTCGTATTTACTTAAGATTTCTGCTATTACGGTGTTTTGATGGTGCATAAAGTACTTTACTTTCTTATTTCTTTTAATTACATTTAATTTAGCTATTTTTTAATATACAGCAGAAATACAATATTCAGAGATTTAGAAAGTTTATTTTTAAGGTGGTTATTTGGATCTTAGAACTCATTTTCCCTTACAGAAATATGTAATAATTATATTCACAGGGCAGCCATAAGATTATTGAATTCATCATGTAGGTAAAATACTGTAACTTTTAGTGATAACTTATAAAACACTGGTAATTAAGCAAAACAAAAATGGTAAAATTGAATAAGAAACTATTTTATTGTTGAAGAAAATACAAGAATGAGAAGTATTGACACAGGGATCATGCAGTCATATGCTGGACATTTTTAAGAGCTGTAAATATTGATCTTTAGTTTTTTATAATTTTAAACATACAGGAAAAGCATAGAAAATAACAACCAAATGTCACCCAGCTCAATATTTTGCTTTAGAAACTTTTAAAAATAAATAAAACCTGCAATTTTTAGTGTTATGTTTAATTTTTATTTTAAACCTTATGACGCTCATAGTGCTTGATGTAAATTTGGGTAATTTTAAGACTTGCAAGCATAAAGAAAGAAGGAAATAAGGAAGCTGTCCCAGAGGTGACTGGGGCTGATTTGTTAAGAGAGTAGAGGTTGTATAAGAGAGTACATAGATATATACCTTCTTTGGAACTGAGTGAGTCACATCCGTGAGAATGCAGAGACAAATGAAATAGAAGAGGTTTTATTTTTTCAGTGATCAGAACATTATATTGATGATAGTATCTTATCCTTTCCAAATTTTCCTGTTTGAATAGATGTCAGAATTAGATGGTGTTTGGAAGGTGGGCGAGAGAATATATGTCTTTTTATATTTAGCCAAAATTGGAATTTAATTATATAGGATGTCTGTAAATTATGTGTTTGTAAGTGGGAGTGGATAGGCGGAAGATAGAGTCATAGTAGGCACACAATTTATTTCTGTGAAGAAAATGAAAAATTTTCTCTAAGCTACTTTAAACTTACAACCATATATTCAAAATATATTCTCTACCTTTTTTATTTTTAAAAATTCTTGTAGATGTTAAGATGATGGTGACATTAAAGAAACAGGAAACACCTATTTATGGGTCTACAGGAAAGTAACAGAGTATTAATTATAAGCAGTGTAGTTATAAGAGTTAATATAAGAAATACTTTCTGCAATACCATCTGCCTATCAGTACCTATGTTGGAAAACAAACATACCACTAAAAGTGCATTAGAGGTAGCTTTCAGACCAGCAAAGCCATGACACTGCTAGAACCTTTTATAGCTAAATGTGCTACATATGCTTTTTTGTGCTTTCCTTGCTTCTTTATCAGACTTTGTCTCTTCTGATTTCTGATGGCTAACTCCCTCTGTTCACCCTTGACTCATTCTTGGTCAACAAGCATTCAAGCATTTATGGAACAATCACTAGTCTCCGGCACTATCGTAGGTGCTTAACATACCAAGATACATAAACTCATTCCCTACTCAAAGAATTCAGTGATCATTTGGCCTTCGCTTCTCCTGGCCTTCCCCCAAATGTGTTTTTAGGACAGGTAGAACCACCTGTCTTCCCTTGGTATTTGACTTTGTTCCATACTTTGTTCTTGGTTTTAAATTTTTTATTGGTGCTGATGAAAGGAATCTGCACCACTATAGGTCAAAAGATAAAATCACGAGTGTTTATGTGATAAAGAATATATGGGGAATGGGGCACCTGGCTGGCTCAGTCAGTAGAGCATGCCACTCTTGATCTTAGGGTCATGAGTGCAAGCCCCATATTGGGCATAGAGCTTACTTTAAAAAAAAAATTAATAATTTTAATGATAAATGCAGTCTGCTTGTGTCAAAACCCGTATTTTTAAAAAAAAAGAATACATGGAATAAAACCCATATACCATTTAAGTATTTGCAAATAGTACCTCAGATTGTACTTAAAAATATTTATTGTTTTAATTGTGTTTTTTGAATAGGTAATATAGTTCACGGTTCAAAAGGTACTAATTGAAAAGTACAGAAGGATTCTATCCCACCTTTGTTCCCTGATGATCTGCTGTCCTTCCCCAGAATCAACCATTGTTACTTCTTGTGAATCCTGAAGATATTGTGTGGCACTACCACATTGTGGTTGAAGACAGAGATTCTGGCCAGACCACCTTGATTCATATTGTGCCTCACATTAGGCAAGTTTAATTAACAACCTCTTTGTCTCGATTTTCTCCTCTAGAAATGGGAATACTAGTAGTTTCTTAGGTTGCTTGTGAACTCTTTAGCACAGTGCCTGACACATCCTAAGTGTTAAGTGCGTATTGGCTATGGTTGTTTCTATAAATCTGTATATGTCTGAATGTGTATTCTTTTAACCTCAGGAATACAAAGTCGAATTAAACATAATCTTCATTCATGGTACACTCTTGTTACTGGTCTTTGCAAGGCACTCGTATCCTATTACTGTGTAACAAAACCATTTATTCTTTCCCATGAGTCTACAGGTCATTTGGGTGATTCTGATCTCTGTTGGAGTTGGTTAGCTGAGGTTTGGCTGGGAGCTGTCCAGTTGAGGATGGCCTCACATATCTCTCAGATTTCTCTGTCATGTTAATCAAAGCATGATCTCTTTGGTGGCATTGGTCCAAGAAAGAATATGGAAATGCACAATTATGTTTTTCAAGCCACTATTTTTGTCAATTTCTGTTTCCATATCATTGGTCAAAACAAGTCACATGGCCAAACTCAGATTTAGCATACAATATGCCAAGGGATACTGATACAGAGAGGTGTGAAAAATTGAAGCCATTAATGCATTTAATCTAATCTACTCTGTAGTAATTGCAGTCCGGCACCTGGTGGTTATCTGAGAGCAGGATAGTCAGTAGTAAGGAAAGCAAGCTAGAAACTGGAGATCACCAAGCACCTCGGTGTGTGTGTGTCACTGTGTCAGACTGCCACAATCTTCTGAGAGTCATGACTTCAGCTTTATTTTCTCCTCTCAAATCTTTTGCATATTCCTCTCCAGCAATAGATGGCCAGCTGTAACCTGGAACCAAGCAGGAAAGGGAATTTTAGGAAACATAGTCCTCCATTTCAATGGGAGCAGTAATGTTCAACTGACAAACCACAGTTCAACACAGCCCCTTGTTTTATGTTTTCCTCTTTATCCCAGTCTGTGCTCCCATTCTTTTTTCTTCTCTCTCAGAGGTACTCACTTTAATGTTCTTGATATATCATCTTTTATTGTGTATGTAGCCTCATAAAATATGAATGATCTTTTGTATGTGATTTTAGTTTACATTAATAATAACATATTATGTATCTTGTTCTGTTTCCTACTTTTTCCCCGTTTAACTCTGTTGAAATTCTGTCCATGTAGGTGCATTTATTTGTTGCTTCTCATTGCTACAAAACATTCAGTGGTATTTGCTGCATTTTACTTACTCATTCTTCTAGTTAAGGACTCTTAAGTTGTCCAGTTCTAAGTTACACCCGGAAAAAAAGTACTGCAATAAATAGTCTCCAACATATTCCCTAATCGACTTGTATAAAATTTCTTTGGAATATATATCCAGGAGTGGAATTCCTAGGTCATAAGGTATATGTATTCTTAACTTCATGAAATTCTCCAGAATAATAGTACCAGTGTACACCATATGAGTTTATGAGGGGGTTCCAGTTTTCCTATGAATTAGTTTTCTATGACTTTGTTAGAAATTTATTGAGAGATTCTTTGTAGATCTTGGATACTATCTGTAGTGTCATTTGCAAATATCTTCTCCCATTCCATGGGCTGCCTCTTAGTTATTTTGACTGTTTCCTTGGCTGTGCAGAAGCTTTTTATCTTGATGAAGTCCCACAAGTTCATTTTTTCTTTTGTTTCTCTTGCCTTTGGAGATGTGTCATGAAAAAAGTTGCTGTGGCTGATGTTAAAGAGGTTGCAGCCTATGTTCTCCTCTATGATTTTGATGGATTCCTGTCTCACATCAAGGTCTTCTTAAACTCAATACACAAGAAACAAATAATCAAATCAAAAAATGGGCAGAAGATATGAACAGGCACTTTTCCAATGAAGACATACAAATGGCTAACAGACACATGAAAAAATGTTCAAAATCATTAGCCATTAGGGAAATTCAAATCAAAACCACACTGAGATACCACCTTACGCCAGTTAGAATGGCAAAAATTGATTAGGCAGGACACAACAAATGTTGGAGACGATGTGGAGAAAGGGAATCCCTCTTAAACTGTTGGTGGGAATGCAAGCTGGTACAGCCGCTTCGGAAAACAGTGTGGAGGTCCCTTAAAAAGTTAAAAATTGAGCTACCCTATGATCCAGCAATTGCAATACTGGGTATTTATCCCAAAGATACAGACGTAGTGAAGAGAAGGGCCATATGCACCCCAATGTTCATAGCAGCATTGTCCACAATAGCTAAATTGTGGAAGGAGCCAAGATGCCCTTCAACAGATGACTGGATTAAGAAGATGTGGTCCATATGTACAATGGAATATCACTCAGCCATCAGAAAGAACGATTAGCCAACATTTGCAGCAACATGGACGGGTCTGGAGGAGATTATGCTAAGTGAAATAAGTCAAGCAGAGAAAGACAATTATCATATGGTTTCACTCATTTATGGAACACAAGAAATAGGAAGATCAGTAGGAGAAGGAAGGGAAGAATGAAGGGGGGGTAAACAGAAGGGGGAATGAACCATGAGAGTCTATGGACTCTGGGAAACAAACTGAGGGCTTCAGAGGGGAGGGGGATGGGAGATTGGGATAGGCAGGTGATGGGTATTAAGGAGGGCACATGTTGCATGGTGCACTGGGTGTTATACGCAAATAATGAATCATGGAACATTACATCAAAAAACTAAGGATGTACTGTATGGTGACTAACACAACGTAATAAAAAATTATTTTAAAAATATTGAGAGAGAGGGCATATGCATGAGAGAGCACAAGCAGGGGGGAGATGGGGAGGGAGAGGGAGAAGCAGATCTCCTGCGGAGCAGGGAGCCTCATGCGGGGTTCAATCCCAGGATCCTGAGATCATGACCTGAGCTGAAGGCAGACGCTTAACCAACCGAGCCACCCAGGCACCCCAAGTTTTCTATGACTTTGTAACAAATTGCCTCAAACCTAGTGACGTCAAACAACACCCATTACTCAGTTCTGTATATCAATTTAGTCCAGGATGGTGTAGCTGGGTTCTCCACTTATGTCTCATAAGGCTGAAACCAATGTGTGTGCCAGTTGCATTCTCCTCTGGAGTTTGAAGTTCTCTTCCAAACTTATTTCTGCTATCAGCCAAATTTGGTTCCTTGCAGTTCTAGGATTGAAGTTCCCATCTTGTTGCTGACTGTTGGCCAGTTTGCTCTCAGCTCCTAGGGACTGTCCTAAGCACCTTCGCATGTTGCCTTCTCCATCTTCAAGCCAACGACAGCTTGTTGAATCCTTCTGCTTCAAATCTCTGACTTCCTCTTCTGCAGCCAGCTGTAGAAAACATTTCTGCTTTTAAAGGGCTCCTGTGGTTAGGTTGGGAATACCCAGAAAATCTCCAAATCTTGAGGCCATCTGATTTGGAACTTCATTTTATTTTTTCATTTTTTGGATCTTTTAATAAATAAACTGTAAGGCAGGACAAATAAGTATCTATCTATTTATTTATTTATTTATTTTTGCTTATTTTTTCATCATGTTAAGTATACTCTTTAATCCCCATCCCCTGTTTCACCCATCCCCCCACCCATCTCCCCTTTAGTAACCATCAGTTTGTTCTCTATAGTTAAGAGTCTTTATTGATTTGCCCCTCTCTTTTTTTTTCTTTTCCTTTTCTTGTTTGTTTTGTTTCTTGAATTCTGTGTTTTGGTGAGATCATATGGTATTTGTCTTTCTCTGACTTATTTCACTTAGCATTATATTCTATAGCTCTATCCATGTTGTTGCCAATAGCAAGATTTCAGTCTTTTTTATGGCTGAATAATATTCTCGTATACATAGCTATATATGTATATCTCCCACGTTTTCTTTATCCATTCATCTGTCGATGAACACTTGGGCTGCTTCCAGAGTTTAACTATTGTAAATAATGCTACAGTAAACATAGGGATGCATGTATCCCTTTGAATTAGTATTTTTTTGTGTTTTGGTGGTAAATACCTGGTAGCCCAATAACTGCATCATAGGGTGGTTCTATTTTTATTTTTTTGAGGAACCTCCATACTGTTTTCCACAGTGGCTATACCAGCTTGCATTCCCAAGAGAGGGCTTCCTTTTTCTCCACATCATCACCAACACCTGTTGTTTCTTGCGTTGTTGATTTTAGCCCTTCTGACAGGTGTGAGGTGATATCTCATTGTAGTTTCGATTTGTATTTCCCTGATTAGTGATGTTGAGCATGTTTTCATGTGTCTGTTGGCCATTTGTATGTCTTCTTTGGAGAAATGTCTGTTCGTGTCTTCTGCCCACTTTTTGATCAGCTTATTCGTTTTTTGGGTGTTGAGTTGTGTAAGTCCTTTATATATTTTGGATACTAACTCTTTATTGGATACATCATTTGTAAATATCTTCTCCCATTCAGTAGGTTGCCTTTTAGTTTTGTGTTTCCTTCATCGTTCAGAAGGTTTTTATTTTGATACAGTCCCAATAGTTTATTTTTGCTTATTTCCTTTGTCTCAGGAGACATATGTAGAAAAATGGTACTACAACTGATGTCAGAGAGATTACTGCCTGTGCTCACTGATTGGAGACTTTAGTTGCAAAATCCTTCATGGCGGTACCTGGCTTAGTGGTTGATTGAATAAACCAGGGGCTGAGAATCTTGGGCACGTCTTACATATCTGCCTATCATACCCTGAATCTGCACCTACACTTGACATTAAATAACTTTGTACTCTTTGTCAATCTGTTATATGTAAGGAATTCTTCTTAAAATGCCTTATTTTCGTTTGCTTTTCTTTAGTTTGTGGTGAATTTGAGTGTTTTCTCGTGCATCAGCCATTCGAATTTTCCTTTTTTACAAATCTCTTTTCATATCCCTTACCAGTTGGGGAGCAGCTTATTTTCTTTCTTGGTTTCTTGTTAGGAGGTCCTTATTTGTCCTGTCCATTAATCACTTGTCAATTTTAGATGCTGAAAATACCTTATTTTTTTTAAGACTTTATTTTTTTATATTTATTTTTTTAAAGATTTTATTTATTTATTTGACAGAGATAGAGACAGCCAACGAGAGAGGGAACACAAGCAGGGGGAGTGGGAGAGGAAGAAGCAGGCTCATAGCAGAGGAGCCTGATGTGGGGCTCGATCCCATAACGCCAGGATCATGCCCTGAGCCGAAGGCAGATGCTTAACCGCTATGCCACCCAGGTGCCCCAAGACTTTATTTTTTAATAATCTCTCCACCCAACATGGGGCTCAAACTCTCAACCCTGAGATCAAGAGCCACATTATCTCTTGATGGAGCCAGCCAGGAACAATGAAAATATTTTCTTCTTAATCTGTCATTCTTCTTCTGACTCTGCTTATATCTTACTTTATTAAATAGAAATCCTTAATTTTAATGTCAAATTTGTCCATTTTTCAATTTATCATTTGCGGTGTGGAGATCTTGTTAAAGAGATCGTACCCACTGGCAGAGTCACAAAATTGGATGCACAATCAGTATATTTTTATTCTTTCTTCATTACTAAGAAGTATTTAAGATTACAAATCTTAAATTTGCAATCCTATGTTAGTTTTTGACCCTGTCAAATCCAGTAGTTACTTGTTTATATATGCTTTTTTAAAAATTAAGGTGAAATTCATATACAATTAAACATTTTGAAGGGTACATTTTGTGGCATTTAGTGCATTTATCATGTTATACAACTACCAACTGTATCAAGTTCTGAAACATTTTCATTATCCCAGAAACAAACCCCATGCCCCATTCCCATTTCTCCTACGTCCTCCAGACCCATGGCTCTCACCCAGTCAGTCTCTATGGATTTACATCTTTTAGACATTTCATATAAATGGGATCATACAGTATGTGGCTTTTTATGTCTTACTTTGACTTAGCATAACACGTTCAAGGTTTAGCCATATCTTAATGTGTGTATAAGTACTTTATTCCATCTTGTGGCTGAATATTATTCTGTTTATATATATTACATTTTGTTTATTCATTTATCTGCTAATGGACATTTGAATTATTTTCACCTTTGGCCTTTACGAATAGTGCTCTTATGAACATGAAAGTACACATGTGTATTTGAGTACATGGCTTTAATTCTTTCAGGTATACACATAGGAGTAGAATTGGTAGGTTGTATAGTAATTCTTTGTTTATCTTTTTAAGGAACCACCAAACTGTTTTCCTAAGCATCTGCACCACTTAACATTTTTAGTTTCATTCCATTACAAAGAAAGAACTTGTATGATTTCAGTCTTTTTTAATTTATTGAGACTTGTTTTATGTCCTAGCATATGGTCTGTCCTGAACAATATTGTATGTGTACTTGAGACAATGTGCAGTCTGCTGTTGTTGAGTGGAGTCGATCATTTTTAAGTTTCCTCTCTTGATTCAGCATTTGTTTGGTTGTTAGAAACCTTTGGCTGTTTTCCAGAGTCCCCACAGTTGATTCTGACAGTTTTTACTCATTATTTTCAGCCTTTCTATGGAGGGACAGTCGTTCAGAGCTACCTATCCCACCATGTTTGCCAACACAACTCTCAGCAATTACTTTTTAAAATATTTCATAATGTCCCTTTAATATTCTGAAATAAAATGTATAGGTAATATAACTTAATTCATTCAGAAGTTTAAAAAAATCAATGCAATGCATAAATTTTAATATAAAGGAGAAATAAGAGGAAGTAATTTTTTAAAATGTAGGAATTTTAGTATGTAAGTATGTATGACATTAGAAGGCATGATGAAGTAGTGATATGTTTATGCCTATTTAAATAAGTTGAATTTAAGAGATGTAAGAGGATCAGATTTCATTTTGTACAAATGCTAATGAATGAAAGACTAAAATGTAGTCATAAAGACTAGACTTTCGTATATGCCCAAGAAATGAGAAAAATCACTTTAAGAGAAGTCAAGATAGAACACAAATATAAATTATAGACTAAAGAGGTGAAGAAAAGGAGAAACTAGAAGATCCTTATAAATGTGCGAGGCCTTATTTGAACCATAATTATTTAGTAAATAGTGAGGAACTACAGAGAACATACTTTTTTATTTTGGAAATCCTAACACTGGTCAGGTCAAATATTTTAGTCTTGTGTACTTAAGTCCTTGGAAACAATATCCTTTCAGTGAATATGGAATTCAAAGATGGATTTTTTAAAAAGCAGTGATAGGATTTAGGACCAGTATCAAAGTAAGTTTGAAAAATAGCAGGCAATTACAAAATAAATGAATGATTTCAGTTGGTAGTTTTTACACTAGATTTCTCATTCATACAGATATATGCCTGTATATGATATGCAATATTTTTAGAACCAGTGGAATTAAACAAGATGCCTTCATTTCATGTGTTTCTATAATTCAGCATTTGATATTAAGTCTCTTAAAAGGAGTCTCACATTATTGTGTATTTAAAATTGGCTTTGTTGCTTTTATAGTAACTGTGCTATTACACTAAAACACTTTCAAGTAAATGCACAATTTGAAGCACAAGAGTAAAGAAATTAACTTTCTTCCATAAAAGTGGGTATAATAGTCATACTTGGATCCAGGCACTTTCTTAATTATACTATTTAAATTGTGTGTATGGGGCACCTGGGGGGCTCAGTCTGTTAAGCGTCTGCCTTCGACTTGCATATGGACCGCTCTCCCTCTGCCGCTCCCCCTGCTTATGCTCTCTGTCAAATAAATAAATAAATAATCTTTTTTAAAAAGTAAAATACATAAATTGCGTTTGACTCCCAAATAATTTTTTAAAAGCTTGTTATAAATGTTGGCTGGCCTGTTTCCTACCTGTTTCAACTGCAATAATCACCTTATCTATATTGTAAGTTTATAGAAGTCTTTAAATTAGTTGCTCCCTGTATCTTTTAGAGTTCTGCTCTTCTGAGTTGTGGTAGAAATTAAATTTAATGTATGTAGAATTTGTATTTATTGAAATCTGTATTTAAAATATTAAAAATTTAATAATATGGCAATACATGTTCTAGAGGCTATTCCCTTGAGAAAGTCAAATTTCAATCATAGGTTAGAATTTTAAGAGATTACGTAATTCTTCACATTTAAAAATTTTAATTCATAATCTGGCTTGTCTCAATCAGAATCACTTTTTAGGGAGAAGTGTATCTTGTGACAAAAATATTTTATCCTTTTGTTGTATGAGCACTTTCTAAGCAGGCATTTTCTCTTTTAGGTGTGCACTGAGAACTGCCTTTATTTTCATGAAAATGACCTGTCCTCCCAAATATTTAATTGCATTGTGATTTTTAGTTGGGGCACGTATGTGAATGCGAAAGCAGAGCAAATATCTCATAGCTTTTTGTGGCTTATGTTTTTCATTTGCAGCCTTCAAGCAAAATTAAGGTGCCTGAGGAGAATTTCTTCAATGTTCCTGCTTTCTTAACTGTTTCGGGACAACTTCACCTAGAAGTGATGTCAGGGTACAGAATTCTCTTTTCTTTTTTGCTTTAATGGACTACTGATTATGGGTTGGGTGGGAGTGAAATAATGCTTTCTTTCCCAATGCTAAAACCTAAAAATTGAAATTAGTGTTTACAATTAGTCCACTTGAATTCACCCAAGGTACATTTAGATTTGACAGTAACCAAGTTTCTTCCTAAAATCACATTAGTCTAGACTTTTGGGTTTAGTGAAAAATGTAACACTGGAAAGATGAACTTGTGATTTTTTTTTTTTTTTTGCTAATCTTTTTCTTTTTTTCAAAAATCTCAATGTAATCAAAATCTAAGTGTAATTAATCATGTTTATGAAAGTAAAGGCAGTTATAGTTCACATCTGAACCAGGTATTAGCCCCTTGGATTAAAAAAAAGAAAAAGGTACCTGGAACAGATGGAAGAAAAATTTTTTTAAATAATTGGTGTAAATAAAGAAAATTAACTCACAGAATCATCAGGAGCGACATATAACAAATTAGAAAGTCTTTGAAGTCAGATCACTTGGTCTTGAAAATATCATATACTTAGATTCTTTTCTGATTCATCTTTGAGACAGAAAGTGTTAGTTGATAATTCCAATAACAAGATAATTGACAATATTATCAGAATACTGTGCAAAAAAACTTATCATTGTAATAGCTCTGTGAGACTAGGATTTGCAGAGTGGTGGGTGGAAAAGGTCATGTCAGGTATGTCATGGAAAGTTCCTTATGCCTTTCAAAGTATAATTTTAAGAAATTAAAATCATGACTCATACAAGTATGAAGTGAACATGTATCAAATATTTTATTCAATTCATTAATTACTAAGGGAACAAGTAAAATAGTAACACTAGTTCAGAGAGCATTTGAAGAGCTGTGTATTCATAGACAATTTAATAAAGGAATTTTAGAATAAGATTGCTAGGTTAGTTACAAACTGGTTAATGTCCTACAGACCAATAAACCTTAACCTTTGGAATTTTCTCTTCTACCTGACAAAAATGATTTGCAACTCTGCTAGACAGAAATCTACAAGTTAACATGTAACTTTACTTAATCTGGGATATTTAATTTAGTAGTAAATAGAATAATGGATCAAAATACATTCTCATAAGTAATTAACCTTTGAATGAGTCCATGTCCCCATATTCCGTTGAAAGGGCACACTGTCTACCTTTTGGCCTTATATCCAAGTTTTAGATAATCTTTCTTAAATTTTTGCTATTCATTTTTTAATGTATAAGTACCTTCCCCTCAGAAGTGTCATAATATGTGAAAGGTGTAAATGTACCAAGTATTTGCCATCATAATACCACTGGTGGATTAAATTGTTCCTTCTTTCCCAGTGTAGCGCACTGAACCACAGAACACAGTGTACAGTGAAACTTGACAGAAGATTAAATTGGCAGAATATGAGGTTCTGTATTTTTTTAATGTGTTTTGAAGTATTTCTAATAATGTCAGTCAAATGTGTCTAGTTGAATATGCATAGTTCTAGGATTATTAATATGCAGTACCTCATGTTTCAGATTAATGCCTGATTTAATCTACAATAAGGAATTGTTAGTCTTCCCTCAGCCTTTTCTTAGTTTTATTTAACAGACTTTCAAAATGGAGTAAATGTTAAATTTAGAAGTTTAACATTTTCCAAAAGGATATCTATGTTGGTTTAGTGGCTTTATGGCTCCATTTTAAAGTTTAATTTGGTAGTTATTGTTATTTTTAATAAACTTTCTATTTTTGAATAATTTTAAATATATAAAAGTTGCAAAGACAGTGCAGACTTTTTATATACACCTCTTGCCCAGTTTCCCCCATTGTAAATATCCTACATTGCCATGGTACATTTTGTCAAAACTAAGAACCCATTATTAGTACATTACTGTTAACTACATTCCAGACTTTATTTGGATTTCACGTTTTCCACCAGTGCCTTCTTTCTTCTTCTAGGGTCCAGTTCAGGGTACCACGTTACTTTTAGTTGTCATGTTTCCTCCAGTCTCTTCTAGTCTGTAACAATTTCTCAGTGTTCCCTTGTTTTTCATGGCTTGTAGAATGTATCCCAACCTCAATTTGTCTGATGTTTTTCTTATGTTTCAACTGGAGTCATATGGGTTTTTGGAAAGAATACCATAGAGGTAAAGTGCTCTCACCGTCATCAGGGGGTATGTGATACCCATATGGTGACATTGACCTTTATTACTTGGATTAGATAGTGTTAGCTGATTTTCTCCACTGAAAATGTACTATTTTTCCCTTTCTTTGTCCTTTGGAAGTAAGTCAGTGGGTCTAGCCCACCCTCATTGGAGGTGGGGATGAGGGGTTGGGAAGTGCGAGATGGAATTAAGCATCACCTCCTGGAGGGGAGAGTATTTGGAATTCTTCTATATGGAAGATTTGTTGTCTCTTCATCCTTACTTATTTTTGTAATCATTTATATCAGGATGAACTCATATATTTATTTTATAGGTTGGGTTATACTCTGGTTCTGTGTTATATATTTTGTTGCTCCAACTGTTTTAGTTTTAGTTATTGGGAACTCATTCAGATTGACTCTTGCAGTATCCTTTTGACATGCCCTTATCCTTTTGTTTTTTGAGTACTTCCTTATTCTCTGGTATGTGAGATAGCCCATATTTATTTATTTATTTTATATATTTATTTTTTATGATCAGTGAACCTACACCGACACATATTAATACTCAAAGTTCATAGTTTACATTAGGGTTCACTTTTGGTGATCTACGTTCTGTAGTTTTGGATGACTGCATAAAAATGACACATGTCCACCATTATAGTATCACATAGAATAGCTTCACTGCCCTAAAAATCCTTTGTTCCTCCTGTTCATCACTCCCTCCCTCTTAAACCCTAGCAAACACTGATCTTTTTACAGTCTCCAGAGTTTTGCCTTCTTCAGAATGTCATATAGTTGGAATAGCATAGTATGTAGCCTTTTCAGATTGGCTTCTTCCACTTAATGTAATACACATTTAAGGTTCCACCATGTCTTTTCATGGCCTGGTAGCTCATTTCTGAATAATATTCCATTATCTGGATGTACCACAGTTTATCCATTCACCTACTGAGGGACGCCTTGGTTGCTTACAAGTTTTGGCAGTTATCCTAGGCCTGTTTTTTATTTTCCCTACCCTGGCCCTTGAAGCAGCCATTTCTCCAAAGAGACTTGGTTGCTTATATTGGAAAATGTTATTTAGAAACCAAGGTTCAGTCACTGGGTTTCTTGCCACTGTTAGGGGATTATTGCTTCTAAGCCCTCTGGGCAGACAGAGCTATAAATACATTTTTTTTAAGTAAGAGAAAGCTAAGTGGTTTTATTACATTCTGCCTATAGATATAATTTATAAGTGACATGTTTATTCTGAGAGAATTGGAAATATACTTAATTGCAAAGCCTACATTCAGAAATGTCATATAATAAAATTTTCCATTTCTTGTCAGAGCCAGAATTGGAGGAAGGTTCTACCTAATGTATCTGAAAGAGTTTTTGATGATTATTTTCTTTTCTCGTTCATTGTGTTTTGTTTGTTGTGTGTGTGTTTGCTTTTTGCTTTTGGTGCTTTTTAATAGGTGTTTTTTCCTTATTATGTATTTTTTTAGTAAGGTATGAAGGAAGCATATTTCAGCATAAAACATGCTTTCCTCTTGAACATTGCTGTTGGAGATGTAAATTGGTACAGCCTTTCTAGAGAAATACCTTTTACCAAGAATTTCATTTCTAGGAATTTTTCTTACGGGAATGCTCTAACAATTCTGTAAAGGTGTAAAAACAGAAATGTTGAAAGCAACTTTGTTTATACTACGGAAAAAGTAGTAACAATCTAAATGTCTATTTAGGAAGATTGATTAACCCTCAGTATAACAAGAAAATAGTCATCACCATTTACCATCTAGGGGTAATGGACCTTATTTTTAATAAATATCTTTAAGCCATCTTATGAATAATTCGCAGAAGTAAAAATAAGGGGTTAGTGAAAATCACCTTCATTAGAATTTTAATGAGAATGTAAACATAGCAAACCCAAATTTTTAAAAACTGCTTTGTTGAGAGATTTATTTATTTATTTACCATAAAATTCACCAATTTAAAGTATACAGGTCAGTGGGTTTTAGTATATTTTCACGGTTCAAATATCACTATAATCTAATTTAAGAATATTTTTATCAGGGGCACCTGGGTGACTCAGTTAGTTAGGCATCTGCCTTCGGCTCAGGTCATGATCCCAGGGTCCTGGGATTGAACCGGAATCTGGCTCCCTTCTCAGCGGGGAGTCTGCTTCTCCCTCTGCCCCTCCCGTAGCTTGTTTTCTCTCCCTCTCTCTCTCTCCAAATAAAATCTTTTTTTAAAAAAATATTTTTATCACCCAAAAAGAAACTTTTTCCCATTAGCAGTCACTCCCCATCCTCCCTCCCCCTCTAGGCAACCACTTATCTACTTTATGTCTCTATGAATTTGCCCATTGTGGGTATTTCATATAAATGGAATGTGCAGTGTATCATTTTGTATTCTACTTCGCATAACATTTTCAATGTCTGTCCATGTTGTAGCATGTGTCATTATTTCATTTGATTTTATTGCCGAATAACATTACATTATATGTGTGAGTATAACACATTTGTTTATCCATTCAGCAGGTAATAATGGACATTTGGGTTGTTTATACTTTTTGGCTATTATAATGTTACTATGAATATTTGAGTACAAGTATTTGTGTGAACATGTTTACATTTCTTTTGGGTACGTACTTAGGAATGGAACCTATGGGTCACATGATAATTTTAATTCTGTGAGGAATTGCAGGCTATTTTCCATAGTGCCTGTACCATTTTACAGCAATCTCACCAACAATGTATAAAGGTTCCAATTTCTCCACATTCTGGTCACCAAGTATTACGTGTCTTTTTCATTGTGCCATTTCAGTGAGTTTATTTTTTTTTTTAAAGATTTTTATTTATTTGACAGAGAGAGACACAGCGAGAGAGGGAACACAAGTAGGGGGAGTGGGAGAGGGAGAAGCAGGCTTCCTGCTGAGCAGGGAGCCCAACGTGGGGCTCGAGCCCAAGACCCTGGAATCATGACCTAAGCTGAAGGCAGATGCTTAACAACTGAGCCACCCAGGCGCCCCCATTTTAGGGAGTTTAAAGTGGCATCTCATTATGGTTTTGATTTGCATTTCCCTAGTGACTGCTGATGTTGAACATCTTTTGGTGTGCCTGTTGGCCGTTTGGGGATCTTCTTTGGAGGAATGTCTATTTAAATCCTTCATTCATTTTTTGTTTAGTTGGGTCGTATTTTATTATTAGTTGTAAGAGTTCTTTATGTGTTCTGGATACAAGTCCCTTATCAGATACATGATTTACAAGTTGTTTTTCCCATTCTGTAGGTTTTTTCAGCCCTTTGAATGTAGCTGTTTATTGACTGCCATCGCATGAACCAGGAATATATCTATATTTAATATAGATCCTGGATTTCAAATACTTCTTTAGTAGTTTCTAGCTTATTATTACTTCTGGTTCTTGCACTCACATCATCAAAAAGTAATACTTTTGAGAACGTGACAGTTCATAATTTTGGAAGAGAAGGTAGCCATCTTTTTTGATTTCTAATTGCAAAACATTTTTATTTTTAGATTTGTAAACGCCAATGATCAAATCACTTAGTTTTTTCATTACTACATGGTATTTTTTCTTCCATACACTTTTGTATACATACTTGCCTTCAGCCTTTGTTCATTTGTTACCCACATCAAATAAATTTTGGTGCACAAATGTAGATGATAAAAGAATATTGTCACATATCCTTCCAGCAGAAAGGTATGATCCGAGTTCCTGTTGCGTGGTATTGCACGATGAAGTCCTAACTGTAGAGTAACTAATTGGATAGAAATATCATATTTCCTTCTTGTCCTTAGAAATGTATTATTCACTTATCAGTTCTTGGGTTTGAGAAAATTCATTTAGGATATCGTTATCTGTAGGCTCATAGTCTGAGATTTCACTTACACCAATTTTACCATTATTATTGGAGACTAGATTGTTACTATCTGTCTCTTTGCATTCGTTTCCTGGCTTGTCTAATATTTATGAAACATCTTTATCATTTTTCTTCTCTTTGTCATTGAGAGTAAAAAATAAAAGATCTCAATTCTCAACTGTGTTCTCTGAAAACTACAAAAAGACTACAACATTCATGTGTCTGGGCTTTTCTTAGACCTTTTTGAAAGATGACACATTACTATGTATACTGCAATAAGAAAATGTAAGATGAAATAATGGTGGTGATTTCTCTCACTCTGCATCTTCCTCTTACCCACTAGGCACCCATCATTTTCTATTTTTAGTGTTTTATTATTTTTTAACTTAATTAGAAGTAATCGATGAGTAATAATGAAATAATTTCAAGGATGATGAAACAGCAAAATATTTAAATATACAGCAAAAATAAGATCACTAAACCCCATATATATTAGATTCATGAAAGGATTCAATGAGTTTTATTCTATTTGAATAAAATACTACAAATTCTCTGTCTTTTCGATAACCTCAGTAGTAGCTTGAATTATGTCCCCGAAAAGACAATTCCTGTGACTACAACCTTTTTTGAAAATAAGGCCTTAGCAGATATAATCCAATTAAGGTAGCGAATTAGTGGGCCTAAATTCAATGGCTATTTTCTTTATAAAAGAAAGAAGAAGGAGATTTGGATTCAGAGATGTGGAGGAGATAGGCACAGAAACAAGGAAGACCATGTGAAGAAGGAGGCAGAGATAGGAGTGATGCTGAGGAATGAATGCTAAGGATTGCTGAGAGCCACCAGAAACTAGGCAGAGTTCTTCCCTAGAGCCTTAGAAGGAGCATGGTGCTCCCAACACCTTGATTTCAGGCTTTTGGCATTTATGCTGTGAGAGAATAAATTTCTGTACTTTTAAGCCACCTGGTTTGTGATAATTTGTTACGTCTACCTTGGGAAATTAATACAACCTTTAAGAAAGCATAAATCATGAGATACTAATTTTAAGAACTAGTTAAAACTGCTCAGTAACAGACTCTTAACTATAGAGAACAAACTGATGGTTACCAAGGGGAGGTGGGTGAGGGGATGTGTTAAATAGGTAGTGGAGATTAAGGAGTGCACTTGTTGCGACATGCAGTGGGTGATATGTGGAAGTGTTGAATCAACGTATTGTACACCTGAAACTAACATAACTGGATGTTAACTATACTGGAATTAATTTTTTTTTAATTCTTTGTCTTTCAAAAAACAACAACAAAAACTGTTCAACAAAGAAACTTAAAAATTGAAACTGGGTATAATGGACCCTAGCAATAAACTGAGGATGTAATTAATTATGAAGTCATCCAAGCAGTGGATTACTGTACAGCCATTAAAATTGATGATAACATGTTATAAGAAAAACAGTGGCTTTGAAACAAGAAGTAGAGCATGCCTCCAGTTTTTACTGTGTGTGTGTGTGTGTGTGTGTGTGTGTGTGTGTGTGTGTAGGAAAGAGTCTGGAAAAATACACACCAGGATTCAATTAATAAGCAGTGGCTGTCTCTACTAATTTTTATTTTCTTCTTTAAACTTGTCTTTTATTCAGATTTTAAAAACTAGCTATTCAAAAAATCAGCTGTTTCTGTGGGGGGCGGGTAATCAGCTTGGGCTTCCAGTTGATTTTATTCCAGTTTGATTAATTGTTTGCTTTGTGTTTGGTATGAGCAATCTTAAACTCATTCCCCTGGGTCATCTCATCAGTGCAGATGCTGAGCTCAGAAGCCATGAAACATTCATACTCAGGATGTACTCATCCTGTTAAGTGGCTGTGGTGAGAATGTCAACATGTGAACCTGAGCTAGACCGAAGTATCCTTTATAACTGAGTGTGACACTGTCTTCCCATCCCATCTAACTTTCTCATTCTTCATCCATTTGATGCTTATCTGAACTTTGTTAATTTATACACATTTGATTTTCTAGAGTTTTTTTATTATGGCTGTTTAGTTTGTGCTGTGCATTTTCACACACCTCAGTGTTTCTAATGCCTGCCCCTCCCTGTAGCATTAGACTGCTTTTTCATATCTCATTCCTCCAGGGCTCAACTTGACTCCTTCCTGTTTTTCTCAATAGAAATTATTTTTCTCTTTTTCTCCTCTCTTATAGTATTCACCCATCTCATGTCCTAAAGAAAAAAAGTTCCTCTTATTTTTAATGTTTAGCCAGTTCCTAGTTCTTCTCATATCTATCTCATAGATTATAAACATCCTAAATATCCGTGTCTACTAAAAAATATTAGGTATTTGATAAGTATTGTTAAACTGAATTTATAAAGCACACATTCTCATTCTTCTAAACTTTTCTGTGTAGTTTCTGCTGTAAAATTAAGTCCACAATAGAGTTAAATATGTTAATGACTATTTATACTCTATTCCATGGAAAAGATATCACCATGAGACTTTGAGATCTTTATTTCCTGAATAATGATGGTTCTTTATGCTATTCTCTTGATAGTGGGACCTTAAAACAAAGAGATTTCTTCTTTTAGTGAGGTACGTTAAAAATTAACTATTTTCATGGAAATATGAATTAGCAGACTATTGGTATAAAAGATTCAGGAACTTCACCTTACCTGTTTCTTCGTTTGTACAATATAGCTAGGGAATGAGCATTTCAGGCAAATTAAGCAGCAAGTAGAGAGGGTTTAGTAGGAATATTTAGTTTATTTGGGTACAATACAAAAAATGTGAATATTTGGATTAACCAGAGGTTGGGTGTTGCCAAATGCGATTGATGGAAATAGATAGGTACAGAAGATCATGATAGGTCAAGGAGGAGTAAGGAAATAGGGGTAGTGGGTGATGATGGATAAAGTGGTGGATCTAAAGAATTGGAGGTCTTCATGAAGAATTGTGGGTGTGGAAGTGCCAGGGTCAAAAGCTGCACAAATTCAAGGTGATGGTCAAAGAATGGTGTTATGAAATCCTTATCTCCAGTGTGGAATCTCTGCTCAGCTCCCATCTGTGAGGTGCCAGCTGTCTTCTCCAGTGGCTATTGTATAAACAGCTCAACATGCTCAAACGAAATTCATCATCATTCCCTCAATCTGTTTTTTCCTTCTGAATTCCCTGTGTCAGGAAATGGCATTACCATCTTCCCAGTTTATCAAAGCAGTAGTGTGAATACCATCCCCAGGTTTTCTTTTTCCACACTCATTTCATCTTTTCACTCATTTGCATCTACTTCCCTTTGCTTCAGCTGTCCCAAACTGCTTATAAATTTCTGATAATGTACAGGTGTTCTTTGTGAATGGGGAATGCCCTTTCCCCATGTGTTTGTCTAGCTAATTCCTGCCCATTCATCTAAACTCAGCTTAAGCGACACGTGGGTGTCTGCCTTTGACTCAGGTCATGATCCCAGGGTCCTGGGATGGAGTCCCACATTGGGCTGCTTGCTCCGCCAGGAGCCTGTTTCTCCCTCTGTCTGCTTCTCCCCCTGCTTGTGCATGCGTGCGCTCTCCTTCTCTCTCTCTCTGACAAATAAATGAATAAAATCTTAAAATTTAAGAATATGAAATGAATAAAATCTTAAATTTTAATAAATCTTAAAATTTATTTAAATTATAAATAAATAAACAAACTCAGCTTAAAAATGATCTCACCCGGAATCCTCACTCCCACCCCCACATCTTGCTTGTTTAAATGCCCTTCTTCTGTATGCCCATGTTGCTTTATTCTTTCTGTTTTATAACATGGAATCACTGTTTTTTTTCTCTATAGCTTAGACTTTGAGCTTTTGGATTTAGGGACTGTTTAATTTTATGACTTTATTAATACAGAATAAAGACTTAAATACCTGTTGGAAAGGATTTATATTTATAAAAAAATTGAAGTTGTCTGTTTAGATGCTTATCTTCCCATTAGCACACAAATTCCTCAAACTGTATCTTGTTCCTCTTTGTTTTCATAGTTTCTATTACTACCATTTGCCTAATTCAGAGCTCAAAAATCAATCTCAATTTGATTAAACATTTGTTGAGAGTCAGCTGTGTGCCAAACACTAGGTTAGTTGCTGGGATACAAAGACGAACAAGACAGATACGATCCCAACCTTCATGACCCTATACAATCTAATGAACAAGATACGCATTAAATAAGAAATTCACAGTGTAGTAGCTGTTACACAGAGCCTGTCCTGAGGCAAGAACAGCATATGGCAAGGGAATTTCAACCTTGTCTAGGTTGAATTGAATTTAGAAATAACTTTATCATAGAGTAATTACATGAGAGTGCATTTTAAAATATCATTTATATTTAATGACCACTGGCTGTTACATTTAGTTTGGATTCTATTGCTTTTCTGTTCTTGGGACAACAGAAATATAGTTAATACAACTTTTCCTCCCTATTGTAGAGCATTTTATGATGTACCATCTTTTAGTTACCCCAGCACATTTTATCTGTATTTGGCTGCAGAATGTCTTTTGATACTTTTATGTCATATTTGATACATTATCCTTGAATGAATTGTATTTAGCCAAATCATGAAAAGTTAGCAAACTGTCTAGCTTTTCCGTCCTGTTCTTTTATCTACTTCCAAATACTTGGAGTCTTAAACTTTTTATGAAAAAGTTGTGATTTTGTATCCTATCTGACTTTAGGGCAACAGCCAGAATAAGAGGGATGTAGACATCATGGTCTAAAGAAATGGTTGAAGAAACTGCATAGGTTTAACATAGGAAAGACAAAGGGGAGACATGCTTTGAAATTTTCTCAGATCTATTTGTTGGGCTTTGTTGAGAGCCCTGGATGCAGATGAGTAAATCATTTTTTAAAGAACAACTTTACTGAGATGTAACTCACCATAAAATTCACCCTTTAAAATGTACAATTTGGTAGTTTTTACAATATTAACAAATTGTACAACTGTACTTAGGGCCCAGGGGTGCAAGAGCCCCTGACTCTAGGGATCCCAAACAGACCAGGTTTGGCCACTAGCTGCTGGCAAAACCCAAAGGCAGAAAGACAGGTCGTGGTGAAACAAGAAAGGAATTTATTTCAGTGAGGCCAACCCCTGGAAGATAGCGGACTACTGTCCCAATGACTGTCTCCAAAGTGCTGAAAATACTCCCAGGTTTATAATGAAGATGTGGGACAAAGGTCTGTGAGTGTGTGCAGGTGGTCAGTAAAGGTCAGGTCAGTCACTGTCTTAGGGGTCAGTCATGTGAGGGCTTGCTGATATCAGGGCAGTTGGTGCTCAAGGGGATAGTTTTGGTTCCCATTACGAGATGCTTTGTCCACTGGGTCTTTTGCCCAAGTCAAAAGATAAGCTTCATCAGTTAGAAAATAGTGGCCCAGCAGTCTGTGTCATGACAAACCTATCAGGTGGTGATGATGCTGAGGACTACTGCCCTAGAGGATGACTCTCTTGTTCCCTGTTTGGGGGGGACATCTGGCGTGCAGCCATTCTGGGGGAAGTTGGAGAGGGCTGACAGTTCCATATGCAGAATCTATCAATGAATCTCCATTTCCTCCGTCTCCAGCCTCACCGTGGTTCTGTGTGCAGGTCGTCTCCTTTCTGCTGCAGCATGCTTACTGTGTATTCTAGATAATGGCTTCCGTGCTTTCACATAGCAGTCATCACTCAACCACTGTTTTCTGTCCTCTGAAAATTGGTTGAAATCTCTTGTCCACTAAGGGTCCCGTTTCTCTTTCTTCCTTTTAACTTACCCTAGGATTGTCTCAGGAAGAAGTGAATGTAAATATCTGTGCTTTTTTTTTTTTTAAAGATCTAATTGTCTTTATTAAATGATTCATGAATTAGGCATTACCCCATCTAGCAAGTAAAGGTGGGGGGCTTCCGTAAATACCTGTGCTTAATTCACTATTTGAACTTCATTTTTACTAGCTGGAGTGGTAATAGTTTGCTCTTCTGGTTAGGCTGTGCATTAGTTGCGTGATGAGTTAGTGTCTTTGTCTAATGCATTAACTCTGCAATATCTGCATACCACGTTGCAAGTCTAAACATGGGCTTCTCTATTTCTAGTCTTGCTTTCCTTTGTGACAGCAGTTACTAATTTCCCTTTTCTCAACTTCAAGTATATGAGAGAATAGCCCCATTCTTCTATTATTTCACTCAGGTCTGGCTGAGCAGAGTATCTGAAGGATTGAATGCCTTTGAAATAAGCAAGTTTGGTGTGAGTTAAAAAAAAAAAATTACCAGTCAGTCCTTTGAGGAACGATACAAATAGAACTCAGTTTGCATAAAATGCAATGCCTGTTGGCATTGTCTAAAAGCAAATGCAGGTTACTATAGTGAGACACCAATTAATCCTTAGTAATTTGACCATTATGGACAGTAATTGGAGCTATAAAAAGCAAAACTGATATTGTTATTTCTTACAATTACTGTGTAATCTTGTCCAAATTCTATTTTGCTCTGGTGGGTTTAATTACTTTTTTAGGAAAGGGAAAAAAAAAATCTGTGTTTGTTACATGTTTGAAGAATTTAGGTTGTTGAGAACAGAAAATTTATGTCATTTTGACTTTTTTCCCTAGCTTGTTTTCTTCTACCTAAAAATAACTATGGGTACTCATTTATTCAGCAATAATTTTAGTGTTCACCCAAATGGTATGTAACTGTGTTGGACACCAAGAAGGATGTTAAAAATATGGAACAGACTTGTTGATTGACATGTAGAGGATTGCCAGTGCTGTTACAGAGTGAAGTAGTAGCTACTGAGATAATGTCATCCCTACCAGAAGGTGCTGAATTTGTTCAAGCCCTCGGTCATAGAGTTAGATCTCAATCAGAATTCTCCTTCTATACATACTAGTTTTATAAGTTTAATATCTGAGCCTCCACTTCCTGACTATAAAGATGAATAAAAATGGCCACCTTGCCAAGCCAGTGTGAGAATTAGATGCTATGTAAAGCCCAGCGTTTATCAGAGTTTGACGCTGAAATGCTAAGTGTTGTGGTGATGGTTTTCATGACAGCTGGGACCTGGCGAGCCCAGGGTGATTATAAAGAAAGAAGCCGGGGTGTTGTAACCACGAAGAATAGCTGGCAGCCAGTAACCCAGTTGTTTTACAAGAGTAGCCGCACTGGGGTTGACACCAAGCGGAGGATTGAGACAAATAGTGAATCTGCCAGAATTCAGATCTCACAAGACAGGTCAGAAGGTTAAACTAAACCAGTGCCTTGGAGTGAAGGAGGGGATTAGGACACAGAAATAAGATACCTGTCAGAATTTGAAAACCAAATCAGAAGTAAACTCTGAGAGCAGATTAGGTCATAATCTACCCTAGGAGCTCTGGTCAGTTATGTTGACGGTGATCTGTCACTGTGTTCTAGGTTCTTTTGTTCTCTGAAGTAGATCCTTGCTGTGCCCCTTCTATGTTTCCTGACACCTCACCCTTTATAGTTTAGTTGGGGTGTGATTATAATTTAAGTAATTAGGTAACAGGAGAATTGAGTAATTAAGCCAATGCATGAATAAGCTCTTTTTGTTAATTAATACTTCTCAACTTTATTAAATATCCTTTATATATAAAAACCCATTTTAAATGTACAGTTCAATAAATTTTGACAAATTTATAAAACCTTATAATCTTACTATAATAAAAATTAAAAAATACTTCTATCACCAAAAAAATAAATACATAAGTCCCCTTTTTTCTCTTCACAATCAGTCTCCCTCCCTGGCCGCAGGTCATAAACAACCATTGATCTACTTTCTGTTGTCACAGATTAGAATTTCCTTTTCTAGAATTTCATGTAAATGGCTTTTATATAATACTTTATTTAGGTTTATGTAAATGGTATCATACAGTATTTACTCTTTTGTATCTGACTTCTTTCACTCAGCATAATGCTTTTGAGATTCATCCAGTAGGTTTGTTCCTTTTTATTGCCGAATATTATTCCATTGCATGGATATACAATTTTTTAACTCATCTTTTTTTATTTTATATTTTTAAAGATTTATTTAATTTTTATTTTTTATTTTTTAATTCAATTAATCAACATTTAATGTATTATTGGTTTCAGAGGTAGAGGTCAGTGATTCATCAGTCTTACGTAATATCCAGTGCTCATTACATCATATGCCTGCCTTAATGTCCCTCATCCAGTTACCCCATCCGTCCAGCCTCCTCCCCTCCAGCAACCCTCAGTTTGTTTCCTATGATTAAGAGTCCCTTATGATTTGTCTCCCTCTCTGGTTTCATCTTGTTTTATTTTTCCCTCTCTTGCCCTTAGGATCCTCTGTTTTGTTTCTTAAATTCCACATATGAGTGAGATCATATAATTGTGTCTCTGATTGACTTATTTCACTTAGCATAATACCCTCTTAGTTCCGTCCACGTTGTTGCAAATGACAAGATTTCATTTTTTGATGGTGGAGTAGTATTCCATTGTGTATATATACCACATCTTCTTTACCCATTCATATGCTGATGGACATCTGGACTCTTTCCATAGTTTGGCTATTGTGGACACTGCTGCTATAAACATTGGGGTGCAGGTGCTCCTTTGGATTACTACATTTGTATCTTTGGGGTAAATACCCAGTAGAGCAATTGCTGGGTTTTAGGGTAGCTCTATTTTCAACTTTTTGTTATAGTAACTATGAAAGATAGAGGTTATCATTCCCACTTTATAGAGACATAAATTGTTAATTAATACGCCCAACATCACTGACCTAGAAATGTTGGAACAGGAAATAAAATGATTTTAATGTGATGTTTCAAAAAAAATATTTTATTTATTTATTTGACAGAGAACAAGCAGGGGGAGCTACAGAGGGAGAGGGAAAAGCAGGCTTCCTGCTNCCTGCTGAGCAGGGAGCCCAACTTGGGGCTCAGTCCCAGGACCCTGGGATCATGACCTGCCCCGAAGGCAGATGCTTAACTGACTGAGCCACCCATGTGCCCCAGTTTGATAAGTTCTTCATAGATTTTGTATACTAGCCCTTTATCTGATAAAACATTTATAATTATCTTCTCCCATTCTATTAATTGTTTTTTGGTTTTGTCAACTGTTTCCTTTGCTGTGCAAAAGCTTTTTATCTTGATGAAGTCCCAATAGTTCATTTTTGCCTTTTTTTCCCTTGCCTTTGGAGATGTGTCTAGCAAGAAGTTGCTGTGGCCAAAGTCACAGAGGTTGTTGCCTGTCTTCTTCCCTATGGTTTTGATGGATTCCTGTCTCACATTGAGGTCTTTCATCCATTTTGAGTTCATTTTTTTGTATGGTGTAAGAAAATGGTCCAGTTCCATTCTTCTGGATGTGGCTGTAAGTTTTCCCAACACCATTTGTTGAAGAGACTCTTTTTTCCATTGGATATTGTTTCCTGCTTTCTCAAAGATTAGTTGACCATAAAGTTGAGGGAATTCATTTATCTTTTGATGGACATTTGGGTTGTTTCCAGTTCGGGGCTGTTATAAATGAAGCTTTATGAAAATGTATGCACAAGTCTTTGTGTGCACATGTTTTCATTTCCTTTGGGTAAATACCTAGGAATTGCTGGGTTGTATAGTAAGTGTATGATTAACTTTATGAGAAACTGCCAAACAGTTTTTCAAAATACTTGTACTATTTTGTATGCCCACCAACAAAGGATGAGAGTTTTGTTTGTTCCCCATGTTTGACAAAAATTAGTGTTGTCAGTATTTTTTTAGTCATTCTAGTAAGTATATGTCTCATTGCAGTTTTAATTTGCATTTCTGTGATGATTAATATTGTTGAACTTTCTTTTCTCATGTGCTTATTGACCACTTAAATATCTTCTTTTGTGAACTATCTTTTTAGTTCTTTTGCCCATTTTTGGTAGATTGTCTTTTTTATTATTTAGTTATAAGAGTTCTTTATATGTTCTGGATACTAGACCTTTATCTGATATATTATAGATACTTTCTCCCAGTGTGCCTTGCTTTTCCATATTTTTACAGTACCTCTTGAAGACCAGGGTTTTACTTTATCACTTTTTTCTTGTATGATTCGTAATTTTTATGTCATATTCAAAAGATTACAAAGATTTTCTCCAATTTTTTTCTCCTAGGAATTTCGTCATTGTAGCTTGTAATTTAGGTCTGTGATCTCCCCTAGTAGTCTGTATAAGCTCCTTGAAGGCAAAAGGCTGTGCCTGATTTTTATCTGTATTTTCCGTGGTGGTTAGTAGTCTTAATAAAAGTTTAATGAAGAAATAAATGAATATGATTTCATGATAGATAATGCTAATTGTAAGATAAGAACAAATAGCTAGCCCAAAACTGCTGTATTTCTTCTTGGCCGCTATGACCTGTGGGCCTGAATTACTTCTGTGCTTTTGGCTTATTTTACCATTCTGTTCTACTTAAGAAAAAAAAAATTCCATCAGAAAATGCATTAATAAACTTGGAATAATATTGTATTGGACCTAGTTAGATATTGTAAAGTAACTTTATTATATGAAAGTAAAATTTCATTTACCGTCCCATGTTGTTGGTATGAATTTCTCTTTGTATAAATTTCAAAAATTGAGTATTAATAAAAAAAATTGGGGGGGGGCGCCTGGGTGGCTCAGTCAGTTAAACGCTGCCTTTGGCTCAGGACATGATCCCAGGGTCCTGGGATCGAGCCCCGCATTGGGCTCCCTGCTCAGTGGGGGCTGCTTCTCCCTCTCCCTGCTGTTCCCCCTGCTTGTGCTCTCTCTCTCTTCTGTCAAATAAATAAATAAAATCTTTGAAAAGCAATTTTTAAATCACCTGTAAACTATATACATGAATTCTAGAAACCACTGAAACACTTCTGTGTATTTTACTTTAGTAAGACAGATTTGCTTCCTTTTTTACAAAATAAAAGGAAACTTCATTTTTGCTCCTGTAGAAGAAATTGGTAATAAAGAAACTCAAGCAGCCATGGTTTTTGCTTCTCTCTCACAGTAGAAATTAGTAACAGATAAGCTCAGTCCCATATGTTGATTGATAATCATATTATTTTTATTTCTTTTGATGTCAATCCCCACTTTATCTCCTGTGATATACCCCTACACTGAAAAAATAAAACCCATATTTTGCCACGTGAAACAGGTGCATAGGACAGATAAACATACATGTGTCACACAAATCTCTACAATTTGGAGAATATGCAAAACCTGAACCAGTTGTATTTCACATTTAAGAGGCAGATTTAATGTGTGAATTATGATGGAGGTTGGGAGATAAAAATAAAAACCTAAATGTTTTTGTTTGTGGAACATCTTTTAGTGACTTTTACGTAGTATCTTCAACTGGGTAGTTACTCTGCTTTCCTCATGATTCTACTTCAGGACAGTACAGCGTAAGGTTCAATGACAACATTTGAACTCTGGCAGACAGTACTTTAGGGACTACTGTACAAAGAATTATCTCAGAATTTACAAGCATTCCCCTTATAGCCAAAATATGTGTTTGGTTTGATAATACTGGTATTTCATATATAGCTTTTGAGAGTTGGGTGTGACATGGGAATTTGAAGATAATTGCTCAAAATAGTTCAATCCAAAGTCTCTCTACATTTTGTGTAGATCATACCATAATCCATATCATTAAAAGTATTTGTTTCTAGTATTTTTACAACACTCACTCTTTCTTCCTGGCAATTAGCAACATATTTGTAAGTGAAACCAAATAAAAAAGGGGAAGAACTATCCATTGCATCATGTATGTTTTTAATGTTCCTTCTTAGGGAGCCATTATCATTGGAGAATAGTTGGTTCATCCTCATCTTTAGAAGATGATAAATAAGTTGGCTTATAATATGCCCACAGGATGATTTAATACCCTATCAAAGCCTGGTTCTCAGAGTTAGGCATGCACATAGATGGAAAATTAACAAAAGCTAGAAATGTTGATAATCGAATAAGTCTTAGGTTTGTGTGTCAGTGCCTTTCAGAAAGAAAGCCATTTTATCAGAAGAAGGGAGCTATGCCTGCAAACACAAAGAAGTAGGCCATTAGTTTTGTAAAGCAACAGATATGAGACGGGAGGAGAGCCACAGGAACCTGACATAGCAGATCAGTAGCCGTGGGAAAAATAAAATATGTATGACTTGGCATTGGGACAAATTCAGAAGCTGTACCCAGAGTTCTGTCCTCCATTGATCTCTTCCCTCATGTTGCATTGTCTGAGCACACTGTCTGTTTTATGCAGTTGATTATTTTCTGTAGATACTGGGATTTCAACAGTCTACGCTGGTGCTGGACAGTAGGACTTACTATAGTGATGGAAGTGTTCTGTATCTGCACTGTCCAGTATGGTAGCCACTAGCTGTATGTGGCTATTGAGCACTTGAAATGTGGCTAGTTTGAGGAACTGAATTTGTATTATTTTTATTTAACTTTAAATAGTGTAGGTTTAAGTAGCCATATGTGGCTAGTAGCCACCATATTGAACAATGCAGATTTAATTGGCCTCTGTCCAGATCATAAAGCATTGAGTTGCCCATGTCATATGCTGTTAGGAGGTTTGTGTTGCCCTTAGCATAGTAATAATGATGGACAAGTATAGGTACTCGGGGTATATTAATGTTTGCTGAGTTAAATTGAATGGATAGGGAAAGAAGGGAAAGGCGGAGCAAGAAGAACTGAGTGGTGTCCTGCTAAGGTGTTTTGGGCTCTGATGCCAATGCCCGACATTTAGTTTTCATCTGATTTTGTCATTTTACTGTTTATTGTGTTCCATTAGCTTGTCCATCCTATGTCTTTTTTGGTGTCTAAATATCGCATAGACACAAAGTTTTAAACAGATATATAGGTAAAATATAAAGAATAATGATACATTCACGACCCCTGTCTTCTCAAGATGTTTCATTTCTTTGGTCTCCTGTACGTACTTTCCCCTTCCCTCCCCATGAGAACTAACCTCAGTTTTGTGTTTATCACTTTTTTCTTTATAGTTTCATCACATACATTCACAAACAATTCATTTTTTAGTTTTACAAGTTTTTTTTTTTTTTTTAAGATTTTATTTATTTATTCGACAGAGATAGAGACAGCCAGCGAGAGAGGGAACACAGCAGGGGAGTGGGAGAGGAAGAAGCAGGCTCATAGCAGAGGAGCCTGATGTGGGGCTCGATCCCAACACGCCGGGATCACGCCCTGAGCCGAAGGCAGACGCTTAACCGCTGCACCACCCAGGCGCCCCTAGTTTTACAAGTTTTTGAATTTTATATAAGTGGAATCATCTGTATGTATTCTTCTATGACTTCCTTTATTCACTTAACATTATATTCATAATAACATCCCCGTTGTTACATTATATTCATGTCGCATAGTCTATTCATTTTCACTATCATGGGATATTCCTTTGTAAGACTGTGCTACGAATCATCTTTTTTGTTACTGATGGGTATTTTTTCCTAGTGTTTAGCTTGTGCATTACCATGCAGCTGTGAAATCCCTGTGTCTATCACTTGGCACACACGTGAAAGACTTACTGCAAGGCTCAAATGGTTATTTCTCTATTCTGTGTCTTCCTCCTCTTCTTCTCCTTTCTTTTCTTCTCCTTTCCTTCCCTCCCACTTCCCTCCCCACCCCTTCCTCCTCTTGTAGAATTCAGGGAAAACAAATGCAAAGAAATAGAGATTTTTTTTTTTGCATTATTTCTGATAAACTAAGTGTTTCTTAAAAAGCATCTTGCCTCTTTCTAGTCTGCCATGGTCCCTTTATGTTTTTGTGTTTATAGAGCAAGCTCGGATTGGGAGTCAGTCAAAAATATTAGAAATGTCTTATTCATTCATAGTCTGTAGCTCTTATGCAAATGCTACCTTTTGTGAAATAACACCTTTTATATCAATTATTTGTCCCTTTTACTTTGCATTATAATTGGAAATTAGAAGGTCTAGATCAGTGGTTCTCAACTCTAGCTGTCCATTAGAATGTCTGGGGACCCTTTTAAAAAATCTTGATGCAGGGGCGCCTGGGTGGCTCAGCGGTTAAGCGTCTGCCTTCGGCTCAGGGCGTGATCCCGGCGTTATGGGATCGAGCCCCACATCAGGCTCCTCTGCTATGAGCCTGCTTCTTCCTCTCCCACTCCCCCTGCTTGTGTTCCCTCTCTAGCTGGCTGTCTCTATCCTGTCGAATAAATAAATAAAAAATCTTAAAAAAAAAAAAATCTTGATGCATCATATTTCAGCTCAAGCCCCCAGAAAAACAGTTTTAATTGGTCTGGGGTTGGGACTGGGCCTCATGATTGTTTTTGAAGTACTGTAAGTTATTCTTTGCAGCGAAGATTGAGAACCACTCTAGATCAGTTGTCCTCAAAGTGTCCTTGGACCAGCAGCATCAGCATCATGGGAACTTATGTAAACTCTCAGGCCTCCCCTAAGGCCTACTGAAGCAGAAACTCTTGAGTGTGGGGTCCTACAGGCTGTATTTTAGCAAGTTCCAGGTGAGTCTAATACACACTGAAGTGTGTAGAACCACTGCTGTAAGTCATTTAAGCATTAACAACAAAGCTTTCTTTTACTTAAGTCCAACTTTGTAGAATCCACAGTGTTCCACTAAAGCTCTAGACCTGAGAGTAGCTAAAGGAAGTGGGGGGGAAAGAAGCATGCCATGAAAGAAGTCATTTTTGGTAAATGCCTGAGCAAAAGGGGTCATAAAGAGAGCTATAAAGTATATTGGTTATCATTCTTTTTGTAACCTAAAATGAATGAAAAGGTGTCCTGATTGACCATCAGTGCTTATAAATGAACATCCCCTTTCACTAAGAAGGGACTGTAGTTAGAGGAAAGCATAAGATAGAAAAGAGCAGCCGTAAGTGGTAGAAGGGGCAGTCTCAGAGACTGCAAGTGGATGAAACATGAGTCAGGAACAGCCACAAGAACAGGATGACAACGTTGTATAGTGTTTTGTAGCGTAGCAAGGATAAAATAAAACATGTGAAGTGCCTCATGGACAATTTGTTCCAATAAACTTTAAAAATTTTATTGTGATAAAATACACATAACTAGAAGTTTACTATTAGTGACATTATGCAACCAATACCACTGCCTAGTTCCAGAACATTTTTATCACCGCAAGAGGAAACCCCATACCCACAAAGCAGTCACTCTCCATTCCCCCTTCTCCCTAGCCCTTGGCATTCACTCTTCTGCTTTCTGTCTCTATATATTTGCCTGTTTTGGATATTTCATAGAAATGAAATCATTCATTATGTGGCTTTTTGTGTCTGCCTTCTTTAATTTCAGCATAATGTTTTCAAGGTTTATCCATTTGGTGGGGGTATATTAGTACTTCATTCTTCTTTCTGGCTTAATAGTATTCCATTGTATGGATAGATCTCATTTTGTTTTTCATGAGTCTGTTAACATATATTTGAGTTTTTTCCACTTTTTGGCTATTATGAATAATGCTGCTATGAACATTCATGTACAAGGTTTTGCTTGAACACTATTTTCATTTCTTTGGGGTATATACTCAGAAGTGGAATTGCTGGGTCATATGATAGTTCTATGTTTAACTTTTTGAGGGATCACCAAACCTTTCCACTGCAGCTATACAATTTTATATTCCCACTGGCAGTGTGGGAGGAGTTTCTCTAAATCCTCACCAGAACAACATTATTGTTCATTTAAAAATTTTAGTTATTGGGGCGCCTGGGTGGCACAGCGGTTAAGCGCCTGCCTTCGGCTCAGGGCGTGATCCCGGCATTATGGGATCGAGCCCCACATCAGGCTCCTCTGCTATGAGCCTGCTTCTTCCTCTCCCGCTCCCCCTGCTTGTGTTCCCTCTCTCGCTGGCTGTCTCTATCTCTGTCAAATAAATAAATAAAATCTTAAAAAAAAAAATTTTAGTTATTAAGAGACTTTCTATAAGGGATCTTGATTAGGGAATCTAAACATATTTTAGAGTAGTGGGTCTTAATGAGGGGTTCACATAATAATTACCTGTGGAACTTTTAAAATACTCATGGCCGGTACCTTCCCTAGATTTTCTGAATGGAGGTGTCCAGAGGTAAAGCCCAGAATTATACTCCCCATTAAGAACCATTGCCTGAGATAGTGGTTCTCGGAATTTGGTCTGGGGATCCCTGAGGCCCCCTGAGATCCTTTTAGAGGAGTCCTTTGAGTTTAAAACTACTTTCATAATCATACTAAGACAGTATTTGCCTTTTTCATTCTCATTCTCTCATGAGCACACATTGAAGTTTTCCAAATTCTTCATGACATGTGATAGCACAGCAGATTGAATGCATAAACAGATATGAGAATCCAGCTGTCTTCTATTAAGCCAGATATGAAAGAGATTTACAAAAAAGTAAAACAGTACCACTCTTACGAATTTTTATTAAAAAATTGTTCTTTATGACTTATAATGGGTTTATGATTGTTTTTAAATCAGTTTATACATTTTTTAAAAATTTCTCAGTTTCAGTGGTACATACTGGTAGACATAACCTGCATAAATGAAATCTCTTTGAAATCTTCAGTAATTTAAAGTGTAAAGAGGTATTGAGACCAGCCAAATGAGAACTGTAGACCTTTGGGGAAAAAAAGGAAACAAAAACAGCTATTACCCATTTGTTGGATGCTTACCATTTAGTTTATATTAGGTTAAGCTTTTCACATGTTTTGTGTCATTTTATCTTTACAATAACTCCATGACATAGTATATTTAACCCCATTTTCGCATGGAGAAATTTAGTCTCAAAGAAGTTAACTTGGCTAGTTCATAAGTGGACAAGCGAAGATTTCAATTTAAGTCTTTAGAGTACATGTTCTTAATCACTACCATAACCTTAACAAAGCAAGGGTCATCTGTACAGGAAATTGTTGCTAGTTCAATGCCATAATGACTTATCTACCTCTAGCATCAGGCCTCAGAAAGATAACCTTTGAAATCTTTGTAGACTTAAATAGTATGTAAATACCATGTGGTACATGTACTAGCCTATTGTTCTCTTTAGTGGTCCTCTGTATAAGGACTGTTAAATAGGAGAAATATAAGAAGCTTAATCTAGGCATAAATAGATGCAGTTGACAAAATGTTTACCTTTTTTGGAAAAGTGATTTTAGCTTATTAAAACATGAGGATAAATATTCACTTAGAACAGTCCACAAATTGTGGCCTTTTACAAGAATCTTATTCTAAAACCTCATATCCAATCAATCAGTCCTCTGAAGAGCCCATCGTTGCCGGATTGATAAAGTATAATAATTATTTTAACTTGTTGGTATATCCTCTCTCACAACAGCCAAAAAATCAGGTGCTGCTGTGTTTACATAGAATAAGACTTAGGGTAATTTTTTCATGTGATAATACTTCAGTTTGTCAGGAAATAAAATATTTGCTAATTAGAGAGGTTCACCAGATCTAGTCCTTTTCAAAAATTTACTTTGCTGCCTACAGAGTAAAAACTAATATATGGGTAGTCACTTTTCAAAAAACTGATTCTGTATCTCTTAGTGCCTTCTGTGAAAAATTATTTCAGAGAATAGCAGAATTTTTTGCTTAGTAATTTATATTCTTTTTACCATCTTCCTCTTCTTACTCCTCTATCCTCACCCCCCATTCCAATGCTGTTTCAACGATGCAGTTTGAGGATCAGCATATTTTATAGAAAATGAGTTATTTGCTTATTTGACAAACAGTAATTATCTGGTGTGTGTTGAGCACTGGATTAAGACCGAGGATACTATAATGAACCAAAACATATATAAGGTCATGAAATCTACAGTCTAATGAAGGAGATGGATAGTCATTAAACAAAGGATCACATCTGTTTCTTTCTTTCTTTCTTTCTTTCTTTCATTCATTCATTCATTCATTTTAAAAGGTGCTGTGAGCAGTAGTACATGGTGTTATTAAAAATTTTTGAGCCTAATGGGAGGATTGACCTAAGAAGGTTAGAAGACTGAAGCCAAAGTGGGGCTAGGGAAAGTCGTGAGTTCCATTTGTGACAAGTGAAAGGATCAATCCAGTAGATAATACATGCTTCTGGAGCTTAGAGAAGAAATCTGGGCAGGAGATAGAAATGTGTGAATTGTGTGCCAATAGGTTGTTAATTGAAATTGTTGGCTGAGGTGAGATCATTTAGGGAGAACATACACAGTGAGAAAAGAAGAGGGCCTAGGGACTAAGTTTTGAGGAATTCTAGTGTTTATTATACAGAGTAGAATATAGAAGGAGACAGAGATGGACATCAAATAAATAGGAAAACTAGGAGAATACAGTGTTAAATGTTTCAAGAGGAGAGAATCTTCCAAGGAGAATCAGATAAAATCCAGACTCTCCTTATTACCATGGCTTTCAAGGGACGCCCTACATGATCCCTCCCCACCCACCTCTTTGACCTCTTACCATTCATATTGCTGCTGGCCTACTTTTATTCTCTAAACACGTAAGGTTCATTTCCTACCTCAGGACCTATGTGCTTAGTGTTCCCTTTTCTGGAATGTCCTTCCCCCAGTTCAGATTTTATCTCTTCAGAGAACAGTAGCCAACCCTCCACTCCTTTAGCAGGATTGTTGTCAGACTCTATCGATGTTTGAATCTCATTATACAGTTAAGATTATATTGTGTTTGGGCCTCACACTCAGTTCCAGATCGAATATTTAGGACATGTTAAAATTAATTTTTCAGAAATGTTTAGCAATGGTAGTAGAGAATAATTTTTAGATTTTAGAGTACATCCTCCCTAAGGCATCTTGACTTGAATTGTTGAAATGGTGAGAGCTATCTCTTATCCCCTTCCGCCAAGTGTATTGCAGGATGGTTAGAGGAATAGGGGAAAACTGAAAAGGAGATGCCTGTAGTCTGCTCTGTAGAAATAATGAATGACAGAAGTGTGACAGTATTGATAATCCAGTGGATTCAAAGCAAGAGTAAAACATATGATTATTTTCTGAAAGATGGGAACACCATTTGACAAAGATTGTTCCAAAAACTAGTTTAAAGCCGTGAGTTCACTTCAGTTCGATGAATGTTTACTGAACTGACCACAGAGAAGTGATAGGAAGTTGGGAGTGGGGGCCTTAGGAACAGTTGCTGATCGACCTGAGGCTGAGTAAGTTCTTCCCCAGCTGAAGAACAGTAATTCCTCTACTCTTTCAAAATATAAAGATTAGCTCTTGAATTTCAGGGCCAGAAAGAATAAATGGCCAAGCAATCAGTGACCGTTTTATAGTAATCCACTTGCCAATTTAGGGTTTCATAAAACCCTACAGAAGGAAGAAAATGACCATTGTAGAACTTTTGGTGGGGGGCGGTAACCTTATTTTTTATTTTTAAAAAGCCATTTTTGTAGTTAACTTGGTTGATGTGTATTAAATGTACTTTTGTTATCTTAAACATCTACTCCAAGCTCATGGACTTTCCTTTTATAGCTTGCCTTTCTCCATAATCTGGCACAAGAATGCTTTTTAGTGCTGAGTGTTTTCTTTTTCTGCTGGTCGCTTCTCACAGCAGTACTGGCCTTTCACCTGGTTCTGTATCTTAATTTAGAAGTAGCCTTGTTTTCAGATCTTATTTTAAGTGTTGGTTCATCCAAGCGTTGCTGCAAATGGCTTCATGTCTGTGGAAGACAGAAAAGAAGAAGTCAGCATAAATTAAAATGAGAACGATTTCACGTGGACCCAGAAACAAAATTGTTGCAAAGACAGTAGAGATTAATGCCAAGCTGCCCCCATCTCCCACTCATGTAAGAATCTGAAGGCCAGAAAGGCTAAATGACTTGCTCAAGGTTATAAAATATTGATGAAAATTTATCATTCTCATTATTTACATGAGGGCAATATACCCTAGTGAGCTGTAATTTTAATACATAAAACAAGCTATTCATAAGGAAGGTAAATATACCAAACTGTTTACCCTAACTATCTTTGAGAAGTCAGGGGGTGCATTACAAAGTTTTCTTCCTAATTCTCCAGGTTTGTCAGTGTTCGGTTATGAACATCAGTATTTTCGTATCATGATAAAGGCTGGGTCCACTAGAGTCACATCTGGATTTGAATCTGGCCTGTACCACTTCCTGGGCTGAGACTCTGTGACTTTGGGGAAAGCTTCTCAACCTCTCTGACCTTCCATGTCTTAGCCTGAAAAATAGAAGTAACAGTACATACTTCATTGAGTTAACTATAAAGGAGTTAACTTTGAGGTTCTTACAGCTAGTGCCTGGCCCACAAGGAACACTTCTAATGGAGCGACCATCGTTGCTACTACTGATGCTGTCCCTGCTTTTATCATAGGACACTGGACTGGCATAGGATGTCTTATCAAATGATTTAAATATTCATCTGCTTAAAGACTAGATGCTGAATTACACAGTTTTTTAACATACCTTCTGGTTCATTTTATCTTTCTGTTAATTCAAAGAAAGCAGCATGGTCATCAGATTTTACTTACCCTATTAGAATAATACTTAACTCTTGGATACCTCAATCAGAGACCGATCCTTATTATAATTAAAATAAAAATCTCTGACCCTCTTTATTGTTTTATACTAGAGAGCTTATCCAGCATTGCTAGGGAAAATTATTAACTGCTTTAAATTAAAAATCCCTTTGCTACTCAACTTTGAGCACCCTACATAGAATTACCATGTGAGAAGCAGATACCCTTGTGACTTGAATTTGTAATTCTTTTTGGAAACCACTGTTTTCTCTGCAACTGCTATTTTAATACAAATAATATATCTCTTTTGAACAGCAATTTCATTGGCTTTCCTTGTAGTTCAGGAAGATCACTGCCCATTTCTTGAAAGTCTCCCTCAGAGCCCCCAAAGTAAATTTTACCTATGCCCCCTAGTTTCTGGTTTTGACCAGGAAAATCTTGATAAAAATATCCTTTGTTGTTAGTGAACATTGGTATAAACAATTTTTTTGTGATTCAGTCCCAGAAAAAAATGTCATTTCATTTATGTAGCTATATTATTGCCTGCCTACCTACCTAGAGATTGCATAGTCCCAGATTGGAAATTCAGGGCCTTATAATTTTTTAATTTATTGTTTGGGACAGGACTGCATTGTTTGACCTATTTTAAGTACTAAGTAACAGCCACAGTAAAACATGTGAGTAGTTTTCTGTACATTATTTGTAATGTTACTGTTTATGAGGGTGCTGTACTTTTCCAGTTTACAACTGAGGAAGCCTGTCATCATCATTAGTACTCATTCATTCAGCATGAGCACCTGTTTTATCTTAGGCACTGGAGATGTAAGTATGAATAAAACATGATTCCTGCTCTGGAAAATTTCATAGTTTATTGGGGGAGAAAGACACAGATATATATAATTACATTTCAAAGCGATATGTTCTGTATAACGAATATATGAACAAAATGTCATAGTCATATAAAGGAGGGAACAGTAAATTTGGGGGTGTATGGTAAGGTTACAAAGAGAAAGTGGCATTTGAGCCAAGTCTTGAAGGATAGATGGGAATTTGCCATTTAGAGAGAGAGGAGCCAGGAATGGTCAGTAGAGGCAGGGAGCAGCCTACCAAAGGCCTAAACGCTCGCCCTGGCGAGCTATGTGAGGGGAGTGTCTTCAGTGTAGCTAGAGAAAAGGGTTTGTGAAGGAAAGTGAGTCAAAGTTAGGAGCTTGAATTTTATCTTTGAGCAGTAGGAAATCATGGAAGATTTTTTGAATTATGGTTGATATAATCAGGCTTGAGTTTGAAAACTCGTAACAGTTTAGGTCTGGAGAAAGAAAGACAAGTGGCAGACACCGGGTAAAAAGTGGTAGTCCTCCAAGCAAGACGCAAGGGTTTACACTAAGACCATATCTGTGTATATTTAAAAAAAAAAAAGGCTAGGAGTGTGTCTCTAGATTTGAGAGAATTTTCCTAGGTGTGAACAATATGATTTTGTGATCAATATGATATGGGAACTGTGGGCAGGGGGACATCTGGTTTGGGTGATGGGAGTCGAGTAACTGAAATGAATAAAACTGGGGAAAGTGAAAAATGAAAGGAAGGATTGTTCCTTGTTTTGTTCTTTGTCTGTTTTGGAAGCAGGCAAGGCTTTTCATTTTCCATAAGGTAGGGTCAGTGTTTTCAAGAACATTCTAGCAGACATGTCTGGATCTGAATCTTAGCAGAGAGGTTACCATAGTAATATTGTTGAGTTCTTACTGTTTATTTTTCCATTAAAAACTAAGGTTCTCAGAGGTTAACTGATTATGGTCTCAGGAAGGCGGCTGTAGAAGCAAACATAAATTCCTAAGCTTCTTACCAACCAGGCCTTAACTAAAATAGCTTTTTTGGGGGAAAAAAATCTCTTGATTTCCACTATAATTGTTTTACTGTTTCATTTCCCAGAGTGTCTTTACTTTAAAAAAGCAACAAAACAAAGCCCAACTGGTATATTATCCACAGTCTATTTTCTGCACTGTTTCTGATCATAATGTTATTTGACTGATGCCAGTCAAATGAAGAGCGCTCAGGATAATAGCTGAGGAGCCCCAAACCTCTTGTTTTGTTTTAGCAAAACCTTAAAATTCAGAGATTAGATGGTCCTCAGGAAATACTTATTATTTCACATATGTTTGATCTAATCCCAGTTGTTGCCCTCGTTCCAAATAAGGGAAATGAGAAGTGTTAAAGCACGAAGATGTAGTGTCCACTTTTCTGCAGGAATTGAAAAGTACGACTTTCCCCCACTATTTGGATTGTTGAGCTATAAGCTATTCTCTTGAACACCAGAGAATAAAGTAGACCGTTCTTCAAAATCCATCCTCACCCCCAAGTTTTAGGGGTCATTCAGTGTTCATTGAAACACTGGGGTGGTTGTGAAGGACTTGAGTAGGCTTTGAACAAGGCAAATCATCGTACACATCTGACACTCTTTTCACATATTTAAAAAAAATAATTAACATCCTTTAGCCACATGAAATTCTGGTTTTAACTGTTACTGTATAGATTCTCTGTGAAGCTCGTTGAGCTGTGGTATTTTTCCTTTACTTTGTTCTTGATTGCTGTGAAATGTAGTTGCCTGCTGTCTAAGGCAGCTGCAGTAGAGTGCACCCAGAAGTGGTTATAATTCTATATTTAGTAAGCCATAGGGTTTGTAAAGCATTTGCAAATTCCTTTGGGATAAAATGGTTTCTATAAATGTAACATTTTTAATGAAACTATTATTATCACCCATTAGAGAAATATAGCAGCTAATATGTACGGATTTGTGAAGAAGACAGAGGCACAAAACTTTTTTTCTTAAGAGTACATTGAGTATTTTAAATACTTAAAAGTAATCGTGTGAATCCTGTTTTTATACTTTTAATCTTGAATTGCAGAGCTTTTACTCAAGTGTTTACCTTTGGTCCAACATTCCGAGCAGAGAATTCTCAGAGCCGGAGACACCTGGCAGAGTTTTATATGGTAGAAGCAGAAATTTCTTTTGTTGAGAGTCTTCAAGACCTCATGCAGGTAGGTATACAAGTTTTAAAACAGTTTATAATAACAGCTTTCTGTGACATTAAAATGCTTCTGTATACATTTTCACCTTGGACATCTGTGCATTACAGGTGTTAATGGAGTGAAGAAGATGGGGAACTACTTAATTTGATAAACATCTACTGAATCCCTTTAAAGTACAAGAGTCAAACAGATTTAAGTTCATATCCCAGCTCTGCCATTAATTTTGTTTTGATGTTACCAAACCTTGGAGACCTTTGGTTTTCTCAACTATAGAATGAGAATAATAATAACTATTTTGTAAGGTTATCGGGAGGAGTAAATGAAATAATGGATGTATAATGTAAAGCATCTAGTATTGGCCTTAGCATATAGCAAGCTCACTAAATAATAGCTCTTGTTATTTGTTAACGCAAATAAATAAAACACCTTTATAGTTAGAGAAACATCTACATAGCTGTATTGGAAAGCATCTACAGGAACCATCAGAGCTCTGTTTCGGGGGCAAGAGTTAAGGCCAGAAGGATAGTCAAGAGTCAGATCTTGGAAGAAAGACTTTGTAAATCGCCATGTTAAGTAGATCAGAAGGTAAAAAAGAGAGTTCTCAGTTGGGAAAGGCCATGGTCAATTATAGTTTAGAAACATCACTCTAGAAACAATATAAAGAATGATTCAGAGGGGAATAAAAATGAGGGTGGGAGTCCTTTTAGGAGGCTATGACCATAATCCAGATAGAGCACATAAGCTCTGAAGTTGGATGGACCAGGAATTGATTTTTAGCTCCACACTTACTTACTATGCCCCCCTTAGACAAGTGACTTAATTTTCTGAGCCTCAGTATCCTCACCTATAAAATGAGAATAACAGTTCCCACTTTATAGGGTAGTTCAGAGGATTACACAGATTATATATATAAGGCACATAGAGTAGTTCATGGCACTTTGTGCCCAGACGTTATTGACTGTTACTATGAATTCTCTATCTAGTACCATTAGTACCTTAGTTTGGATTTGTAATCACAGGATGATAATTTTGACAATTTTAGTCACCTTTCACTTTTATTCATTTTATATTTTCCTACTTTTAATCCAGTAAATGACCCAATTCTGCTTAAAACATAAATACCACATATATCATCAAATAGAATGGACTTATTATTTTATTGTCCTGTCTTGGTTGGATTCCCTAGTAAACAAACTCTAAAGCAGAGGTTTGGTGACGGGGCGGGGTGGGGGGAAGGTTATTGGAGAATGCTCTAGAGAGCAACATCTGTGAGGAAAGGAAGAAAGCAGCATTGGGCAGAGGGAAAAGTTGAACTATAATGCATGTACAGAGGCCTTAGCTAAATCTTTGAGGAACTTCGGAGCTGGAACGGTCCTTCATAGTTGTCCCATAAAAAGGCAAGGGGGTGGTGTACCTTTGTTCTTCCTCCATCAAGCAGGTACCTGACATGGGCTAGCCTTGGGAAGAGGCATACTCTTGGGTAAGATAGCACTCTTGGCCTGGTCAGTTCCTGAAGAGGGACTCAGCTAGGAGCCATCAGCAATTAATATTCCCAGTGGATAAAGCTCTTGGTCCTGAAGGGGTGTTTTGACCATAAACTGTCCACACAGTATCCATTTGTTTACCACTTTAACATCTCCCACTGATTGTGGTAGATCAGTGTCCCCCGGGGGACATTGTTGGTTGTCCTTGGGCAGTGGATGGAGGAGAGGGGGCGGTGGTTGCTACTGGCATCCAGTGGGTAAAGGCTAGGGATGCTGTTCAACATGCTAACATACCCAGGTCCCTCCCCCTCAACAAAGACTTATCTGGCCAAAAATGATAGTAGTAACACTGTCAAGTAATTCTTTTCTAAAATGTAGGGATTTAGAATTTGAGCCTCACAAGGAGTCAGTAAGATTCCTTAAGCAGCTTTCGGTTCCAGCCCACCACCCAGTTCGGCATTACTCTCTCACTTAGGCAATGAGAGTATTAAAAGCCACAGAACCCACTGGGTGTTATATGCAACTAATCAATCATCGAACTTTACATCAAAAGCCAGGGATGTACTGTATGGTGACCAACATAATATAATAAAAAAACATTAAAAAAAATAATAATAAAAGCCACAGAACCACACCCTTTACCTCCCTGTTTCAGCCTTGACCCCATCTCTCCTGTCCCCACATAAATACCAGAGAAAAGTTCCAAAGACATAAATTATGTTAGAAATTATTAAACATTATAATTATATTTTTCTATACCGAATAATTCTTTAGTATTCCACTGAGTGGTACTCAGCATATACTGTTCAATGATTTTTAATTAATTGAAATACAAACTTTTTCTTAAAGACAGAAAAAAGGTATGCTCCCCCCAAAGTAATCTATTTCTCTTAATTTTCTCCCTTTTATAAATTACATTCTGTGAAAATTATCTTGACGAAAATACTAAGAATACTGTAACAAAGGAATCTTCCCCTCATAAGGTATAATAAACAAATATTACTATTTTAGTGCCATTGAGTCATATATATTTAAAAACATCTGAAGGTTATGCTAACCCTTCAGTTAAGTTTCTGTTTTCTTCAAATATATTTATAGAGCATAGTCTGAAAGTCAAGGTTAGAGAAGCCAATGATTTTCTTCTTCAAATGGAAATTTACTGCTCATATGAAAGACACCAGTTTAACATCCCCAGTGGTCAAAGTCTTCATCTTACAGAGAGGTGTGTTGTGCCCCCAACAGTGCGGGCTTAGTATCCAATCTGTTTCTGTTTGCTCCCCATATGTGTCAGTTTTTTTTAGTGATGGATGTGTATGACCCTTCATAAAGCATTCAGTTACTTAGTGATTTCTTTATCTCACTGCTCCCAGATCAAAGGTAATATAGCCTCAAGGTAAAAGATCTTTAGCCTCCTTTTGCTCTTCTTTCATCAAGTTATTCCTTACCCTTATACAAAATACATATGTAAATATAAAAATACAAAATATATAAAAAATAAATATATATACATATATTGTATGTACTATATATATTTACCAAGAACAACCAGATACATGTGTGTATATATGTATGTTTAGTAGATGCTTACGCCCCGCCCTGTGTCTCCAGCCTTGATAGGGTGCAGCAGGGATGCTGGAGAAGGAGGGAAGATCCTGCCTCTGGGGCAGCCTGTACTTACCGAGTGTGTCTCTCTTTCTGAGTCCAGCATTGGGAGGGCCTAATAGGATCTCATGGACTTCAAACCAAACATTTTAGTTTTGATTAGAAATATTTCCCATTCCAATCACTTTTTTCTTCTAACAAGTTTTTTCTGTGGGATGTGTATGGATACCCCTGGTGGAATGCATTCTTACAGACTGATTTGTGTTGTATCATGATTTGTGTTATTTTTACCGTATGCTTTAGCAAAGCAAAAATGCCCATATCTAGATGTAGCTCTATCTCATTGCTCCTCTAACTTTAAAGTCAGCCTTCATTTACCAGTAACTGAATGAAGCGCCTTTCAAAGTGTCTCATTCTTCGCAACAACTGTTTGTTTCCTTCTCTGAGCCAGACGCTAAAGCTAAGTTGTATACATGAATTATCTCATTTAATTATTACAACAATCCTGGAAGCTAGGTACTGTTACTGTTCTGATTCTACAGGTGAGTATGTTACAGTTCAGAGAGGCATTAGTCAGTTTTGGCTGTTTATTTGACATCCCACTTCTAGTATTGAAACTATTAACAAAAGATTCATACATTTTTCTTTCCTTTTTTTTATCCACTCTGGGAAGAAGTTGCACTGCCTCCCGTAACCAGTCTAGAAAACTGAACTAATTTGCTGTAGTATATTCGGGGATTAAGAGGCCTAAAGGGTTTATAGCTGCTAAAACCTGGAGAGCAGTCCTTACAGGACCCTAAATAGGTTTTTCATATGAAGTAGCTTACTTGTCAGGCAATTCTTTGTCATTTCTCTTAGGTTATGGAGGGACTTTTCAAGACTGCAACAACGATAGTTCTCTCAAACTGTCCTGAAGATGTTGACCTCTGTCACAAGTTCATAGCTCCTGGCCAAAAGGTAATTAGTTTTGTGAATAAAGTCCAATACATCTACTCTTTAAATGTGTTAATTACATATAATAAATATAATTACATTTAATAAATTTTTTTTCTCTTTTCTTACCAAGGACAGATTAGGACATATGCTAAAAAACAACTTTGTAATGTAAGTAGATATTATACTTTCTCTGAACTTTATTCATATTTTATCATACTATTTTTCACACTCTTAAATTTTTTTCTTTATATATCTGTTATCACAAGGAAGGCCCATGTTTTAAATATTTTTGTAGCTCTTATATCTGGTTCATAGTTGATAAATAATGTTTCATGAATAAATAAATGAATAAATCATAGCAAGATAAATGAACACAGTAATTATTAACTGAATTAATGCAATTCAAACTAATATTAACTTTAGTAATAAAAATTTGGCTCAATTAAAAAACTTTTATTTTGGGGTGCCTGGGTGGTTCAGTTGGTTAAGCATCTGACTGTTGGTTTCAACTCAGGTCATGATCTCAGGGTTGTGAGATCAAGCCCTGCGTTGGGTTCCAAGCTCAGTGCAGAGTCTGCTTGTCCCTCTCCTTCCCTCTCTACCCCTCCCCAACTCACACTGGCTCGAGCACTCTTTCTCTCTCTCTAATAAATAAATAAAATCTTTTTTAAAAATTTAAGTCCAGTATAATTAACATAGGGTGTTGTATTAGTTTCAGGTGTACAATGTAGTGATTCAGCAATGCTATCTATGTTATTCAGTGTTTATCACGATAAGTGTCCTCTTAATCCCCTCCACCTATTTCACCCATTCCCCCACTCACCTTCTCTCTGGTAACCATCTGTCTGTTCTCTGTAGTTAAGAGTCTGGTTTTGTTTTGGTTTGGTTTGGGGTTTTTGCTTGTCTATGTTTTCTTTATTTTTAAAATTCTACATATAAGTGAAATTGTGGGGTATTTGTCTTTCCCTGACTGACTTGTTTCACTTAGGGTAATACTCCCTAGTGAGTATAACCCTAAGTTATACTAGCTTCATCCATGTTGTTGCAAAAGGCAAGATTTCATTCTTTTTTATGGCTGAGTAATATTTCATTGTATATATGTACCACATCTTTACCCATTCATCTATCCATGGACACTTGGACTGCTTCCATAATTTGACTATTTTAAATAATGCTGCAATAAACATGGGGGTGCATGTATTTTTTCAAATGAGTGTTTTTGTTTTTTTGGGTAAATACCCAGTAGTAGAATTACTGGATCATATGGTAGTTCTATTTTTAACTTTTTTGGGAACCTCCATACTCTTCTCCACATAGCTCCACCAGTTTGCATTCCCACCAATAGTACACGAGGATTCCTTTTTCTCCACATCCTCACCAACACTTGTTTCTTGCATTGTTGATTTAACCCATTCTGACAGGTGTGAGGTGATATCTCATTGTAGTTTTGATTTGCATTTCCCTTGGTTATGTTGAGCATCTTTTCATGTGTCTGTTGGACATCTGGATGTCTTCTTTGGAGAAATGTCCGTTCGTGTCTTCTGCCCATTTTTAATTGGATTATTTGTTTTTTGAGCATTGAGTTGTATCAGTTCTCTAACCCTTTATTGGATATGTCATTTGCAAATATCTTCTCCCATTCAGTAGGTTATCTTTTAGTTTTGTTGATTGTTTCCTTTGCTGTGCAGAAGCTTTTTATTTTGGTGTTGTCCCAATAGTTTATTTTTGTTTTTGTTTCCCTTGCCTCAGAAGACATACCAAAAAATATGTTGTTGCAGCTGAGGTGAGAGAAATTACTGCCTGTGTTCTCTTCTAGGATTTTCATAGTTTTAGGTCTCATATTTAGGTTCTTAATCAATTTTGAATTTATTTTTGTGTATGGTGTAAGAATGTGATCCAGTTTCATTCTTTTGCATGTAGCTGTCTAGTTTTCCCAACACCATTTGTTGAAGACACTGTCTTTTTCCCAGCAGATATTCTTTCCTGCTTTGTCAAAGATTAATTGACTATACTATTGTGTGTTTATTTCTGGGTTCTCTTGTTCTGTTCCATTGATCTGTGTGTCTGTTTTTATGTCAATACTATACATTTTGATTACTACAGCTTTGTAATATGTCCTGAAATCTAGGATTGTGATACCTCCAGTTTTGTTCCTCTTTTTCAATATTGCTTTGGCTCTTTGGGATCTTTTGTAGGATTGTTTGTTCTAGTTCTGTGAAAAATGCTATTGGGACTTTAATGGGGATTACATTAAATCTGTAGATTGCTTTGGGTAGTATGGACATTTTAACAGTATTTGTTTTTCCAGTCCATGAGCATGGAATATCTTTTCATTTGTTTGTGTTATCTAAAAAACAAACTTGTAAAATATATACATGTAATGTCTGCCCATCAGTTTTTCTCTGTTTCAGTCTTCTTTTTATTCACCTTCAATTGCTCAAATCTGATAATATATTCTAAACTGGTTTTTTAGCCACTTTTTTTAAACCCAAAGATCTGTGTTTTAAGTGTAACACATACGTTATTCCTTCATTTCCACTACAATCCTATACCAGTAGTACTTGATATTAGACTGGTTATTTATTCCACTAAGCATACTAATCAGGCTGTTCCATTTTACAGTTTATTATAAAACAAACACATATTTGATATGGGGTGTGGCCCACTCACATTATGGAGGGTAATGTGCTTTACTCAGAGTCCACTGATTTAAATTTAATCTCATCCAGAAACACCTTCATAGAAACATCCTGAATGTTTGACCAAATATCTGGGTACCAGTCAAGTTGACACATAAAATTAACCGTAATGGGCCAGGGTGGTGGTAGTAGAGGTACAGAGAAGTTGTCCTATTCTAGATATATTTTAAAAATAAAAGAAACAGGATTTGCTGAAAATGGGAAAGAGGGAGAAGTCAAGTGTGACTGAAAGTCTTTTGTCTTATAGAGCTGTAAAAATGAAGTTGCCATTAACTGAAATTGGAAAAGCCATTAGAGTAGCAAAGGGTTTTGGGGGGAAGTGGGGATGGTATCAGGATCATCATCATCATCGTCACGTATCGTGTTAAGATTGAGATGCTTTTCAGACATCCAGTTTTAGATGTTGGGTAGGCAGTTGCAGTGTACCAACCTAGAGTTTACAGAAGAGTTCTGGACATTGCATATTAATAGAAGTAGTAAGTAAGCAGGGAAGGAAAGAATTAATTTGGGCGTCCTAAGGAATCAGTGCTGGTGACAGAAAACCAGGGAGAACATCTTGGGAGAAGTTATCCATATCCTATCTAGTGAATAAGATCTAAGATGGGGAAAAAATATCCACTATTTATTGAATATTTGCTATGTGCCAGACAGTGATAAACTTTACATACATACATGTAAAAAAAGAGTTCATTTTATCTTCACAACTCTATGAGTAGTTATTACTGCTCTTCTGTGGCTGAAGAATCAACTCAAAGAGAGTAAGCAAGTGAAAGGTGAAATGGAAATTCAAACTCACTTACCTGATTTCAGAGCTCATGCTTTCAACCACTACGCTTCGAAAGGGCACTAGAATTAATGCTAGGGTAGTCGTAGCTCTTCACTGTCCCTATGACCCTCACATATCATTTGTGCTTTGGAGTCCAGGTCTGTAAAATACTGAGGTTGGGAAATGACCTCATGGGCTGTGCCACATCAGTCATTGCCAGCATCATCACGTTCCACAGCGCAAATCTTAGGTGTGGTTTAAATGTATACCTGTGTTGATTTGTTTAGTGTTTGTCACCTCCATGTAGTCAGGGACTTGTTTATCTTGTTTACCGTTACACCCCCAGTGCTTAGTGCCTCTAACAGGAACTCAGTCAATATTTATTGAATAACTGAATGAATGAGTAAATGACATTTGAGTAGCCATGGGAGTGAGAGTATTTTCCTTTTGGCTAGGTCCTCTCCCTGAGGTTTCCTGTTAACTCCTATCACTGTTTACTTATCACTGGGCACTGAGTGTAGTGAGCTATGACTTAGAGGACCTGGATTCTAATTCTGGCTGTACTTCTTATCGGCTGTTAATGAATGTGGTAGTACTTTTCAACAAATATTTATTGACTATTTACTATGAGTTAGGCACTGTGCTAGTCATTGATGATCCATGATAGAGACATGGATTGGTCCTTTTACGGAATTTAAAATCTAGAGGAAAAGATGAACAGTTCACTGTTTGAATGAATGATTATTTAATTACAACTGTGAACTTGATTAATAGTAAATCTTTAACCTTTCTGAACTTGAGTTTCCTCATCTATAAAATTATAACTTGTCTGTCATATTGTTGAAACGATCAAATGGCTATACTGCTTAAGCAGTGTGCCAGACTACATAACTTAACACTGCTGCTATAAAACATCTAAAAATGATTGTTAAAAATTATAAAAATCCTTTTAAATACATTGTTGAGTTCACTAGAAAGTAAGAGAAGTTCCAGCAGCTACAAATGAAGAGGGAACTGAGGACCAGAGGGGGATGCATAAATGGCATGGTTCCTCAAGGTGGAGGGTACGGTAGATGGCGGGGGTGGGGCAGTGCGGGTGGGGGAGTTGCCAGTCTTTGAAACCAGAGATTTTAATAGCCATAAGAGGACATAAAGGAGACCTAAGCATGATTACTTAGAATCAAGATACTCCCCGAAGTACACATATGCACACACATGCACGCACGCACAGAAGATAGCATGTGACTTGTATTCCTTTGCATAGATTTCATTGTATTCTTGACTACTTAGTATGATTGTTTCATATGAAAATAAATTATGTAAAGGACTTGTATAATAATTGAATTTAGCCTTTACCAAGCAGAAATAGAATTCAATTATTTTTATGTCTCCCTTATGGCATTAAGGTTTTTAAAATATAGAGTACTTACCTTCTTTTGCTCTTCATTTATCTGCAAATTTGAGTCAAAGAATGCTAATAATTTTAGCTTAGCAGTTTTTTTTTTTTTTAAGATTTTATTTATTTATTCGACAGAGATAGAGACAACCAGCGAGAGAGGGAACACAAGCAGGGGGAGTGGGAGAGGAAGAAGCAGGCTCATAGCGGGAGAGCCTGATGTGGAGCTCGATCCCAGATCGCCGGGATCACGCCCTGAGCCGAAGGCAGACGCTTAACCACTGTGCCACCCAGGCGCCCCTAGCTTAGCAGTTTTAACCAACAGCTTCAGAACAATTTTCTTAAACCATAAAAAATTTAAATATGAAGGTAGTTTGATCTTGCTTCATGCAGTATCACTATGTCTCTTCCTCCTTTCCTCAAAGTACTTTAGAAATAGCTCCTGGAAAGAAGAGATATTATTCTCTGCACGTATAAAAAAAAAAATTAGGATAAAGAGTTGATAAAGGCCATTAAGGATATCCAGTATCAGAACTATAATTTGAGCTGAAAAGCTCTGTCTCAATTTAAGATGGAGGAGTAGGGCAGAAAATCCAGGATAACAACAGATACACAGAAAGTCAGTTTTTAAAATAATGTAGCAGTAACCTATCAATGGCACAAAATCCCTGTGCTTCCCACGTTGACTGCTCTTCTATTTCTCAGGATAATGAGTAGATCATATCAAGTAATTGATGGAATAGAACAATAGAATGTCTAAGCAGAGAAGAACTTTAGACAGTATAGTCTAATCTCCTTATTTTACAAATACAAATAATTTTTTGATGGTTGTATAAAACATTACAAAAATTTATAAAATGCTTTCATTAAGGTGAAGTGATTTACATAGTAGCCAGTAAGGGGGTAGAGTCAGAGGGAGAGCTCAGGGCCCATTGTCTTTGCTTTGATTGAGCATATTAAACTTCCAAGTGTGTTAGGCATTATCTTTGTAGTCAAAAGCTTAGGCTTTGGAGTCGGCACATCAGGTTTACTACTTACTTACGTCAGTGATTTGGGGCAAGTTACTGTCCCCTCTGTAAAATTTTACCATCTGTAAAATGTGTTTAAAAATGATTACTACCAGGGGCACCTGGGTGGTGCAGTCCTTAAGCGTCTGCCTTCGGCTCAGGGCGTGGGGATCGAGTCCCGCATCGGGCTCCTCCTCTGGGAGCCTGCTTCTTCCTTTCCCACTCCCCCTGCTTGTGTTCCCTCTCTCGCTGGCTGTCTCTGTCACATAAATAAATAAAATCTTTTAAAAAAAAATGATTACTACCAACACCACTATCATTTTTGCCTTAGATATTGTTACTTAATACTAGATTTTAATTTGAATAAAATTTTCATCTTGGAAAAACATCACTCAAAACATACTTTGGAGGCTTTATTTGTGCTATATACACAACTCCTTCCAATTAGTTATTATAGGTATGAATTTAATTTTTCCTTCATAGAATAAGTTTGTGTTTGGTAACTTATTTTTTTACTTTAAAGTCCTTCAGAAAGTTGGTAGATTTGGGGGTTTTGTTTTGTTTTGGGGTTTGGGGGGTTAGGGGGAGCTTTTTGGATGTTTTATTGTAGATTTTTGTTTTTAATCATGCAAAGGACTGTTGGAGTGGTGCCTGGGTGACTCAGTCGGTTAAGCATCTGCCTTCCCAGGATCCTGGGATCCATCAAGTTGGGCTACCTGCTCAGCAGGAAGTCTGCTTCTCCCTTTCTCTCTGCACCTCCCCTTCCCTACTCATGCTCTCTCTTGCTCTAATAAATAAATAAAATCTTTTTAAAAAATGTTCAAAGTGCTGTTGCAAAGGGCATAGGGAAACTGACATTTTTGCATACTACCAGTGGGCATAAATCGGTATAACACTGTAAAAGGGAAGCAGTATCTTTGGCAGTATCAAAATATCTAAAAACCATAAATGTAAATACACTGTGATCCAACAATTCTGTTTTTTCCATATGCAAAATTAATATATAAGAATTATTTATAATAGATGTATATAGTCATGATTTATAATAGCAACAGCTAAATTATCCATCAATAAAATAGAGCTACCCTACAACCCAGCAATTGCACTACTGGGTATTTACCCCAAAGATACAAATGTAGTAATCTGGAGGGGCACCTGCACCCCAGTGTTTATAGCAGCAGTGTCCACAATAGCCAAACTATGGTAAAAGCACAGATGTCCATCGACAGATGAATGGATAAAGAAGGTGTGGTGTGTACACACACACACACACAATGGAATATTACTCAGCCTTCAAAAAAATCTTGCCATTTGCAACAACGTGGATGGAACTAGAGGGTATTATGCTAAGTGAAATAAGTCAATCAGAGAAAGACAATTATCATATGATCTCACTGATATGTGGAATTTGAGAAACAAGACAGAGGATCATAGGGGAACAGAGGAAAAAATGAAACAAGATGAAACCAGAGACGGAGACAAACCATAAGAGATTCTTAATCTCAGGAAACATACCGACGGTTGCTGGAGTGGAGGGGGGTGGGAGGGATGGGGTGGCTGGGTGATAAACATTGGGGAAGGGTATGTATTGTGGTGAGCACTATGTATTGTGTAAGACTGATGAATCACAGACCTGTACCCCTGAAACAAATAATACATTATATGTTAATAATAAAAATTTTTAAAAAAATATCCATCAATAGATGAGTGGGTAAACTAATTAGGATACCACAAAATGGAACATTATATAATAGTTCAAAAAATGAAGCAGCTCTTTCTTTATGTACTGATATGGAAAGATCTGCAAGGTGTATTATTAAGTCAAAAAAGATGGAAAAGGGTGTATATAGCATGTATATGGTGGCTGCCATCTATTAAACAAAGGAGATTGTCTATTAATATTTGCTTATAGGTGTAATATTTGCTTATCCTCTGGAAGGATACACAAAAATCCAATGACGATAATTGCATGTGAGGACAGGAGCTACGTGGCTATGGGACAGGGTGGAAGGGAGATGTACGCTCTTTTATACATCTTAATTTTTTTTTCTATGTTCATGTATTACCTATTCAGTTAAATTGAAACAAATGCTTGGTTTGGCTTGCTTTAAACATGAGAGTTTCTTACTGAGGTAGCCAGTGATATTTTTCCTGAACAGTCTTACCATGCTTAGCGTATGTTACAAAGCCCTGACCATGGCCTGAAAGAATCCATGAGATCTGACCTCTGACAATCTTTCTTACCTAATTTCCTGGCATTCTTCCTCTTGTTCAGTATGCTACAGGCACATTGACTTTCTTGTTCCTGGAATGAGCCAAACTGTTCCTTCACTTCAGGCCTCTGTACTTACTGTTCCTTTTGCCTGAAATACTTACCCTCGGATATTTATATGGTTCATTTCCTTGCTTCAGATGTCCCCAACTCAGTGAGTCCTTTCTTGACCATCTTATCTAAAATATCACCCCCAAACACCCTCTGTGTTCTTACCTTGCTTTATTTTTCTTATAGCACCAGTGGTTTCCGGCATTATGTTCTTTCCGTTTACTTGTCTATCTTACCCCCACCAATCCCCCTCACTCACACACACAAATATCACTTCCATAAAGGCTTTGTTTTTATTTACTGTCTCTCCAGTGCCTAGGATAGTGCCTGGCACTTAGTAGGTGCTCAGTAAATGTATATTGAATGAATGAATGATGACTGTATGGAAAAACTTTTGCTCTTTCAGCCTCAATATTTCACACCTTTTATTAGGGCATTGGCATAACATGAATTCAGAGAAAATCTTTACTTGCTTAAGTGACTGGTTCTTCTGTATACACTGCAAGTAGATCAGGAATGGGATTACTGGATGGCCACTTCTCTTCATACTGATCAGACTCTCATGCGATTAGATCAGCCTTAATTCCTGATTACTCAGTGATGATATATTTATAATCATTCCTGATTACTCAATAATCATTTAATACTCATTTGTGATCTCAAAGATTGTGTGGGAATAGACCTTTTGTAGTTTTTCAGATGGACTAATTAGCAACATACCATTGTATTGACCTTTCTCTGCTTTTACCCTGTTTCTTCCCAGCATTTCTTATACTGAAGCAATAGAGATCTTAAAGCAGTCATCGCAGAACTTCACCTTCACCCCAGAGGTAGTATTTATATTTATATTTACATTTATATTTATATTTTATACACTCTTGTCCTCATCACATTTCATCAAGAATCCTGGGGCACCTAGCTGGCTCATTCAGTAGACCATGCAACTCTTGATCTCAGGGTTGTGAGTTCAAGCCCCAAGTTGGGCGTAGAGCTTACTTTAACAAGAAAAAGAAAAAGAAAAAAGAAAAAGAATCCTTTCAACTAATCTTATTTCTCTGGGGCACTTGGGTGACTCAGTCGGTTAAGCGTCTGACTCTTGGTTTTGGCTCAAGCCATGATCTCAGCATCCTGAGATCGAGCCCAGCATCAGGCTCTGCGCTCAGCGTGGAGTCTGCGTATCCCTCTCTCTCTGCTCCTCCCCCACACGCGCTTTCTCTCTCTCTCTCTGGATTAAATAAATAAAATCTTTAAAAATAAATAAATAATCTTATTTCTCTTATTAGCACTGTTTAGTATTTGCCCATTTTTAGATTGGCTTTTTTTGATGTTTGCTTAGCCTTGTTAAAATATTTAGAATAAATAATAACTTTGAAGTAGAATCATACCATTTTTAACAGTAGTGGCTAAAGGATTATAAAGAAGTTTCCCAAGTTTAGGAAGATGAAAATCCTTGGAAAGAATGGTAATATGTCCAAAGAGGCCACATGATTTATCAGTGGTCATGCACATATTAGAGGCAAGTCTCCTCATTCCTATGCCAGGGCTTTTTTCCTATAATTAAGATATTGGCAGACAAATACAAATAATATAATGTTAGGAATGTACTGTAATAACTTTGTCTCCAAACTATTCCATATACCAGTCCTATCCCCAGTTAAGTCAGATCCTCTTATGAGGTATAATAGTTGTGCTTGTTGTATTTGTAGTTAGTTCTTTTGTTTATATAATTTGTTTTTAAAGGTTTTATTTATTTATTTGACAGAGAGAGAGAATGCCAGTGAGAGAGGGAACACAAGCAGGGGGAGTGGGAAGGAAGAAGCAGGCTCCCAGCGGAGCAGGGAGTCCAATGCGGGGCTCGATCCCAGGATCCTGGGATCACAGCATGAGTCGAAGGCAGACGCTTAACGACTGAGCCACTCAGGTGCCCCTATATAATTTTTTATTTAATATTTGTCTCCTACCCTGGAAGCTTCATGAAGTCAGGAATTCTCTTTTTCATACCACTATGTTCAGTATCTAGCGTGGTACTGGGATTTAATAGGCACATTAGTATTTGTTGAATAAATAGATGAACAGTGTTATTAAATATTCATCAGAGCATCTGATATCTGAATTGACTCTTTTATTAAAAAACAATTCAGTGAGAGAAGCCATCTAGCCAGAGACAGACTCAATATTAAGAATATTATCTTTCATCATTTAATTTCCTGCAACCTCGGAACAGTAGCCATAGAAGAAGCTCTAGGCAATATTAATAAAAACTATGATTTTGAAGTCAGTTTTTACACACTGTGGGAAGGGTACTTTGTTTTCCTGCAGATGCTATTCGTCTGCTAAGTGCTGCTCCCCAAGGTGGGGGACAGAAAGCATAGTGTTTATCTCCTCGTTTCAGCTTTCATCTTTCCAGGCCTTCGGATGTTCTCGTAACACACCTCTCTGGCTTAGTTATCTGTGTAGCCTCAGCAGACAGCTCCACACATCACTGATCCTCAGAGGAAGCCTTGGAGCTGATACAGGTTATTTTCAGGGACTGCATTGTGTATTTCAGCTCTGTCTTCTCCTTTGATAATTTCTTTTTCTCCTTACAGTGGGGTGTTGATCTGTACACTGAACATGAAAAGTACCTGGTGAAGCACTGTGGCAACATACCAGTCTTTGTCATTAATTATCCATTAGCACTCAAGCCTTTCTACATGAGGGATAATGAAGATGGCCCTCAGCACACAGTAAGAAAAATCATTAAGAAAATCGGGGTTGGTCATCTCAGAGTCTGGGTTTTTCCCTTAATTTAATTTCATTTATCATTTGGCATATTTTTAAAAATTATATCCATCACACTTTACATCTCTTAAAATGATAAAATTTCTCAAAGACACCTCTGAAAAAGTGTTCCTAAATAGAAGATCCCAATGTTCTATAAACATACTTGTTATTTCTATCGCAGGATGTCCTTCTTAGTTTAGCAGATGCAAATGTAAATGTGTTTTGTTTTCTTCTGTTTTTTAAGTACTTGGGAGGAAGTGGCCCAGAAAACTGTTTAGCAGTGCCAGGTCTGCTGTCAACTGAAATACTGATAAGGAGACGGAGGGACCAGGGGATGCTGGGCAAGAAAGGAAAGCAGCGGCATGGTCAGGCAGAGGAAGAGCTAGCTCGCAGAGCAGGAGGCTCAGAGTACTTTGGTTTGGTTGCCACATAGAGATTGGGAGGGGAGAGGATGGAGGGACTGAGAGGTCTAGCCGGATTCCTGTCCCTTCTTGCTGACTGTCTTGTCTCTGTCTCTCTCTCTCTCTGCTTTCTTTTCCCTGTCTCACACTCTGTCCTTTTTCCACCCTTAATTTTGATTGCTTTCTTATTCTTCGAGTTTACTTTTTCCTTTTTTCTTCTTTTGTCTCTTCTTCCCTCTCTAACAAAATTAGCAGTAATATAAAATAATGTATTTGACCCTTTAAATACTTACTGAATAGTTATATACTTAATATCATTAACTGTAAAAGTCTGTGAGACAAATATGTTATGTTTATCTCACAAAAGGTCCAAAAACTAAACTTTGCTCTCTGATGCTTTTCACTTGTCTCTAGGTAAATACCAGTAGAAAAATGTAGATCAGGGCCCACCGGTAAATAAAATGCCTCCATCTTAGGTATACAAGGTTACCTCTTTTCTCTATATATTATAGTATTACTAAAATGGTATTATCCATCAATTAGTAGATTCTTGTTAGGCAAGCACTACCATCTCATCTCTAAGTCCCGGAACAACCTTGCCAAGAAACTTACTATTTCTCCCATCTTACAGATGAGAAGCTAGGGTTCAGGGACACTGATTGCTCTTTCCCAAGCCTTCATTAGGTGATGAATGACAGAGTTAGTGACCAGACGTGACTCCCTCTGGTTCTGAAGTCTGTGTTTTTCTGCCTCAAAGCCATAAATATAAAATTACATTGATTTGATGCATCCCAATCTTTCACACAGTGTTATCCAAAACCAGTGAGCAGCACAGTTGATTTATGACTCTTATTTTCTCTTTTCCCTACCAACCTTCTGGTATAATTGATTATGAAAAAGGAATTGGCCCATAGGTTGGCAGCAAAAAATAGGAGAGACTAAGGGCATAGATTCTCTGATCCTAAATAATTCAGTATTGAGCCTACATCACAAAACAGGACTGCATCCATATCTCTTGACTTTTTTTATCACTCCATCCCATCCCTTTTGCACCTCCCCAGCCCCCCACCACCACACACACTTACACACCATGTAGTCTTTGCATGCCTAACATTCAGCACTTCTCAATCATTTGGTTTTGCACTTCTTAAATACTGTACTTAAAGCTCTCCTTTCTATTCTCATAATGTTGTATGGTGACAGATGGTGACTACACTTATTGTGGTGAGCCTTGAGTAGTGTACAGAATTGTTGAGTCACAGGGCATCTGGGTGGCTCAGTCAGTTAAGCAGCTGCCTTCAGCTCAGGTCATGATCCTGGGGTCCTGGGATCGAGCCCCACATCAGGCTCCCCACACAGCAGGGAGTCTGCTTCTCTCTCTCCCTCTGCCTGCCACTCTGCCTGCTTGTGCTCTCTCACTGTCTCTGACAAATGAATAAATAAAGTCTTCAAAAAAAAATTGTTGAGTCACTGTGTTGTACACCTGAAATTAATAAGACATTTTATGTCAACTATGGTAGTTCAAAAATTAGTTTAAAAATTTTTTAATTAAAAACTTTGCCTCTCTGTAGACTTTCCTTGGTTACCCAGTCACCTTGAGTCTTCCTTTTCTGGTTTTCTATAGCATTTAAAGAATTAGTAAAACTGGTAGCATTGTATCTGTTTTTTGTACTCTGTAGGTTTTGCTTTCTCAAATGAAATTCTTAGCTTCTTCAGGATGGGAATGAGATTTCTATAGCTACCGTGGCTTCTGTTGCTCATTCCTCATTCCCTCTGATGTGACTTCCACCCCTGTCATCGTAACATGAAGCACCTCTTTCTAGGGTCAGTAATAATTGTCATGTTATTAAATCCAACAGACTTGATATGTACTTCACCTCTCAGCATTACTCAGCACTATTCGTGACTTTCTTATTCTGAAAACTATCCCCTGGCTCCTGTGATATCGTGTTCTCCTCTGTTCTCAGGGGTTATTCTTTCTCAGTCTCCTATATAGGTTCATCCTCTTCAACTAATCCAGTAGGTGTTGGGATTCCTCAAGGCTCCATCATAGGTCTTTTCTCTCTCTCGGGTGATTTCATGGGTATTCACAGCTCACTATTTATTTTCAGACAACTCAGACAGTCACATCTCTAATCCTTACTTCTGCTCAGAGCTCTTATTGCCATTTATATATATATATATATATATATATATAAATATCTATCTATCTCAAAGGTATCTCAGCATAATCTAAAACAGAACCCATCCATGATTTCTACTCTTCTCCCCTCCTCCCACCAAATTGGATCTTCTTTCAATGTTCCCTGTCCATCTAAGTGTGCAAGCCATATACTAGACTCATCTTTGAAATCTTCCTCACTCCCCATATCCAAGCTGTTACTAAGTAGTCATTTTTATACTTTTAAATAAATCTCAAATCCACCTACTTCTCTGCATTTCCACTTTCACCTTTTTAGATTAAGATACCATCATCTCTTGCCTGGATTATTCCAGTAGCTTCCTGACTGGTCCTCCTGTGTCTGCTCTTGTCTCCTCTGAGTCCGTTCTCCCCACTTCAGTAAGCTTTTAGAGAATGTAGATCTGTTTGTGTTATCTCCCCTCTTAAAACCATTCAGTGGCTTTCCACTGCTTTTAGTATCCAAGTCAGAATCCTTTCTTTGGCGTCTAGGCTGCTGCTGATGTACTGTGCTGCTCCCCTTTGCCATCTCTGCTCATGCATATCACCCTCCCATGTCTTCAGACGTGCACTGCTTTCTCTCACCACGGTATCTTTGGACATTGTGTTCCTTCGGTCTAGAGCAGTCTTCTTCACCTAAGTAATTTTACTGTTTCTCCAAATCTCTACTCACTCATCATCTCCCCAGGGAAACCTTCGGTGACCCTCTAGACTGAATCAGAGACCCCTGTTAGACACTAAAACACTACCGTGTTAAATTTCAGACCCAGAGCTACTCACTCATAATTCATCATAATCCTTAACACAGTTGTAATTTTACATTTTTTATGACTATTTAATTAATGACTCTCCTCTTTGCCACAGGACTTGAGGATCTCCTTTTCACTCATCATGGTATCTATAGTGCCTAGAATAATGCCTGGAATACAGCAGGCACCTAATATCTATTTGGTGATAAATAGGGGATTGGATGATGGGTGAATCAAACCCAACACAGTTGACATACAATGGACAAGTAGTGAGTGAGTGACTTAATTTGCTAAGGAGTTTCTGGGAAGTAAAGAACAGCTTTTACTCTAAATTTTTTGAGTGATGGTAACATAGTATAAAGGAAAGTCCAGTGGCTTTAGAATCAGACACTCTCGGGTTCAAGTCCCAGGTCTGTGTGTTATAGACCATGTGATCTTAAATAAACCACCTAATTTCTTTGAGTCTTAGTTTCCCAATCCATAAAAATAAGATGATAATCTTACTCCAGAGTTGTGATAACTTAATTAGACAATATATGAAAAAATATAGCAGTGTTTGGGGTGATGGGTAGTCGATAAGCTTAAAGCCCTCTTCTAAATTTTGGTGAAGTCTTTATCGTGATAAAGCATGATAGTGTTAAAATATGTGTATGTTTTTCCACATCAAATATGATATTACACAAGATTCTTTAAAAAGCAATTCCCTCATAGGCCACAGTCACAAACATTTTTTACCTTTAGAAGTACCAGGAGGCCTTCATTATGACAGATTCTCTGGTAATGTGGTCTCACAGCTTGAAAACTGAAAGCACTACAATGATACGTTAGTGTACTTATGTAATTTATATAGTACTACAATATATATAGCTTCTCGTAGCTAAATTATTAAAATATAATTTATTGGGGCACCTGGGTGGCTCAGTCAGTTAAGCGTCTGCCTTCAGCTCAGGTCATGATCCCAGGGGCCTGGGATCGAGCCCCACATTGGACTCCCTGCTCAGCAGGGAGCCTGTTCTCCCTTGCCCTCTGCCTGCCACTCCCCCTGCTTGTGCTCTCCCTCTCTCTCAAATAAATAAATAAAATCTTTAAATATATATGTCTATCAAATTTATTTAAACTATATATATTAGACATAGATTATAATATTGATTCATTAACAACCTCGATTCTTTTCAACGCACTTGTATAGAGTGCCTGCTTCTACCCCTACTTTATTTTTTTCAGTGGTGAATGAATAGGCTTTGGGCCAAATAACTAAGTTCGCAGTTTCTTTCAGAAGGGCTATAATAACAGGTTGTTGGTAGGGTTGCAAGAATTTCTACAGTGGGTACAATGCAATCTAAAAAATTAAGACATATATTTCATAGATACCTTCCCTAGGGAATCAAAAGAGAAGGGTAGAGAAATGTTTAACCTACACTTGTTGTAACATTTGACTGGAGGTCATAAATAGTAAAATAGTATATTTTTACAGCTACTGTTCTTTTTCCTTTCTTTCTGCCCCCCCATCCCCTCCAAAAAACAAAAAATGAAAGTATGTACTATATTGTAATGAAAAGTATGCTGGACTAAGGAGTTAATAGTGCCAGGTTTGAAATTCATCTTTCTTACTAGTTAGCCATACGACCTTAATCAAGTCTGTCCAATCACTGAGCCTCAGTTTCTCCCTCTGTAAAATCAGAGAGTTGGATTAGATTACCTCCAGAGTACTAAACAACTTTAAGATTCTCTAATTTCAAGTAGCCTAAGTTTTTCCCCATTTGGATAAATAAGAATAATTTATGAATTAGCAAACGTATTTGATAATTTGAAGGGGACAGATCATGGGCCTAAATAAAATGAATTAAGCAAACATACAAAGAACTGTATGCCCCTGGTTCTGGGTCCCTAAATAAGTCCCTCAAAGGCAAGTGCCAAGTTTTCAGCCAGGGAAATGGCTTTGCAGAGAAGAATATCCATTCATTCCAGCCATTGTGATTAGGAAAAAGTGACTGCCCGACAGACTTTGATGAGATGCCAAGATCACCAGATAATGTTCTAATTTTTTAAATTGTATCAATATTACATAGCAAATCATAAAAATTTAAGCATTAATGGGCATGCAGCAAGTACACACTATGAAGTCAACTTGGAAGGAATAGTACTCAACCAAGGGATATCTAATGAATTTCCCTGGTTGGTGCTAATTAACCAAGCTGCATCAAACCAATAGAAAATAGCGATGAAGGGAATGACTAATTTTTTTCCCATATTGAGGACAAATGACTATCCTGGGAATTTATGTCAAAGTTGAAAATATGCATTTCAGTCCATTTAAAAATGCTCCCAGTCTAACCATTTACTAGCCAAAGTCCACTGTTAGTCATCGTTACCTGCAGCCCATTTGAATCTTCACACTCTCACATCTAGAAGGCTCTCATTCCTACCTGTGCCTCATTGTTTTTAGGGGCAAAATACTGTGTCAGCAGTGAGAGCGAAAGCTCATAGAGGCTGAAACCACAAACATGTTTCCTATGGTTTGTGGAACATTGTTCTTCTCTTGATAATAACATACAATGTTGCTCCGTTGTTGACAGCAGCCTGTGAGAAACTGAATAGGGAGGTGTTCAGTTTGTGTTTTTCATGGATACTTAAAAATACTGAGGTAGGAGGAGAGAGGAAGGGACATTAAATCCCCCCCCCCAAAGTTAGCATAGAGAAGGTTATATATTAAAGGCCTTGTTCCTATCTAGCCTGTTTGTTGTTTAATTCAAGGTCTGCATTTTATTTTCAGTACATTGATTGGAATCAAAAGAGTAAGAGTCAAAAGGGAGTGTCATAAATAGAGACCCGGGCTTGTTCAGCTTGAATACCAACACAAACTATTTCTAGACAGCATGCCGCTGCAGCTGTGTGACTTAAGCAAAATAAAAAGTCACACACAGTGCGGGAAGATGTGTCCAGCAGCATTCTGGCCTAGAAGACATGCCCAGAGTGGAATAAGCTTTGTTTAAGACTAAGGAAGTTAACAAAGAGTAGAGTGCAATGACTTGTGGCCCCTCATTGTTATCTGTGTAGGAGAGTGAAAGGACAGCAAAACCGAAAATTTCCACTTCTCTCGAGCCTTCCAAAGATGCATAGGAACACAGACGAGATTGTAGCTACAGAAGTGCTTAAATTTAGCCAAATTTGTGAATTAAGAGAACATTTTACTATACAGCCTGTGAATTCTCACTTTCCCTAATGAAGGGCAGGATTGCTCCACCCTAGCTCTTGAAGCAAGCCTCAGACTCCCATAAAGTGCAGACCTGCCAGCCCACACAGGCAAATTATAATCACCAGCTAATGTTCTAGGCAACTTGCCTGTTTCTAGCCTGCTTGCACTCTAACCCCTCATCACCCATCACTTGGCAAACACACAGCCAAGTTTTTCTCATTAGTTCTTAAGAGATTTGTGTGATTCCATCCATGTTGTACATTTTGTGCACCCTTGTGTCATGGTTTATATTATATCTGTAGGTACCCTTTACCTCCACTAGAACCCTGGAAAGACTGCTAGTTTCTGTAGTAATTAGCTCAGTAGTTACCAGAGGGAGACACAACATAGAAGAATCCTCTTGGGAATCTCAACCCTAACGAAAAGGTATGGAAATTTGAAGGGGTTGTGTTAGTAATCTTGAGGAAATGTGGTATCTTTTATACCATATCGAAAGAAGCGCAATTCCATGTAAACCAAATTTAAATGTCTTTATTTATTTTGAGGAATACTTTGCTATATTACAGCTTCTCAGAAAGTGTGCAGAATCTCTAGAGAGATTAGAGGGTATCATTGTAAAGGAAAGCAGGAAGTCTTGATAGGATTGAAAGGAAACAAAACTTAAAGAAAAAGAGAAGAAGATTATATGGAGGAAGAAGAGAGAACAAAGCCTTTGTGGGCTTTTCTTCACAAAGATAAATGCATCCTTGATAAAAAAGAAACAGTACCCTTTGGTCTTGGAACAGTTCTGAGGCATTGTAAAGGAATGCCTTACTTAAAAGATACATTTCTCTTAAAAGGAGAGGCAATTTTACTCTTTGTCAAGAAAACATACATGAAATTCACCCACCTGAAAGTGTGACTTTTCAGACCATCGGGACAAACAAAGGATATAGATGATGTTTGTATTCCTCCTGCATGTCACAGAATTAGGAGTGATATGGGACTTTATCTGGATGTTTTCTAAAATTTTTACTCAACTAAATTAGACTATTTTGTTAAATTCTTCTATTTTGGTAAGTTCTTTTCCTTTTCTTTTTTTTTTTTTTTAAGATTTTATTTATTTATTTGACAGAGAGACAGCCAGCGAGAGAGGGAACACAAGCAGGGGGAGTGGGAGAGGAAGAAGCAGGCTCATAGCGGAGGAGCCTGATGTGGGGCCCGATCCCATAACGCCGGGATCACGCCCTGAGCCGAAGGCAGACGCCCAACGACTGAGCCACCCAGGCGCCCCTTCTTTTCCTTCTCTTGATAACCTCCTCTCCCAGAGTACAGAGGAAGAAAATAAAACTATTCTGACCTTAATTCTAATTAACAGTGAGGATTTGGTTGGGAGAGTGGAAGTGGGAGTCCATGTCGGTGGGGGTAGAGGGGAGGCAACCGAGTAAACTGTTTACATCAGTAGTTGCCACTACTCTCTCAAGGGAGATTATACTTCCCTGCCCCATCAACGTGATTTTAGTATTGGCCGAAGAATTGTGAGCAAATGTGACCTACATACATTACTCCTGGACAAATGTTTTTAGTACATAGCTGTCCGTGCTCTTTTTTTCCATCTGCCAGATCAGCGATACCTTATAAAGTAACTTTTTTATCAGCTTCAAGCCAGGATGGACATGTAACATAAGTTTTAAAAAGCCCATTCATTGTTGTAAACCAGTGGTTCTCAGTCAGATATTACTTTGTGTCATCACCCCCCAGTGTGGTGCAGGAGACATTTAGCAATGTCTGGCAACATTTTTGGTTGTCACAACCAGTGCAACTGGCATCTGGTGGGTAGAGGCCAGGTATGTTGCTAAATAACCCATGATGCACAGGACAGACCCTCACAACAAAATTATCTGGCCAAAAATGTCACTAATGCTGAGATTGAGAAGGCCTGTGTAAGCTTCTGGGATTGTTTATTACCAGGTTATTACCATAATCTAATCTATCCTGACTAGTACAGCAACGACCACATTAATTTTATAACAACTAATGCAGAAATAACTGGCCTTACCAGTTAGATGCCTCGGTTATTAGGAAGACAGGTTAGAAAGAAATCCAGGGAAAAAATGCAGATATCATACTATGGCATAAGGTTTTGAAGGTGACTCAGGAGCAATTGGGTGGTTCAGTCAGTTGAGTGTCTGACTTTTGATTTCGGCTCAAGTCATGATCTCAGGGTTGTAAGATCGAGCCCCGCACTGTGCTCTGTGCTGGGCATGGCGCCTGCTTAAGATTCTCTCTTTCTCTCTCTCTCTCAAAAAAAAAAAAAAGAGAGATTTTAAAGGTGACTCTGTTGCTGTGCAGTTGCAAATATTCTAGATAAATAAAAAGTAAACAGAAATGTCTAAAACCAGTATAGTTGTACACTGAATTCTCTAGGGAGCTCAAATATTAAAATAAAGGAGGTTTGTAATCAAAGATAAATCTGCATCTCTCATGGTCCTCTAAAAATAGCATTAAAAAAACTAAGTTCAAAATTAACATAATTGAGACCTACAGAAAGTGCTAAGATCTCCAAAGGGTTTTGTGCTTGTTTTAGTTGTATTAGCAGCAAGACCAAGCAAGAAATGGGTGTCCTATTTGATTCTTATGAACTGATCTAGAAAGCAAACAACTCATTCCCTCATGGCCCCAGCTGGACTACCTATTTACTGTTCTTCCATGATAGCTGATTCTCCAGCATCTTTTTTTTGAAGCAGTGAACCTTTATAGCTCTGGCTTTTAAAGCTGTGCCTTATACTTACAGTATCAGAAGCAATTACTGCTCACCTTTCTGGCTTAGAATTGCCTCAGCTTCAAAACCTTGGAAATGATAAATTTTGGATATACTTGTCCCTTCTTAATAGAGCTACACAAAGATGGAATGCTATATTTTGAGGGTAGTAGTTCTCAGTCTTTAAGTATTGTCAAGCAAAGGCCAGAGAGCTACTTGGCGTCTGTTCTTTTCTAATCCTGATTGCCTGTAATTCTAAATTTAAAACTCTGGATTAAGGTTAAGAACAAATTTTCAGGCAGGTCTCTCTCAACTTCTAGTATATGTTGTCTAAAAGCAAGATACTGGGGGCACCTGGGTGGCACAGCGGTTAAAGCGTCTGCCTTCGGCTCAGGGCGTGATCCTGGCGTTATGGGATCGAGCCCCACATCAGGCTCCTCCGCTATGAGCCTGTTTCTTCCTCTCCCACTCCCCCTGCTTGTGTTCCCTCTCTCGCTGGCTGTCTCTATCTCTGTCAAATAAATAAATAAAATCTTTTTAAAAAATAAATAAATAAATAAAAGCAAGATACTAAGAAATAAAGATGCCAGTCCTTCAGTGGTCATAAAAACTCCCTTGAAACTTCTCTTTTCTCTGAGAATATGAAGGGTAACTGCGGGGTCCTGGTTGGAGTCCAACTCTTAATTGTGTAGCCTGTGAGAATTTCTTCTCAAGGCTGTCTCATACACCTTTTCGAAGTTTTGTGTTTCATTACCTGTCCTTGTATCTGAATCACCAAATCCACATTCTGAATTACCTGCTTGCTCGTTGTAGTTCCCCCAGGTTCACAGAAGAATTACTAAGATGTGGTCAACAAGCAATGGTAGTGTGCCAAAATCTGTTATGTGCAATTCTTGATCTTGGGGTCATGAGTTCGAGCCCCACGTTGGGTATAGAGCTTACTTAAAAAAAAAATGTTTTTTAATTGAAGATTAAAATGTGTTTTATGAATTACTAATTTTTCATTTGTTGCATTATATCTTTCTTAGTTTTGTGCCTTTTTAATTTTTTTTTTAAGATTTTATTTGAGAGAGAGAAAGAGCGCAAGCAGGGAGAGGAGAAGGGGTCGGGGAGGGGGGAAAGAATCCCAAACAGACTCTGTGCCCTGAGCGCAGAGCCCAGTGGGGCTCGATCTCAGGACCCCAAGATCATGACCTGGGTGGAACCAAGTCAGTCAACCAACTGAGCCACCCCTGCACCCCAGTTTTGTGCCCCCTTAATAATGCTTACCTGCCCCACCAGAAAGAATCACCAAGTCACAGAGTAATACAGATATAAAATAAACATCTCAAAATTAAATATTACTGGTAATTGAAGAAATACAAATTAAAATATCAAGCTACCATTTTCCACCATTAAAAGATTTTTTGTTGGTTTCTTATTACAAAAGTATAACACGTCTTCATTGTACAAAATAAGAAAATACCAGAGAACAGAAGAAATCACAGTGGCAGCATCATTAACATCTCATCATGTAGATGCCAGTCTTTTTCTTAATCCATGTCTAGGATTTACCCAACAGTCGGCTCCTGTTGAATGTACTTGAAGTTCTGTTATCATAAGTAATGCTGCAATAAACATCCTGTGCGGTAATCTTTTTTGTTCTTTTTTTTTTTTTTTCCATCTCTGATTATTTGTTAGGACTGGTTCCTAGAACTACCATTGCTGGGTCAAACATATGGCATTGTTAAGGGTTTTGATGATCTTTTCCCAAGTTGCTGACCAGAAAGTTTCTATCAGACGTGGGAGAGTACTGGCTCATCTGGCTCATGCATCTTCTAATCCGTGTTGTTTATGTTGTTTTCTTACCTTCACATTTGGATAACTCCAATATGCTATCTCGTTTCAGTTTTTACTTATTTCATTAATAATGAGAACTTTTTTTTTTTTTTAAGTAGGCTCCATGCCCAGCGTGGACCCCAGTATGAGGCTTGAACCCACAATCCTGAGATCAAGACTTGAGCTGAGATCAAGAGTCGGACACTCAACTGAATGAGCCACCCAGGTGCCCCAATAATCAGGACATATTTTCCATGTCTTACCAAAATACTATGAAGAAAAATTTTCGTTGTCAAATTATTTAAGAGAAAACAAACAAAAAACATACACCAAAATGTTCAACAAAGGAAAAGCAGTTAGATAAAAACTTGTACTTCTAAACAATAAACTGTGCAGCTATTAAAACATTAAGTATGGGGCACCTGGCTGGCTCGGTCAGTGGAGTGTGTGACTCTTGATCTCAGGGTTATGAGTTCGAGTCCCATGTTGGGTGGAGAGATTACTTAAAAAGAAAAAGCATTAAGTGTGAAAAATATTTCAACTGACATAGGAAAAAAATGTATAATATTAAGTAAAATATTAGAATGGTAAATGTTCATGTATAATTTGATCTACTGTACGCCTTAAGTGTGGAAGAAAAAAAACAAAGAAAATATGCCAAAATGCAGTTGCTTCTGCATGGTGATAGGTAACTTTTAATATCTCATAATTTTTAATTCCACATTTTTTATTATTAATATACCACATTTGTGAAGAAAACACATCTGTTAAGTACACTGCATACATTGTGTTAAGAGAGGAGAGGAAACTGGGGCACCTGGGTGGCTTAGTCATTAAACGTCTGCCTTCGGCCGGATCATGATCCTGGGGTCCTGGGATTGAGCCCCACATCAGGCTCCCTGCTCGGTGGGAAGCGATCTTCTGCCTCTCCCTTTGCTGCTCCCCCTGCTTGTGTTCCCTCTCTCACTGTGTCTCTCTCTGTCAAATAAATAAAATCTTAAAAAAAAAGAGAAAGAGAGGAAACTGTCCATCTGCAATTTGTATATCATGTATTCTAAAGATAATATTTAAAATTTGATTTTGAAACAGGCAGCATAAACAGATAACATAAATAAGATTCTGGTAAGCAGTTCAACAGTCACTTGTCAAAATGTTTAAAGTTCTACTTGCTTGAGAAGCTGACAGTTGTTGGAATCCCCTGAAAATGTGAAATTGTTGACAACTTTTTTTTTTCCTAGGTTGCTGCTGTTGATCTTCTGGTTCCTGGAGTTGGGGAGCTCTTTGGAGGAAGCCTCAGAGAGGAACGGTACCATTTCTTAGAGCAGCGACTGGCCAGGTATTGATCAGAACTAAAGGAAAGAAAATTCAGAAATTGGGGATGAGGCACTCGAAGGCAGTCTTGGCAAAGTAACAGAGAACAGCGGAAGGGCCTCAGCGCCTGCCTGTCCTGGATCTCAGATTCTCTGTGGCCTTGAGCAAGTTGTTACCTGACCTTTCCGAGCTTCCCCTTCTTAAAGATTAGAACTGTTATGTGAAATGAGGCTGCAGTGACATGTGCCCACTATCTGGTATGTATCTCTCCCTATAGAAATTGCTTTTTAAAAAGTTAATGGCAGAAAACAACCTTCAAGCTCATTCTTCACTTTTTCTCTTCTCTGTGTTCTTTTTTATTTACTCTAAATTATGATTGGGGACATAAATAAAGACTCCTATAGGGACATAAAGAAAAAACAGCTCTGAACCAGGGAAAGGATAAAGATGGAGAAAGATACTAAAAATATCCACTAAACTAACATTTAGAATAAGCAGTTTTCCCTTCCTCAGGTTTTCTGCTATGTAAGGGTCTTGATTAAGCTATTTGAATAACTCATTTTAACTTGCTGTGTGAGACCTAGGAAATGAATCCATAAACACACAGAAAATGTTTTGGAGATGAGAAGTAGGGAATCATGTTTCTAATTGAACTACCACTCCTATGTATGCATGGTCTGCCAAAAAACCACAATGACTTCCTAAACTAACCAGGGTTATAAACCTCTGTTTTCCATGGTTTCTACTTTTGCTATGCCAGACTTCAAGAAAGAAAAGAAAAGAAAGGAAAGGAAAAGAAAAGAAAAGAAAAGAAAAGAAAAGAAAAGAAAAAAGGAAGGAAGGAAGGAAGGAAGGAGGGAAGGAGGGAAGGAAGGAAGGAAGGAAGGAAGGAAGGAAGGAAGGAAGAAAGAAAGAAAGAAAGAAAGAAAGAAAGAGAAAGAAAGAAAGAAAGAAAGAAAGAAAGAAAGAAAGAAAAGAAAGAAAGAAAAAAGGTTTTTCCCATAAGGCTTAGTCCCATTCTCCTACTCTCCAGATAATACTGGATTTCATAGTAACCTGGAAAAGCCATAATAATTTGAAAATATCCTGTTAAATTAGCGATTTATAAGGCCTTCTTTTCCTAATGGAGAAATGCTTAAAAAGTTGATGCTTTTCCAAGATCCCAACCTATAAATTTGTTGGGTAACTTGGTTTTGTAATCCCAATCATTTGAACTGCTCTATTTGGTTAGGGTCCAGAAGAAAGGAAATAAATATGTTCTGAGAGGCCTCTTTTTTATTAGACTACTAACTCCTTACTACTACTATAATGTTAGAAAGTCCTGGGAAAATCATGGAATTGAAGTAAAGGTCAAACTCCTTAGATGGAAAGAATTTGAAGATTCTCTGGTTTTTTTTTAAAGCACAATAAAAATCACACATGGCAAGAAACCTCATCTGTTGAAAGATTAATTGGTCTGTTTTCTTTGCTTGCTTCCTTCCTTCAGGAAACCTTTCCTCATAACATTAACATGTTTACCTAATATCTGATAATATCCAAATTTGTCTTTTCTAATGAAATCGTTGTATGTGTTTCCCTGTCTCAGGAATCTGTGACTTCTGTTCATGTTTTCTGTGTATCCAACTTTTTTCATTGTCCTTATCATTTCAGATGCACTTTGACCCCAAGCACTTTTTTAGAGGGCTGAAATTAATTTAAGATTTTATTTTTAAGTTATCTGTACACCCAGCATGGGACTGAAACTTACAATCCCGAGATCAAGAGTTGTACACTCCACCGACTGAGCCAGCTGGGTGTTAAAGGGATGAAATTAATTTTAGTGAGTACTAAGAGCTTAAATTTTATTAACATTTTTTTACATTGGCAAAAAAAACAATTTGCAACCATATTCTGAGGACAGAATCTATATTATGATTTTAATGTTACAGAATTAAAGGTGTCTTTATGTCCCTTGTGTGTGCCTCCCAGCAACCTTAAGTAGTAGTGCTTTCTTATGTCAGGATAATAAGCTCATCTGAAATGAACCCCTTCTTTGGGGCTCTGGACCATACTTTCTTTCTATTGCATTTATCGTCTGTATCGCTTACTTGATAATACCTAGGACTATTGGCTAACTTACCTTGCTTACCGTATTAAAGAGTCAGCTTCTCAGCTATATTGCATGTTCTTTGAGAGCACAGGTTTTTGTGCGTACTTCTTTATTAGAGCACCTTGCACACAACCCAGAATAAGTGTTTGGTGGTTAGTATCTTTATCTTATTGCCATTTTCTGAAAGAATTTTGTCATTTTCCTCCTACAGATTAGGACTAACGGAAGCCTACCAATGGTAAGAATGTGGCCCTCGATCATTCTTATTCTAGCTGTTGGTCTGATTGTTACGTAGGTGTTACATGTACTCCCTCGGCACTATGGAAGGGTATTAAGAACAGGGAATAGGTAGGTCCTCAGAAGATTACTTATTCCCTTTGATTACTGGGAAAATCGTAATAATTTTGGCTGCCATTTATTTATTACTTATTGTGTGCCAGATAACTGTGTTAAAGTTTTAATGTATTTTTTAAAAGATTTATTTATTTGAGAGAGAGAGAGAACGCAAGCAGAGGGGGAAGGGGCAGAGGGAGAGGGAGAGAGAAAATATCAAGCAGACTCCCCATTGAGCATGGAGCCCAACATGGGGCTCGATCCCAGGACCCTGAGATCATGACTAAGCTAAAATCAAGAGCCAGACACTCGGCCGAGCCACCCAGGTGCCCCTTAATGTATATTTTCTTATGTAATTATTATAACATCCTGTGAGTTAGGTACTATTTTTATCTCCTTTTTATTACTCCTCCAGACCTAAGGTCGAGAGATGTTAACTAACTTAACCAAGAGCACACAGTCAGAAGCATAGAGCTGGGGCTTTGTTCCTAACCATTATGCTTCAGTTTCTCTATGTGTGAAATTAGGGTTTGAGCTAAGTGGTCCCTAAAGTCTGTAGAAATCTAAGCTACGGAGGGAAGATCACTTGTCTGCATTCACACATTTATGTCTCCAGAGTTGTTCTTTCTGGTTTTCTTTCTGCAGACCCTTTCTTAAGTATTTTTCAATACATACAAATTATGTACTTACATTTTTATAGTAGCGTTCCTTCATAGTAATTATTATTAATATTATTCCTTTGCTGTCCTCAGGAGAGGGAAGAATCAAATTACACACCTGACTTTTGGTAATGAAAGAGCTAAGTTATAGAAATGCCAAAAGCCTAAAATTATGTTCAGGTCATGACCCCTTGAATGCTTTATTATTTACCAATAGTGACCTTAGGCATACTTAATCTCTGAGTCTTGGTTTTCTTCGTTGTAAAATGGAATGATAATATTTACTTAAAGGGATTATTGTGATGATGAAATTAAACAATATAAGTTAAGTATCTACCTAGAAGGGAACCTCAATTAAGAGCTAGTTTCCTTTCCCCTTCCTTCCTTTGTTCTCAGTTTTGTTATTGGGTAGATGAGCCTGACCAAGCTTATGCATTTTGCCTGTTTTTGTCTATCGACAAAATAATCTTCAAAGTGTGTAAAAACTGGCTAAATCACAAATTTTGATTGTTAAATAGGTGGAGGCCTTTTTGGTCTTTATTAATCATTTCAGTACTATTCTTGTCCCAACTAAAGTTTTCAGACTCTTAAGATCTCTAAATATAAATGTCTATTATTTGAGTCTGCTTCCTTTTATCTAGTAATCATAGTATTTTAAAGGTAGAAGGGGTTTTAGAAATCTTCAAGTCTGCGATCTCTGCTAGTGTTCCACTACACTGTGAGTAGCCACCCCAGGTGTCTAAGAATTTACTCGCTTCCTATTTCTGCGTGCCACATGCAAATAACATATGTAATTAGTTCCACAAAGTTTGTACCATCTCTTCTATAATCTGGCTACCCTAGAATCAATTTAACAACAATAAAAAAAAAATCCAACAAGTACGTATTTGTTTGAAAACTTGTTTTTTAGAAGTGGATTTTTCTATATATCGAAGCAAGGGCAAAAAAAATGCTATAGACTGAATCCACCTGCTGAATTCCGTTTACAGACATTAATGCCAGTGTTTTGACATTGATAAACGAGAAATTTAGAGGCAGCTAAAGCTATTGCTGGACTTCTAGCAGCCAGCCCAGATCCTGCAGATATTTGGGGCAGGTGGTTTGATAGGCCTTTCATCTCATTTTCTCAGTAAATGAAAGTATATCCTGCCTCCATGCCTTATAACCTTAACGTTAATTCAGCTACAAAACATTTCATTTACTCAAGACTGTGCTTCTTCCATTTTCCCTGATAGTTCTTAATAATCTGAAGTTTTATACTAGATACTCCTGTTTATTGATCCCTCACTTGATTGTAATTCGCCTTGTTGCAATTCATCTTTTATTTTAGAAGGATAAGTATTCAATCTTAACTGCCTAAAACACCAATACATGTAGTCATTATTATTAATAGTGGGGAAATAGGTGATAGTCTTTTTTTTTTTTTAAGATTTTATTGATTTATTTGAGAGAGAGAGCGAGAGAGACCATGAACAGGGAGTGTGGGGCAGAGGGAGAGGGAGAAGCAGGCTCCCTGCTTCTTCGAGGGGCTTGATTCCAGGACCCCAGGATCACAACCGAAGCCGAAGGCAGATGTTTAACTGCCTGATCCACCCAGGCGAGCCATGATAGTCTTTATTCTTGAAGAGCCATATGACTACCAGCTATTGCTCTTAAGTTTTATTCTAGAACTGATTTTTATAAATCATTCAAGAAGCTATAAACTTGCTTTAGTCAATATTGTATAACTAAAGAATTCCCCCACCAAGTGACATAATAAAAATACTTACAAAATCTTCCTCCTCTTCCTTTCATAAAATGAATTTATCACAGGCTCGTGTGTTGGAATCTGAGTTTGAATCATGGCTGCACCATTTTCTAGCCATGTAATCTTAAATGGAAATAGAATGAGTATAAATAAGCTTCTGAGGCTATCTAGCCTTCCAGAAAAATGGCTCTGGACTTATTCTACTAGGTTTGAAGTACAGAACTGGAAATTTCATTCTAGCATTCAAGAGTACATTTTTGTGCCTTCAAACAATAAATCTTCATAGGGTAATGAAGCATCGACTCCAGAGCAGACACTGGAAATAAAGGGTGACACAGTTCCTGCCCTCGGTAGATCTTACAGTCTAATCTAGTAGGGGTATCTTTTTATAATATATCAGGCAAAACTCTTCACTCTCCTCTGTGTATTGAACACTATGATTTTAGTAAGGAAAAAAATCATTAACATACTAAGAAATAGAAGAGGAATATATTTTCAAGAAAAATAGTAAAGTTATTAGAACATTTTCTATAGTTTCATGAGGCAAGTTTTCTGTATATAAGTACATATGTAACTTAAAAAGGATCAAGTGGCCAAAGCCCATGAATGCATGGCAGGATTTGCTACTGTTTGTCTGATAACCTTAGACAGATCATCTTAACGTCTCTGTGTCCTTCACCTGTCCTTGGAGGGAAAAGATTTGTTTACCACAATGATGTAGATGATAACAGATGACTGCAAAATACTTTTGAAACAAAATTCTGTCATGACACGTGATCCAATACAGCATCTATAGGTGATAATCTCTTTTTTTCAAAACCAGGTATCTGGACCTCCGTCGATTTGGATCTGTTCCCCATGGAGGTTTTGGGATGGGATTTGAACGCTATCTGCAGTGCATCTTAGGAATTGACAATATCAAAGACGTTATCCCTTTTCCAAGATTTACTCATTCATGTGTTTTATAGCTGGAAGACTGGTTACGGAACATCATCCCATGCCAGAGGTACCGCGTGCGAATATGCATACAGGAGAATGCATGTTTGAATTGTAGAAATGGAGAAGTTTTCGGTATGTAATTGTCATGCCATAAGATAGAGCATGTGAAAAGTAGACGTGATCATGATTTTCTTAGAAAGTTGAGAGCATTTCACGGAAAGATGAACTCCCTCAAGAAGAGGTACTTGTGGCAGGTAGAATCTCAAATCTATGTCAATTAAGAGGAAATGAAGAGACTGAACTGTGGTCTCAGAGGTCCTTTCGAACTCTCAAGACAGGATGAGAGAGTGTTATTTTAATTTGTTTTTAATCATTAGATCACTGCCCTGCGTGACCTTCGAGAACTACTAATAGCTAAAAAGAAAATGTTGTTGGATCTTTTCTCACATGCCATTGATAATTGCCCATCTTATTTTCATCACTTTACTAGACATCACAGAAGAAAATATTCCTTTCGGGGTCCTAATTGAGTTAATAAAGTTACTATTCTCAATTGAAACCTTCTTTCATCAGACTGGGTGATAAAAGTAACGTTTAGTAACTGTTGATCTTTAATTATAAAAGTGAATGAGATGTATTAATTATCTGAACTAATGACTGTTGTGTTATAATTTGTTTATAGTAGCTGTTTATAACTTCTCTAATAATCAGTAAACTAGATTTTTGATACCTATGAATGAAAAATACAGTTACATTTTTAAATTCCACTTGTGAATTTTGGAAATTTGGAAGGTTGGTATTTTCAGTGCAAGATGAGGATGCAAATATAGCTAAACCTCAAGAATGGGTGATTCTGGACTCAAAAAGTATTATTGTCTTTTAGAGTTTTTGAGAGGATTGCTGATTTGGGAGTTCGAGGCTTGACAGTTGTAGCACTTTATGTATGTGATTTTAGACAGCCACTTACTCTGTATGAGCTCATACATCATTTTCCTCAGAGTTGATACAACAGTTACCTGAAAGTATTGTGTGTGTGTTTAAAATTGTGAAATGCTACTCAAATTGTTTTAATTTTTAGTCTTCGTTGAGTTACGTATCGATGACTTACAGCAAAGTTGTATACTCGGTAGACTTTGTATGTATCAACTAATGATAAACAGCATGCATGCCTGAATAATCAATTTTCTGTGTCCCATTAGGTAATTTATCTTAGTTTATTTCCTAATGAGTTTGTATGTGTACTTTATTTCATCCTAACTCAAATCAAACAACTGAAAAGAACTGTAGAACCTTAGAGCTGGAAACCACAAAAGTCACTGAGATGGTCTCATGATCAAACTTGTGCCTGATGCAGAGAGAGCCTATGTACCTAGGCAGCCTCTTCTGGGCAAAGTGCTCAGTATCCCACCAGATAGCTCATTCCATTTCTACATCGCTCTAATTGGAGCTTTTGCTGAGCTAAAATCTACTTCCCTAGAACTTTAATCCCCTGTGCTTCAATACTGAGTTTAGGACAGGACAAAAGAGGTAATTAGGGCTTTCATAAAGCTTGCCTCAATCATGGGTTAGACAATAAATTCATTTGTTCAACAAATATTATTTGAGTTTATTCTGTGCCAAGAACTGTGCTAGGTGCTAAATAAATGATAGTGAATAAAACAGAAATGACCCCTGCCTTCAGGGAATTTACAGTCTATTAGAGAAGATATACAATCAGTAAGCAAACAAATGTATTATTTCAAAATATGACATAAACTATAAAATTTTATAAAGAACAGGGCAAGCATAGATAAGCTTGCTAGAGAAGGCATCTCTGAAAAGGTGATCTTTTAACCTTAGACCTGGGACATAAATGCAGAAACCATTCTAAAACATTCTCAGCATCAGTCAGTCAGTATTGATTTGACATTCAGGTCTTGATACTGTATTAATTTTGTGGAGTGAGAATCACAAACACTCACAGGTCCCCAACCCGGAGGCACTGATATTTTCCAAAGCTATCAGGAATCATGTCTCCAGCGATTCTTGAGGAACCAGATAGAATTCTAATGTTAACATGATGGTGGGGCCTCCTAAATAACAGTGCTATAAAGACTAGTGAATCAGAAAAACCCCAGGTTCCCATCCCAGTGCCATCATGGATGTAGCTGTGGAACACTAACCAAGCAAGATCATCTTTATGCCCTCCCATTATGTCACCTGCAGAACTGTCCTTTCCAAGTGCGAGAAGGTCCTTCTCAAATAAACCTTGTTCCCTGCCTTTTTGGTAGTCTTCAGCAGTGTATTTCCCGACTTTCATACTTACTCGTTCTTTTCCTCTACATCTGATCACATAGTGAGTATCTGGTTGAAGCCAAACACTTGCCACTCTTAACAAGCCTAAAAATTTACATCTTTGGCTCAATACTTTTATTTTACTAATAAGTGAACAGCAACAAATACTGATGTCAGACAAAGATGATGAAAATGTGAAAACTAAGCAGCAACAGCAGGAAAGAAACTTTAAAATGTCCGTTTGTCAGCTGGTATGTGAATATCCAAATTCTACAGATAAGCAGCTTCATATGATTGTGTGTTTAATGAAGAGAAGTGTGGATTTAATAGTTGAGGACAGCCTGTACTATAATAATAATCTTATGGGACAATTTGTGAGAGAAAAGGTGACTTGAGGGTATTAATTTTTTATTTGAGTAACCAGTTTCCAATGAGGGAAAAATCAGATTCTGTTTTCCCAAGATTTCCAAACATCACCTCAAAATAGTAACCCCAGCCACCCAAGAAAGAGTGTATTTTGAAACTTAGAAATTGTTTTTCCATCATTAATTTCCATTCTCATTTCAAATTTTGAAGTAGGTGGAGAAAAATAGTTACTTTCCATCTGGCTGTCCTTTTGCCTGGGGAAGTTGTGCTTTTTTTCTTTCTTTTTTTCTTTTTTGGTCTGACAAGAACTTAATTGTGTGAGTGATCCATTCCAGATCTAGACCTAACTCTCCCACCCTCTGACCCAGCCCAGAGACTGACTGTCACAGAACAGCAAAGGAACTGTTTGACCTTCTGTCCCCCTCAGACAGGATCTGCCAGAAGCACCCCTCTACAATGTTATACATTCATACTCTCTGTAAATTGAATCTAGACATTCAGGCATGACTGAACAGGCATTGAAGATGCAATTGGTGAGATGGATTAACTCTACTCTTCTTTAAATCTCTTGTTTCAGATAATTATAGATGAAAGATGCTTATTTGGATTGGATTGCTATTTATTCATATATTTATTTTAGTAAGTGGTGAGGCAAGAACATAAAAATGCAGAGTTGAAAGACAGATTGGCCTGGATTGCATTGATAAGAAATGTGTGGAGCTTTTTGGCTTCTGATCAATATTTGTATTCAGTCTGCAATCTAAAGTATGTATAATAAAAAGAAAACAGGTGGGAGTAATATCTGATTGTAGTTTCTTCCCAGTGGATAGCCAAAATTAAAAGACAAAGCATTAAGGACAAAAAATAACCTTAATCACCCAACACCAAAATGATTAATAGGACTTGCATAAGATCTTATTAGGTCATGGTCAACACGTCTCCAGAAACCTAGACATTCTGCCATTACTGGGAGCCCTGGATTGCCCCTCTGATCAGCTAAGGCTCCAGTTAGCTGCAAATGGCCCAGGTTCTGCAAAAGACAGTTCTAGCTGTTTCTATGTGTATGTGTAGCATAAAAAACTTCTGCTGGATGGGCCTACCGCATTTCTATTCTCAGAGCATCATCCTGACATAACAAAGGTTAACCACTTTGGGGAGGATATTAATAATCTCCACCAAAGTTTGGTTTGGAGTCCAGTGAATTTACAGCCATTATTAGCACACCGGGAGTTCCTAGGGGAGCTTTGTAAAGAAGTCAGAAGTTTAGGTGGTTCCTAAACTGTTGTTCAGGCAGCTATTGAATTAACATGACTTTTCAGTAACTTTCTGCTACTTCTTTACTGCTCATAATCGTTATCATTTGAACGTTGCTTTACAGTTTACAAAATGTTCTAACGTATTCACAATGTATTATGGACCTTGTTCTTTTGTAGCCTACTATGCTTCAAATTCATTTGATTTAATAAAAGATTAGAGGGGTTTTTTGTTACAAAGTTGGTTATTAGGAATTCCTAATATCAAGGGAGAATGAGACTGCAAATTAAGTTCACCACTCTTAGCCCCCAGAGAAACTGAAAACCCAGAGCCTTGTAGTAACTAAAGAGTTTTGCATCTTCAGCCCGAGTTTAGTGGACATGTTGCAAAATACACACTTTGGCCTCTGATGTCCTTGTTTTGCACAAGGAGAAGAGACACAAGAGTGTGCAGGGAAATGACAATTGAGTTCAAATGCATTCTAGTAAAGAGAAACACTGACAGTGGAATAAAGGACCATAGACTCAGCAGCGTACTTAAGTTCACTATGCCTCTTTTTATTCTTTTTTTCATGGGTTTTTACTCAGTATTTGCCGTACCTTCCTTTTAGGATCATCCTAGAATATACATAGAAAGACAGATGAAAGGACTTTGGTGGAGATTATTAATATCCTCCCCAAAGTGGTTAACCTTTGTTATGTCAGGATGATGCTCTGAGAATAGAAATGTGGTAGGCCCATCCAGCAGAGGTTTTTTATGCTACACATACACATAGAAACAGCCAGAACTGTCTTTTGCAGAACCTGGGCCATTTGCAGCTGTAACTCCCTGACTTATAACCTCTGCACACCGGCTCAACAATAACTGCTTTGCTATTTTCGTACGATCCTGGACTTGAAAAATCTCCTTGAGATCTTATTTCTCCCCCTGTCTATGATACATAAACTATCCTCTCCTGTATTTTCCCAGCTCCTAGTAGTTCACGCACTCACTGTCCCTTAGGTGAATAGGAGCTCTCTACCTAAGAGAGAACTTTTTCTATGCTTGGAGAACTCTGATCTGGTATGACCAAAACCTTCCTCTCTATAGCAAGTGTAATAAGTTAGAAACACAGCAACACCGTTTCTTCTCCCCGGCCTTCTCTCCTCCAGGAGAGAATCTCTGTAGCCGCTCAGATGGAGAGTCCACCCTTCTCTGAAGGGCTGCACCCTACGAGGTTACTCATCAGGCGGTGGATCCTTGAAATGGGCCTTTTTCTTGGCGAAAAGGCTTCCCTCCAGTGTCCACTCAGCTGCTACCCAAGTATCCTGTGATACCAGTCTTGATATTAGAAGAGCTTCAAAGTCTCCAGTGCCTCCTTGCCAGCTGTCTTACAGCCTGTAGTAGTTGTTCCTCTTCCAGGGTGTGTAATAACTGCCGAGAAATCCTAATTACAGTTGCAGAATGTTTAGGGCAGTCCCAGCCCCCTTCATTTGAGGATCGCAGAAATGGATTCGGGTCATATGAACATTGGGTGTTGAAGAATAATACATTTTTTCACTGAAGATTCCCACCAGTACACATTTTCTTTGCAGTGCCCCGAAAGGCAGGAACTCATTCCTGTGCAGTTAGGACATAGCTGACCAGTGATCTCTTTACGTGTAATTTCCATCTTCCACACTCTGCACTACAGGTTTTCACATCAGGAAACCGTTGGGTCAGGTTCCTACCAGAAAATGTGGTGGATGTTCAGTGTCTTGGAAAGAGTATCAGACATAGAGGGAAAAGACTCTGATTGAAGTCTTGGTGTTCTACTTTTGAGCTGTGGGACCCTGAGCAAGCTACTTCACCTGTGGGTTGGAATAGGCATCTGCTGAATGAGGGTAATCCTTATCATACAAAGTGTTGTGGGAAACAGTGAACACTGTGTAAAAGGGCTCATAAACTGCACAAATAGAAGATCTCCTGAGGGGGGCGCCTGAGTGGCTCAGTTGTTAAGCGTCTGCCTTCGGCTCAGGGCGTGATCCTGGAGTTCTGGGATCGAGCCCCATGTCAGGCTCCTCCATTGGGAGCTTGCTTCTTTCTCTCCCACTCCCCCTGCTTGTGTTCCCTCTCTCGCTGGCTGTCTCTCTCTGTTAAATAAATAAATAAAATCTTTAAAAAAAAAAAAAAGATCTCCTGAGGGAAACCTTTTCAAAACTCAAAATCTGTATGAACTAAGGTGTTTATTGCCTACTGAATGAAGTATTTGATAGCCATTAAAAATTATAAGAGAAAATGTGTTAAAAATGTTAAATTGTGGTCTGCAGTTACAATAGTGTAAAATCCATATATGCGACTGAAGCATCTAGGGGAAAAATGAGACCAGCTGTTTCAGGGCAAGAGAACTGAGCAGTTTTTCTGTCAAAACCTCATTGGTGTATTCAGTTCAGTTCAGTAACCTTCCTGAGCACTCACTGTGCCAGGCCCAGTGCTCGACTCTGCGCAGACAGATAAATAGCACCTGCTCCTTGCCTGGGGGCCTCCCTGGCGTGCAGTGTTTGCGCATTGTGAATAAGAATCACCTGGGGAGCCTATTAAAAATTTCAGATTACCTTGGTCCTACCCTAGAAAGTCTGATTCAGTAGATGGACCAGCCCACAGTTGGCGCTTCTGAAACAGTCACCCTGAGCGATCCTAATGTAGGCGGTTTAATTCCAGCCTCAGAAAGCTTCAGTGAGGTTTTCATATTTTTACAGTAAAAGATAATTACACAAATCTGCTCATTGAAGAACACACTATGTTGGATTGTTCTGCCTGCACCTTTGAGCTGGTTTTTATCCCTCTGTGTCAAGGAGGGAAAGCCAGGCCACAGAGTGGTCTTACTCTTAAACCCGTGTAGCATGAGGCCTGCCACACCTCTTGACCTAGATCTCTTCCTCCCTTTCTTGTCCACTACCTCACCCTTGTTTTTTTTTTTCTCCCTGCGTGTGTTTCTCTGCCACTCTGATGCCTCCTTTGCCCAGTAATATATCAACATCCAGATTCTTCCCCTTCATTTCTCCAACTTACTCCCCAACCAGGTATGTCAGTTTTATTGAAATCAACAAACATATCTGCTTTATAGACTTGTTCTGGAAGGCTTTTATGTATATGGTTGTTTTTCAAAAACTTAGAAGTGGTCTATTCATTGATCAACAACCACAAAATTATCATATGTGGAAACTTTTGTGTTTCAGTGCCTGATATCATTTAGCTCTTGATTAACTTTCTTCCAGCAAGTTAGCACAGCCCTCGACAGACTCCTAGTCCTGCCAGTCGAGTTAGAGTGTACCCTGCATTCTGATGCAGCACGACCTGTCTCCACATGCCTGTGAATGGGCTTGGGTGGCTTTCTCAGTCTACACACCTGTCACCTCTTAGTCACCCAGAATCAAAATATTACAACTCTAATCACACTTTCTGAGGCAATGAGGCTTTATTTCAAGAGGGGTGACACTCTAAAATGCAGCTAGGATTTCTGCATGTTCACATGTTTATATTACTTGTACTTCAGGGTACCAGTGGTTGGACAGTGGCTTCCAGACTCACTCCTTTCGTTATGCTCCCTCAGAACCATATGCAAATACTGGCCATCTTAAACTGTCATTTGTCTTCTCTGCCAGAACGAAAGCTCCATAACACAGAAGAGACTGCATCCATCTTTTTACCTGCAGTGCCTTGGAGAGTATCTGGCACATAGTGGGTACTGATTAAATAACTCTTGAATGAATTAGGTGTCACTGAGGTGTCCAAAAAAAAAAAAAAAAAAGTATGCCCATCAGACCAAAGGAAAATATTCCTTAAAAAGTAATTCCCAAACTGGCTTTTTTCCCTCTTTCTGTGTCTGGAAAATTTTATAAATTTTTAAACTAGCCTTTCAGCATAAAAATCCAAGTTTGGAGCCACTGCCTGAATATAGAACAGAGTCAGGAGTCAGAAGTATTTATGAGTTCCGCTAGTAACTTATCCTTAGGAGCTGTTACTGAAGCTGAGTTTCTAGGGCACAGTAACTTAATAGACTTCTCAGGAACGTTGCTCTGCAGTTCGTCATTATATAACCAGCACCTACCCATGTGCCACATAGTAGGTGCACACAGTAGGTGCTCAGTAAATAATGAGTGAATGTAGTTGATTGATGGAAGAAATTCAGAAGCAAGTCCCAGCTGAACTTAGAGTTGCTTAGATTCTCCATTAGTGTTCTCAGCCTTGCTCTCCAAATCTAGACAAGCTTCTTGCGGCCAAGTTGAAGTAGCTTACATCATTAGTTCAGCAAATGTTAATTAATGCTAACTCTGTGTGTCCCTCTGTGGGGCACCCCAAAACAAGACAAACCTAAGATCTTACAGTTTCAGTTCCCATACAGCTGGTTGATAATTCCTTGTGCTCCCACCATCCTTTGAACAAACCCCTGTTATAATAACTTTGCCCATATGCTGCTATAGACATCTGCCTACCTATTTCTCTCCCCCGAAAGACCCTGAACTTCTTAAGACCCTGGTCTTTCTCATCTCTGTGCTCCTATGCTGAACTTATAGTAGGTTCTAAGAAAATCCTTTTTGAGAATTGAACAACAAGGACATAAATAACCTTTTCTAAGTAACATTTTTTGGATATATCGTTTGTATATGGATAAAAGTATATGCGTAAGTGTTTCCTGAGTTTCAAAGGATAGGTACTGGCCACATCCTGAACGAAACAAGATTGGTTTTCATGCCTCTCTTAAATACTTTTCGAGGTGTCAGCTTAGTTATCAAACCCATTCCTCCTCTGAGAATTCCCCCACCCCATCCTAGCCAGTGGATCCCCAGCAGACATACTGGGGACAGGACCTTCCCTTGCTGACTGGACGAGGGGTGGACACCTGACCCAAAATGGGCCGGTCTCATTTTCTCTCGGAAAAGTTGGGTTAAGAACACTAGAGAGTCTGGACTGGTTGCTTGAACCAGGAATATGTAAATTGCGGATATGTAGGGCAACCATGTGTCTCAAGAGAGAGAGAAGGCAGTCTGCAGAGAGAAAGAAACGAAGGCACATGCTCAGAGATGAAAAACCATATGGCCTGTGAGAGAGACAGACACACACATACAGACTGGCAGCCTAGTTTTTGCTATATTTAGGCCTCAGTTGCCAACCTTCCTGAGGCCAGATTATTCCTCTTTTTCTTGTGTTCCATGGGGTATACCTCATTTTCTTACCAATAAATTTCCTCTTTAGGCTTAAGCAAATTTAAAACTGGTATCTGCTTTTACAACTGAAAAGAAAACATTAATACACTATCTGACTTACGGAAAGAATTCTCATTACTTTTTTTGGTTTGTAATCTCATTACCTTTTAGTCATATCCACATATTATCCCAGAATATATGTTAATCAGGAAATTATTTAGATGAGAATTTCCTGATAAATAAAATGGCATAGGAGGGGGTAAGTGACTTCTTTGCTTTTCAAGTTTCTTGATTCCCTAAGTCACAAAAACAGAAAACAAATCAAAGGAGGCTTATTTACAGAGGGGATTGGATAAATATTAGACCTTTCTTGAACTACAAAATTGGACTAAAGAGGTTTTGAAGAACCAGTACATTTGGCAGCTTTGCAAGACATCTATTTTTGAAGATTCTTTCCAGAACTGTGTTAAGAATGGCTTTTGTCAATGAGCCTTCGCTGTGTTTCAGACTAGCCAAAACTGAAAACTCTGAAGACACTAAATTAAAAAAAGCGTGTGCGCCTACAGCAACCCAGACCCTGCTGCTGGCTGGCCGTAAACAATGAAAGTAAGAGAAAAGATTGTGCTCTTCAGAAACAGTTCCAAATGTGCACAGAGCTCTGTGTGCCACATTCGTTCAGCCCTGGCATGCCGCACCCTGAGCGGAGTCCTCACTTAAAATCACCACTTTGAAAACTTGCATGGAAAAGAGGGAACTGTGGACTGCTAAAATCATCATTTGGTGCAGGAGAATTTTTCTGAAGAAAAACTTAGGGCTTTTTCCTAGAATGTAATGAAAATGTTAAGTTATAATGATTACTGCCAACATATTTCTAATCACTCTAGGAAAAGAAAACAACAGCAACAAATAAGTTTCCAGCTCTTTCCTCGGTCAACACCCTGGACCTTGGAGAAGCTTGCATGTAATTTGACTGCAGCTACTTTCCTTTTTTAGTTAATTGTGTTAAATGTGCCTCATAACTCCTAATCCCATTGGGACTGTCATTTAGAAGGGGCTGGGGGGAAGCTGTTTTAATTCTGGCTTTTGTTTCAGCCACTAAGTGTAATACCACATGATTGTTGACCCAACAGTAATCCAGTTAAAAAACAGTCTTCAGAGTTACTGCATCATCAAAATTAACCCTGATTACATCAAATTATGTTGAAACAGACCACAGCTGTTTGCCCTGTTGAAGCAACTGCTTGAGAGCTCATCCAGAAGATATATCTGGGTGTCAGGAAGATACATTTTGTTTTTTATTTTTGTTTCTCAACACAAATGTAGGAGGGAAACACTCTGTTCTTCCCAGAGTTGCTTGGTGGGAGTTGAAAACTTTGTGATACTCCAGAATCAAAAATCTTCTTAATTCCAAAGTAGTTTCAAGAAAATCTGAGACCTTCTAAGGTTTCGGTTTTCTATAGGAAGGATGTAAGAAGAAGGAAATAGAAATCTATTGAGTATTGCTCTTGTCAGCAAAAAAGAAGTGGAACTTACTACTACAGAGAAGGATGGTGGAACTTTCTGTGGTAGGCTGTATGCAGTCGTACGCTAAGACTGGCTTGTACCAGCCCATGAGAACAGATTGTGGTGAAAAATTTTGCAAGCTGGTTGTTAAGAAAAAATTTATATATAGCATTATTAAAATTAAATAATTTAAAATGGAAAGTAAAAAGTATTGGAGAAGATGGAGACAGATTGGAGCTTTCATACGTTGCTGGTAATGTAAAATGGTGTAACCCACTGTGGGAAACAGTTCAACAGTTCCTTAAAAAGTTAAACACAGGGACGCCTGGCTGGCTCAGTTGGTAGAACATGTGACTCTTGATCTCAGGGTCATGGGTTTGAGCCCCACATTGAGTGTAGAGATCACTTAAAAACAAAAAAACAAAAAAACTAAACACAGACTCACCCTATAATCCAACAGTTTGACTCCTAGGTATATACTCAAGAGTAGTGAAAAACAGGTCCACACAAAAACTTGCACAGGTGTGAATGTTCACAGCAACATTATTCATAGTAGCCAAAAAGTGGAAACAACTGGAATATCCATCAGCTGAAGAATGAATAAAATCTGGTATATCCAGTCAATGGGATATTATTCAGCCAAAACAAGAAAGAACTGATGTATGCTGCAACACAGATAAACCTTGAGAACATTATAGCAAGTGAAAGAAGTCAGACACAAGAGGCCACATATTGCATGATTCCAATTATATGGAGTGTCCAGAATTGCAAATCCATAGAGACAAAGTAGATTAGTGGCTGCCAGGGTTTTGGGATTAGGGGAACGAGGAGTGACTGCTAATGGATATAGAGTTTCTTTTTGGGATAATAAAAATGGTCTGAAATCAGAGAGCAAGGATGGTTGTACAACTCAGTGAATATACTGAAAACCACTGAATTGAACACTTTAAAAGGGTGACTTATGACATGAATGACAGGTTAATAAATTAACTCATAAACTTACAATTAAGTAAATTATATTTAAAACAAAGGGAATAAATAACCAAAATTCACCTAATTATTTCACTACATTTCCCTGTTACCTCTGCTCTTCGTGTGTTTTGTCTATTTTATGTGTTGGAAGTACTAAATAATGTATTACTGAATACCTCTTTAACTGTGTTCATACACAGAAAGTTGATAGCTTGAAATTGGTCGGGGAGGTGGAGAGGGTATAGTATTGGCACCACAGATTGTCACATACTACAAATCAAGGCTACTGCCACCACCACCACCAGCAGAGATCTTGTTTTTAAACATTATCAGCACATCCCTGGCTGTATAGGTCAGACAACCATTTTGGGTAATTCTGGTAGGATTAGTTAAATGAGATGGTCTCCTGTGGCTTTTGGGTCCCCAACAAAACAAGAAACCAGCAAATCTGCAAAGCCACAATGCATGCATTTGGTGCAGAAGAAAATGGCATTTCTTGTCACCTGTTGGAAGAAACCCACTTTAACTCAGGGGACATGATTTCTCACATGTGTGGGTACAAGGGGCTAAGTGATAGCACCCCTATAGGACTGTCAGAATGAGGCCAGATATCAGATAAACCACAAATGATTTATTTCTTAGTCCCAGAGAGGAGAGTGTCTGGGGAGTCTGCACAACAGTGTCAGGGTTTGGAAACTAAGTGTTAACAGTTACCTCTCTGGAACTGAGAGAAGTCAAAAGGTCTAAGGAGCCATTGTTTTAGAAACTACCCAAGGATTTCAACCACCTCTAAAACTGAAACTGCATAGGATTACCTCTATCTGCTTAGCCCTTCCCACGAGGCCAGTCCCTGTGGATTTAAACACTCCAGCTGCTTACAAGTATCTTCACAGATACTATTTTCTGGTGTGGATGGATCAGAGAGACTTCTGGATGCTCCAGGAGTCCACAGCCCCCACGTGCCATCCTTTAAGGGTTGTTGGTTTGTTTTTGTTTTTGTTTTCATTCTCACAACATTCCGTGAGTATTGACTGTGTGCCTGACGCCATGCAGGGAGGCTTCGGGATACAAAATGAGGAAGATGCAACCCTGCCCAACTATTTGCAGTACACTGTGAGAACCTAATTTATACAGGTGCAGTGTGAATTCAAACAAACATGAGCAGCTATGCTGAGGAGTGGGGATGGTGAGTTTTAAGGAAAGGGGCTTGGTTCAAGATCTAATTCAAGGTAGGAATTCTCTACGAAGGAAGTAAGGGGCCATCATGCAAAGTATAGTTTGGAGCACGAGGGCACTTTCTCAGGCACTTGACAAGTCTTTGTCCTTGGGAGAATGTGGTAACTATGCAGCATGATCTGTGAATACACTGGTGTACCGCCCTCACCAGTGTAAGCAGAAATGTCCCAGAAGCTTAACTGCCCCAAAGCAGCACAGGTTCCAGTTTCTCACAAAGGAGAAATTGGGAAACCGGACTTGCTCAAACTTTTCCCTATAAGAAAGTTTATTTCCAAAATATCTTCCACTGGGTGTAATGTCAACTCAGTTTTTTAGCAGCTGCAGACAGGGAGGAAACCCAATTAGGTCTTCAGCCACACCCCAAGCCCACTTTCAGATCTCAGTCCCCTTCCGATGCCAGAAATTGGTTTGAGTAGGTCACAGTAATTTGATGGAACCAAATGGCTCAAAGCATCCAGGGGTTAAAGAGGCAAACACCTCAACATTCATGAATCCCGTGTCCTGACAGTCACCAGCTGAGGTGGCTCAGCTGGCCACACTGACCTTGGCAAGCAGTACTCAGCTCTGAAATTAACCTGTCAACTAAATTGAAGGGGAGAAAAGGCAGCATGGCTAGGACACAAACATCCATCCCCCACCCCCGGTCCAATCACTGACGTCAAGCCTGGCGTGGGTGGTATTAATCATGCCAGCCTGGTGTGCAGTTGAGGACAGCTCTCCTTCCAACCCGTTCCTGGGACCGTTCCATCAGCCATGCACCTGCCGCTGGCCACAAACCCTCAACTCCCAGACAGGCACGGATGCAAGGCTGTTGCTGACGACACTCAAAGCCAGAGTGCACCCTTTAGAACCCAGGCTTGGGAGGGACGGAGGAGGGGGAAGAAAACCTTGTGCCCGTGTTTTCTTCCCAGGTGTGCAGTTCTCTCATCTCTGCAATGCTTCCTCCAGAGGAGCTCTTGCCATAAGATGGTCATTTCCTGAGGATTTAATGAGAATATAGAATTAATGACCCAAAGCGCTCTTTGCAGCCGGTCATTAATTCCCCTCAGGAAATACCCATGGTCTTTAATCAAAATTGCCTAAATTATAGACTAGTGATGCATGTCCTCACAGGTTTGGGGGCTGGGGTTGGGGGGCTGTCATCCCTACTGGTTCCGATAGATGGCGCCTATCTTCATGCAAATAAATCACTCCTAATTCATTTTCCATTTCTCACCAGTGAAAACCAGAGGGCGAAAGAAAAGAAAAGAAAAGAAAAGAGAAAAGAAAAGGAAGGAAGGAAGGAAGGAAGGAAGGAAGGAAGGAAGGAAGGAAGGAAGGAAGAAAAAAGAAAGAAAGGAACAGCAGGGAGTGGAGAGGACTCAGTAAAGGCCCAGACAGGAACATTCTGTCCGAGGACTGTTCCCAGCCCTGGCACACACCTCAGGCTCAGACTGAGCCATACCAGGGTGCAGCCAGGGACCTTAGCAGCTTTCCTGCCAACTATGGGTGCAGCCTGAACTGGGTGCTGGCAGCTAAGTAATGAGAAAGGTGGGGTGGGGCCAAGAAAGCACCAAGAAGAGCCCCTTTTTTCTAACTTTTGGGAAAGGAACGGTATGTTCAGAGACTTCTTGAAGCTGATACAAGTTTCCCTCACTATCCAAAAGTTTGCTTTATGCCCCTTCACTTTTACAGAATACTTACATTACTACTTGGTTTTGCCCACCAAAAGAAATTCAAGGAGGATTTTCACTTTTAGGAGATATTGCTTCTTCACGTTACCCCATGTCAGCCTACCGAGAAGTTTCATGGGAATGTACCACTTTCGGATTTCGGGGAAGACCTGTACTCTGTAACTGTTGGCTTTCAAGGCCCCTCCTGTCATTGGCCCAAAACATCAAACTTTTATATTTCCACATGGAATTATAAATAACGGGGGACAAAGGGTCTTTTGCAAAACAACGTAAGACCCTCAAGAGCTTCTGGCAGAATGCAGCCCAACCACCATTTCTGAACCAGGAGTCTGAACCAGTCTGTGTTGAATCCTACAACTATCAGAGGGTACGTATTAGAAGACTACTCTTCTAGGGAAGGATAAGGCGTTTGTAAGCCTCACTTGCATCCTACACCCCAGCTGCAAACAAACTATGCAGCTCCCTCAGACTGCAATCACTGAGACTTGGCACCATGACTCAGATGTGAATGAAGTCAGAAAGATTGCTTTATTTTGGTTGGGAGTCACCGCCTCCTGATTGATTTGGCAGACTTGACTATTTTGATATTTGTCTCACAGGGTTTCAAGATACTTAAAGCAAGAGGTTAAAATGGCTGTAAATCTAGTGGTGGCCCTTCAGTGTGGCTTAAAGATCTCTAAATTGGAAGGCTAAGGGAGTTCTGGTCCCAGCCAAAGCCTGATAGTTCTGGCTTAACATTCAATCCAGCAGCACACCAGATCGTGAAGAAAGTCAATGAAATGATGGGTGCAGGGGAGCTGATCTCTACCTCTCAGGATGCTTAGAAAAGCTAAGCATATAGTAAAGGATTAGCTTTTACAAACTGATTGAAGAGTGAACTTTCTCCAACCCAGGCAAGATCTGTAAAACTAGAACAGTGTCCAGCAGCTTGAAACAAGGAGCTTTGCTGCGCAGAGACAGGAAAAGGAACAACAATAGCCTTGGTCTTAAGTTGTATGGGAAGTGTTGAGATGAGGCTTCTCCCACTCATCTACCCCCCGGCACAGTACCCTATGATGAAATGGCTTACTGTCCTCTTCTCGGAGAACTTGGGGGAGAACCTTCCTTTTAATGCTGCTCCTAAAAGGTACTTTCTGAGTTGAAAAGAGCCCTGACCAAAGGTGGAGTTTTTTTTCTCCACCCTCCCCCAGAAGTACTGAGGTTATCAAGTGTGTGCTTACACATAATTTATTTCAGTTAAACCTCACCACAACGCAGTGAGAGAAGTTATCATCAGATTCCAATTTTCATCTGAGCCCCAGAGTGGTTTTATAACCTGTGTCAGTGAGTTGGAACTCTGCGGAATTTTGACCCCAGTTTCTTGTTCTACACCACCTTGCCTTCCAATTCACTATGAAATACATTGACTCATTTTTGCTTCGATTCTGCAAATCACACGAATTTTCTTCTGAATTGTTTTCCCCAGAGGCAATGCGGGAGCCAGCTGGACTTAATTTCCTGGTAATAAGAGGCCCCCAAGTTGATCTGTAGACACTAAAGCAATTACCCCACTTTAAATAGCAGATGAGCAAGACCACCCTCACCCCACCCCCAGCCCCAGCATTAGAAACTTGCCTCTCCAATGCACAGGCTTCGGGGCTTTAGGCTATCTGCAAAATGGGACTAATAACGGCTCACCCAGTTTGTAGATTTGTGAAGACAATCACGTAAACAAGGAATGTAAAAGCGCCCAGCAGGTAATAGTCTGTTTTCTTCTTTGCTTCTCCCGCCAAGGGGGTGCGAGAGTTAATGAAACTCTTGCTGGGAAGCGGATCACTAATTTCTGCCAGAACCTGACCCACTGAAACCTGAAACTCGGAATGGATAGGAAACGCGAGCAGCCCTTGGGTCCCTGCCTGACGACCCTCTGTGAAAAATCGATCCGCGATCGAGGGCGCGCAGCCCCTTCCCTTCACCCCACCCCCACCCGGGGCGCGGCCGCCTCCACTGCTTGCTGTTGAGGCTTGGGGCGGAGGGGAGCAAGACCCGGGGACGCGGCCGGCGGCAGGCTTCGGCGTCCGAGCCAACCTCGGGCCTCCCCGGTCCCAAGAAGCCAGGCGCTGTTTGCGTCTTTGAAGGCGGCCCGCCGGGGGGCGCGGCGGACTGTGGGCGTGGCGAGCGCGCGCCGCCCTTTTTCCTGCTGTGGCGCCCCCACCGCGGCCCGGCTGGGAGTGCGCGCCGGTTTGGGCGCGCGCAAGGAAAGCGGGAGCGCGCGAGGCAGCCGGGCCCGCGCCGCGCCGCCTCGTCCTCGCCCCGCGGCCGCCGGCCGCCCCGGCCCCTCCCCTCCCCCGCGAGCTGCGCACCGCCGGCCGGCTGACCCAGCTGCCCGCGCCCGCGCCCTTGTCCGTCCGACCCCGCGGCGGGCTCCAGGCGGCCGGCAGCATGAGCGGCGGCGGCGACGTGGTGTGCACCGGCTGGCTGAGGAAATCGCCCCCCGAGAAGAAGTTGAGGCGCTATGTGAGTGCTGGCGGCGAGCGGGTGCGGCCGCGGAGGGCGCGGGTGGGGGGCGCCCCGCGGCCTGCCAGGGGCTGGGGGCTCCGGGAGGGGCGGCGCCGACGGGGAGGGCGGGCCCTAGGGTCCCGGGGGGCGAGGAGCGGCCGGCGCGCCCCGCGGCTCGGGGCTGTGTGGGGCACCTGCACACCTGTCACAGGTGCGCCGCGGAGGGGCGGAGCGGGCGGGCGGGCAGGTTGAGGCTGCTGCTCCTTCTCCGCTGGGCGGGCGCGGCGGCGGCGCCTCCCCAGCCAGCGTCCGTGTAAACTAAATACGGTATTGAAGTTTGTATTGATTGTTTTTAGAGACCGAGAGAGTTGATTCCCCGGGCTGGGAGACCATAGTAACCCCGGGCGGCTTCAGCCTGCAGGGCTGGGGGAGTGGGCGGGAAAGGGGGGGCGCAGTCTGCGGGGCGGCGCAGCCCGGTCCCCACAAAGGGCGAGGCGCCTCACACCCTTTCCCCCTTCCCTTTCTCTGCCCGCCCCTCCCGGGTGACCGCCTGCTTCCTTCCAGTCCACAGCCTCTGCATCACGGGCAGCGTCAGCGGCATGTGCAGCTCCTGTATTAAGTGACTCATTTGTTTGTCCCCCTTCTCTCCCTTTATTCTGTATGTCTCTCACATACATCCCCCCCCACCCCACCCCACGATGGTGACACTGCAGTTTGGTCTGGTGTAACTGGCTCGGGTTTTGTGCGGTCCTTGGTGCCTGGGGTCGGGAGAGATCCAGGTTCTCAGTTGCCAGGTGGTGCTAACCGACGGTGTTTACCGAAATTGCTGGGACCGCCTCTCCCTTCTGTGTGAGAAACTGGCAACATCGAGGGGAAGGTGGTATACAGTCTGGTGCTGACTGGTGAGGAGGTCCGGCTAACACCCGCCCCGTCCCATGCCTTGCCTGATGGGGTCAAAGTACAAGATGGTGCTAATTACAATCAGCCCTGGGCTATTGCAGGCGTTTGGAAATGGAAGGTCGGTAAAAGGTGTCAAGGTCTCTCTCATCTGTTCCCTCTTCACTTCTCTATGAAATGCCCTTGTTAAACTGACTCTTGGTGCTGGACTCTGGGATCATTCCCACAGCATGAAAGTGAGCTGTTGCCTTCCAGCTGCAGTGCATCAAGGGAGCTCTGAATAGACCCTGCCCTCTGTCAGCTGCACCAGTGGCTGTCCATGGGGGGAGAGGCAGAAGCTTACCAGAGTTTCCTGTCTTGGCTCCCCAGATCAGAACTGAGGGACTTCTGGCCTCTGGATTGAGGAAGTGACATTCTGTTTTTCAAAGGAAGTGTTGTTGGGGAGTGCAAGTGTGTGTGTGTGTGTGTGTGTGTGTGTGTGTGTATGTATGTAAATGAAAGCAGGCTCTTATTTAAATCACGCTGAGAAGACTCTATTTAACAATGACTTTTGAAAGTGGGCATAGATTTAAAATACAGTAGGAATGAGGCAATGAAGTATTCATCCCAGTTCTAAAGCTCATTTTTCAGGGATGTCCAGGTAGCCAAAGCAGTATAATTACTAAGAAAGAAACTTTTCCCCTTTGCAGAGTTGTTATCAGCTCTTTAGGAAAGGTGAATTTTTATATTAGGCTAAGGATGAGTAATTTGCTATTTGTGTTTTTATAAATATAAAAACAAAAGAAAAAAAATCATTGGCCCCAAAGAGCTTCTGAAACTCTTAGTAAAAGTGTAATAACATTACCAGCGAGTGAAATAGAGTATCCAGTGAAAATGTGACTTAATTTTCAAGTTAGAACACTCTCTAAAGAACCTTGAAACTTTTTGATACAGTTTGCAAACAATTTGACACCCTATCTGTATTTGCCTGATGACTATTTCAGGTCTATCACCCAGACTCTTTTTATGACACATTTCTTTGGTATTTTTGTTCTCAAGCAACTTTAGCTCAAAAAACAAAAAACAAACCCAGAGAACACAAACAGAAAAACAAGATTGGAGGCTTTGGAGTCAAGCACCTTTTTCACTCATCTGAAATACTTGACACCCTACAGTCATAATGATGACCTCAGCCTCTTTCCCATTATCTTTGCAGTTCCAGCCCATCGACCTCTGATCAAGCTACTAACAGCTTTTCTTAGGCTTGGGGGTGATGTGTTCCATTGGTATGACTGGAAGTCTCCCCTCCTGTGGGAGCTCAGTTCTCTTAGTTAAGACCGAGCTGATCTGTCTAACCCCAAACTCATGGGCTTAGAGTCTTCCTTTACACCTTATTTTCTTTTTGCATGTTGAGAATTTTTGCACCTTGTTTTAAGTTAGAATTTTGTCAGCTCCCTGTGTTCATGAGAAGCAGTCTGGGAGACAGATAATTCCCAGCTCCATTGCTAAACACACCCCCAAATAGCTGCTTATTCTGATATGTATCAAAGGCGTGTGGTATTATGGATGGATAAGTCTTCATTATAAGAATATATCAAGCATCTGAGATAAAGAGAAAAGAAGTTAATGAAATAAATTGCAAGTACTTACAATTAATTTTTAAAACTTCTTTCTAATTTGAGGTGCGGGTAAGTTTAGGGGGAAAAACAACTCGAAAGAAGCCATGGCAAATGTTACCAGGGATTACGTTTAAGGATTTTTTTTTTCATCAGTCTTTTCTAATTTATTAATCATAGGAAAATGTAGATATCTATTCAATATCTATCTATTGCTGTGCATATTGGGGGAATTGCAAAAAGTGACTTCTGGAAAATGGTATTGCCTCTGGGCCATCATGATACCTTTGCAGTGGGAGGCTAGCAGAAGGAACAGACCTCCCATCATGCTGTAGTATGCCTGTATGTGAGTGTGTGTGCATGTACACAAACAACACACACACGTACACAAACAACACACACACGTATATAAGGCTGAAGCCAGATTTTCTCAAGGAAAAACATTTTATGGCCTACAGTGCTCTAATTTTCTATTAATTTCACTGGGTTGATAGATTGAGGGGCAAAGATTGGTAGCAACACTGCCCTCTAGTGGCTAATTTGGAGAAAATTGTGTATTGGTTCTCATGAACAACTGCAGTGAGGAAACGGTTTATTTTTATTTTATTAAGTAAACTTATTTATTAAGTATCTGTGTCTCAGAGACTGGAGTAGATGCTGGGAGTAAAAATTGAGCCATCCCATCAGTCTTAGCAGATGACCTTGCCTTCTCCACAAAGAACATTGAAGCTGTCAAAGAGTAGCTGTGTGTACATACTACAACCGTATTTCCAAATTTACCCATATCTGCATGTTTCCTTTACTTTTTCCCTCTTCATAGAGTAGGTGAGGTGTCCCTTCTTTAGGGAGGGACAGTGCTGAGATAATGACCTGAGCTGATGCCCCGGTGCCCTGATGAGGTGCCCCTTCTAACTGAGCAATCCTGCTGCCCGTGCTTTGGATCATACCTCATCCTGTCTATTCAGATCATTATTGCCCCTTCTATCATGAATCTTCTATGTCTTCCCCTTTAGCTATCCCTTTCCATTAACATGTAAACATACTCCCCTTTAACAAAATCCTCCCTCAGTATCACATCCTTTCCTTCTCACGATGCTTTCTCCTTTTCTTATTTATGGTTGTTGATACTGTCTCCATTTCTCCTGCCTTCTTGTCATTTGGCTCCAGTCTGAAACCTACTTTGTCATTTCACTAAAGCTGTTCTCTGAAAGGCACCAGTGACACCCAGGTCATTAGATTCAGAGGTCTGTTTTTTCACTCCTCATTTTAATTTCTTCACTGCTTAGTTAATATGATAAATGCCTGACTTTTCTCCTTTTTTTGGCCACTCTAAGTCTCTTTTGTTAAAATGACCCTCTGTACCCAATCCTTAAAGTTGGAAGCTCATTTATAGTCACAGGGGTTGTGGTCTAGGCTCTTTTCTCCTCCTCAGATGTCTCATCCATTCTCCTGGCTTCAATTATCATTGCATGCTGGTCATTATCAAGTTAAATTTCCATCACAGAGCTGTGTTCTGAACTCCAGACTTGCATATACAGTGGTGAACTGGACATCTCTACTCAAATGTCTCCCGGTCATCACACGCTCACCACACCCAGAACTCTCAGGTATTCCTCTGCTCTGTAAATGGTGCCACTGACTACTCACTTGCTCAAGTGTGAAACGGGAATCAACCTTGACTCCTTGTCATCCACTACCCCACATCTCATCTTTTACCAAACCCACTAGGGCTATCCTGTTTCTCTATGCTTCTCCATCTTCACTGCCATGACTCTTTTTTTTTTTTTTAATAATGATTTTTTATTATATTATGTTAGTCACCATACAGTACATCCCCGGTTTTCGATGTAAGGCTCGATGATTCATTAGTTGTGTATAACACCCAGTGCACCATGCAATATGTGCCCTCCTTACTACCCATCACCGGTCTATCTCATTCCCCCACCCCCCTCCCCTCTGTAGCCCTCAGTTTGTTTCTCGTAGTCCATAGTCTCTCATGTTTCATTCCCCCTTCTGATTACCCCCCTTTCTTTATCCCTTTCTTCCCCTACTGATCATTCTAGTTCTTATGTTCCATAGATGAGAGAAATCATATGATAGTTGTCTTTCTCTGCTTGACTTATTTCACTAAGCATTATCTCCTCCAGTGCCGTCCATGTTGTAGCAAATGTTGAGAACTCATTCTTTCTGATTGCTGAGTAATATTCCATTGTATATATGGACCACAACTTCTTAATCCAGTCATCTGTTGCAGGGCATCTCGGCTCCTTCCACGATTTAGCTATTGTGGACATTGCTGCTATGAACATTGGGTGCATATGGCCCTTCTCTTCACTATCTGTATCTTTGGGGTAAACACCCAGTAGTGCAATGGCTGGATCATAGGGTAGCTCAATTTTTAACTTTTAAGGGACCTCCACACGGTTTTCCAGAGTGGCTGTACCAACTTGCATTCCCACCAACAATGTAGGAGGGATCCCCTTTCTCCACATCCTCTCCAACAATTGTTGTTTCTTGCCTTGTCAATTTTTGCCATTCTAACTGGCGTAAGGTGGTATCTCAGTGTGGTTTTGATTTGAATTTCCTTGATGGCTAATGATTTTGAACATTTTTTCATGTGTCTGTTAGCCATTTGTATGTCTTCATTGGAAAAGTGTCTGTTCATATCTTCTGCCCATTTTTTGATTTGTTTATTTGTTTCTCGTGTATTGAGTTTGAGAAGTTCTTTGTAGATCTTGGATACCAGTCCTTTATCTGTAGTGTCATTTGCAAATATATTCTCCCATTCCGTGGGCTGCCTCTTAGTTTTTCTGACTGTTTCCTTGGATGTGCAGAAACTTTTAATCTTGATGAAGTCCCATAAATTCATTTTATCTTTTGTTTCTCTTGCCTTTGGGGATGTGTCATGAAAAAGGTTGCTTTGGCCGATGTCGTAGAGGTTGCTGCCTATGTTCTCCTCTAGAATTTTGATGGATTCCTGTCTCACATCGAGGTCTTTCATCCATTTGGAGTTTATTTTTGTGTATGGTGTGAGATAGTGGTCAAGTTTCATTCTTTTGCATGTAGCTGTCCAATTTTCCCAGCACCATTAAGATTGTCGTTTTAATAGTCTTCGTTGAGGACTTACTCTGTGCCAGGCACTGTGCTTAGGCCATTGATCTCTTAATTTAGTCTTTTTTTTTTTTTTTTTTTTTGACAGAGACAGCCAGTGAGAGAGGGAACACAAGCAGGGGGAGTGGGAGGGGAAGAAGCAGGCTCCTAGCAGAGAAGCCTGATGTAGGGCTCAGTCCCAGAATGCTGGGATCACGCCCTGAGCCGAAGGCAGGCGCCCAACGACTGAGCCACCCAGGCGCCCCTTAATTTAGTCTTTTTATCCCTAGGAGAAAAGATGTGACTTGTCCAATGTCACCTGATTTTGTCCCAAAGCCTAAGCTTTTTAAAAAAATTATTATTATTAAACTTCTCCTCTGAGGTAATCATAGCTGCACATCCATTTGTAAAAATAGTAAAGAGAGATATGTGTACTCTTTACCCAGTTTTTCCTATGGTAACTCTCTGCAAAACTAGAGTGCAATATCACCATCAGGATATTGATGATGGTAGAGTCAAGATACAGGATATTCCATCACCACATGATCCTTCATGTTGCCCTTTTTTGGTCAAACCCACCACTATCCCATTCCCACCCTATCCTTAACCCATGACAACCACTAATCTCTACTCCATTTTTATATTTTGTTTCAGGAGTGTTATATAAATGGGTTCATACAGTTTGTAACTTTTGGGGATTGGCTTTTTTCATTCAGTGTAATCTTCTGGAGATTCATCCAACTTGTTGTATGTATCACTAGTTCATTCTTTTTTATTGCTGAGTAATAGTCCATGGTATACATGTACCATATCCATTCATTAAACTGTTCACTTATTGGTTTTATTTTTTAATTTTTATTTTTTTTAAGATTTATTTCAGAGGGGAGGGGGTAGGGGGATGGGGTAGCTGGGTGGTGGGTTTTAAGGAGGGCATGCGTTGTGATGAGCACTGGGTGTTATATGCAACTAATGAATCATTGAACACTACATCAGAAACTAAGGAGGTACTGTATGGTGGCTAACTTAACATAATAAAACAATAGAACAATAAAAAAATTTACTTGAGAAAGAGAGAGACAGGGAGGGGGTCAGAGGGAGAGGGAGACAAGCAGACTCCTCACTGAGCAGGGAGCCTGACGTGCGACTTGATCCCAGGACCCAGAAATCATGATCAGAGCTGAAATCAAGAGTCTGACACTTAACTGACTGAGCCACCCAGGCGCCCCTCACTTATTCATTTTAATTTCCATTTCCCTATGGCAAATGATGTTGAACATCTTTTCAGATGATTATTTGCCATCTGTATGTCTTCTTTGGTCAAATGTCTCTAAGTCTTTTGTCTTAGCATTGTTTGTTTTTCTGATTTTGGGGTTTTTTTTTTTTTATTTAATTAATCTGTACACCCCACGTGGGGCTTGACTCACGACCCCGAGATCAAGAGTCGCCTGTTCCTCTGACTGAGCCAGCCAGGCACCCCTACATTGTTTGTTTTTTTTACTGCTGAGTGTTGAGAGTTCTTTATATGCTCAGGATACTAGTCCTTGTCAAATAACATGGCTTGCAAATATTTTCTCCCAGTTTGTGTCTTGTCTTTTCATCCATTTAGCAGGGTCTTTAATAGAGCAAAAGTTTTTATTTTGGATGAGGTCCAGCTTATCAGTTTTTCCTTTTATGAGCTGTACTTTTTTTTTTTTTATTAAGTCGAAGAACTCTTTGCTAAGCTGTGGGTTGCAGAGCTTTTCCCTCTTTTCCCTAAACATTTGTTAGTTTTAAGTCCATGATCTATTTTGAGTTCATTTTTGTATAAGGTGTGAAACTTAGATTGAGACTTTGTTGTTGTTGTTTATTTTTGACATTGGATGCCCAGTTGCTCCAGCACCATTTGTTGGCAAGGTCATGCTTCCTTTATTCAACTGCTCTTGTACCTTTTTCATAAATCAGTTGGGCATACTTTCATGGGTCAATTTTCTCTTCTGCTCCATTGTTCTGTGTTTCTATCCTACTGCCACTACCACATAGTCTTGGTAACTGTATGATAAGTCTTAAAATCTGGTAGACTGATTTCTCCACTTTATTCCTGATCAGGTTAATCTTAATTTTTTTTAAAAAGTAAATTTGAAAAGTCAGCTCATCATTAGAAAATTTGAACAATATTAAAGTATAAATAAAAATTAACTATAATCCCATTGGTGTTGAATTTTTCTTTAAACTTGTCTTTTCAACAAAGAATGTAAATGTAGCAAATATGTTAGTTTAATAGTTTATGAAGTAGCCATTATATGCTAAGCACTCAAGTTCTGGGACTACGAAGAAGAAGAAGAAGAAAAAAAGTCTTCCTGGAGAGGAGGCCATAACTAGAAGTAAGCCAAGAGAAGAAAAAGTCTTCCAGCCTGTGAGACCACTGATGGTGGAGGACCGGGGGAAGGAACTGCAGAGTGTGTGCAGGGGCACTAAAAGAGTTTGTTGTTGCTGTACCATTTGCAAGGTGATGAAGATAGTGGGCTGTGAAAAGAACATGGAGGGGGGTGCCTGGGTGGCTTAGTCAGTTAAGCATCTGCCTTCAGCTCAGGTCATGATCCCAGGGTCCTGGAATCGAGTCTTGCATCCGGTTCCTTGCTCAGCGGGGATCCTGCTTCTCCCTCTGCCTCTCTCTCTCTCTCTCTCTCTAACAAACAAATAAATAAAATCTTAAAAAAAAAAAAAGTGGGTTGGTAAGAACAAGGAAGAGGTATAAATGGCCAACAGGTACGTGAAAGGGTGCTCAACATCCCTTTCATCAGGGAAATGCAAATCAAAACCACAATGAGATATCACCTTACACCTGTTAGAATGGCTGTAATTAAAAAGAAAACAGTAGGGAACTTCCTCAGAAAATTAAAAATAGAATGATCGTATGATCCAGCAATGTCACTTCTGGGTATATATCCAAAGGAAATGAAAACAGGATGTTGAAGAGACATCTGTGCTCCATGTTCATTGCAGCCTTATTCACAATAGCCAAGATATGGAAACAACATAAGCATCCTTCAGTGGATAAATGGATGAAGAAGGGGTGTGTGTGTACTGTGCTTGGTGTTTTCTGAACATTCTTCATCCATGAGAAGGAAGGAAATCCTGCCATTTGCAACAACATGGATGGACCTTGAGGGCATTATGCTAAGTGAAGTAAGTCAGAGAAAGAGAAATACTGTATGCTCTCGCTTATATGTGGAATCTAAAAAAGCTGTGCTCGTAGGAGTGCCTGGCTGGCTCAGTTGGAGGAGTGTGTGACTCTTGATCTTGGGTCATGGGTTCAAGCCCCACACTGTGTAGAGTGGTGTAGAGATTACTTAAATAAATAAAACTTTAAATAATAATAAATAAGCTGAACTCATAGAAATAGTAGAATGGTGGTTCCTGGAAGTTGGAGCATGGGGGAAGTGAGGAGATGTTAGTCAAAGGATACAAACTTCCAATTAAAACATGAATTAAGTTCTAAAGATCAAACGCACAGCATTGTGATTGCAGTGAAGGTGCACCATATTGTATACTCGAAAATTACTAAGTAGATATTAAATGTTCCCATCAGAAAAGAGAAATGGTAATTATGTGATGTGATAGAGGTGTTCACTGATGTGGTGGTGGTAATTGTATTGCAATATATAAGTGTATCAAGCCATTGTTATACACCTTAAACTTATACAATGTTATGTGTCAATTAGATCTCAATAAACCAAAGACCAAAAAAAAAAAAAAAGAAGAAGAACAACAACAACAACAACAAGGGAAAAGGAGGTCTCAGAAACAAGAGAATTTAAGATTTATTTCTAAACCATCCTAAGAAGCCAGAGCTTTATTGCGACAGACTTTTGGAGTATTTAAATAAAGCTTATGTCTGTCCAAATTCCTGGGACAGATAACCAGGTGGACATTCCTTTAGCCGCTTTCTCTTCTGTGGTCCTAATCACTGGATTGATTCCTTGATAGTGTTTATCACATCAAAGAGACTGCTGTAACCCAGGGCCAGTCGCTGAGCTTCTTATCACTAGCATTGGATCAAAATTCCGCATTTGGAATCAACCACGTGGCTATCAACAGATAAATGAATAAATGCATTTTATAGAAATATATCCAATGGACTATTATTTGGCTCTAAAAAGGAAGTTTTGACATGTGGATGTCCTGCACCATGGATGAATCTTAGTGACATTATGCTAAGTAAAGTAAACCATTCGTGAAAGGGCAAAAGCTATGTGATTCCACTTACGTGAGGCACCCAGAGGAGTCAGATTCATAGAGACAGAAGGTAGAATGGTGGTTGCAAGGAAAGAAGAATGGGAAGCTATTGTTTAATCAGGGCGAAGTTGAACTTCTGCAAGATGAAAAGACTTCTGGGGATAGATGGTGGTGATGATAGCCCAATAATGTGAATACTTCATGCCAGCGAAATGTACACTTACAAATGGTTAAGATAAATGTTATGATGTGTGCATTTTACCACAATTTACAAAGAACATGACTCCTCATTTGCTAAGGGTTGGTACGTGGCGCAGCTAATACTTCTAATCCAGGGGAAAAAGGATAGAATCTCCGTAGCATTGAATGAGTCTGGAATGTTCTCTCGGGGACATCTGAGGTCCAGAAGCAGTAAAACTGTACAAAGCAGGAATGCACGCCTGCTGCTTTGCTTAATGAAACAACTTTGATGTTGCTTTCTATTTCTCGTTGGCCTTTCTCTAGAAGAGAATAGTGGACTAGGAGAAACAAACTGCGGGCTTCAGAGGGGACGGGGGTGGGGGAATGGGATAGACTGGTGATGGGTAGTAAGGAGGGCACGTATTGCATGGTGCACTGGGTGTTATATGCAACTAATGAATCATCAAACTTTACATCAAAAACCAGGGATGTACTGTATGGTGACTAACATAATATAATAAAAAATACTATTATAATAAAAAAGAGAGAGAATAGTGGAATATGGTAACCTCAAGCTTATAGGAAATGCTGAGGAGTATAGGTTCCTGAGCAGGCTACTGCCTGCATCCAAGTAACATTGACAAGCATTTATAGAGTATGTTTTGTGTCCTTTGTCTTCCCAAAGGAATAAATCAATATTCAACCCTGGCTTTAAGGAACCAGCAGGCCAGGGAGACCAGAAGTACACATGTAAAACAGATCAGTGCCCTTACATAGAGATATATGGTCCAGGTAGCATGTTCATGAAGGCAAGAGCTATGAGCATAGAAAAAGATAGAAGGGCCTCCTGGAGGAGGAGGTGGGGGTATGAGTTGGGGCCCAGGAAGGAACATAGCAATTGAAGTGGGAAAGGGGCAGCGCACATGGGATGGGGGCATGGAGCAGTGAAATTCCATCCACAGTGCGGTCTATAGTAGAAATCAAAAAGAGGTTTGAAAATAAGTGGAGAGCTGTGGGGGATAGTCCATGGAAGACCTTAGATGATAGAACCTTTATTAATGAAGAGTATCACTCTAACTCAGTGAGTCTCTGCCTCTCATTCCCTCCTTCAGGGTGAAGTGTCACTGGTGTGTTGACATTGTTTGTCTTCAGAAGATCTCTGTCTTAGTATTTCAAAGGCCTTTGGGTCCCTGAGCAAATGACTTGATTCTCTGAGCCTATTTCCTTGAGCCTATTTCCTTGTCTATAAAACTGGTATAATATTTTTTTTACAGGATTAAAGAATTAACTAGGATATCAAGTGAAAAAAATCTTAATGCAGGGTCTAGCCCAGAGTAGGTATTTAATATTGGGGGATGTGGCAGTAGGCGTTGATGTCAATTTATAATTGTTAACCCTCTCATAGGAACTCTGAATGTGAGCACGAGTGTCTTTGCATCCTTTTCAAATTTGGGCCAGACCTGAATTTTACAGTATCAAAATATAAGTGGAATTCCCAAGCTAGATATGACATCAAGTTCTAGGAAGTTAAGTTTTTCCTGAAAGGAACATCTCAAGGGCCTTCTGATCTCAGAGAAGGGGAATAAAATCACACGGGGGTTTGTCTGAAACTATAACTTTGGCCAGTCCCTGGGAAACTTGGATGTGCTAGGGGATGTAAAGATCAATGTAGGAGATTCTGAAGCCCATGTTCAAAAATCTTCCAAAAACTTCCCAGTAAGTGGTAACCCTTTAAGCCCAGATGTCCCTCTACCCTCAGGGCTCCTCCAAAGTGAGCCCTCTTCTTGGCTTGTTTCCATGGCGTTTTTCCGCCTCTAGTTCGACATTCTCACATCAGGCTTGTATCTGTCTCCCTTTGCTAGGCAATGAGCACTTTACATGACAGTGTAAGTATCTCACTTAAAGCTTTGATGCAGGCTTGGAGCCACTTGTCCGGTAGCAGCTACAAGGAAGGCAAAGTGGTTGTCATTTATTCTTAACAACCTCCTCCCCTGCCCGCCCCCCCGCCGCCAGCTGTATACTTGGTTCTTACTGTTCATCTGCTAATTGTGAAAATAGTGAGTGGGTCCCTTGGGATCCTTCAAAGTAATTAATTAGGACATCTGTAATATCATTATGAGATTACATATTTAAATACATTTGATGTGTTTGAATCTTTTCTAGTTCTTTTTTTAAATTTTTTTTTTAAAGATTTTATGTTTAAGCCATCTGTACACCCAACGTGGGGCTCAAACTCACCACCCCGAGATCAAGAGTTGCACGCTCCGCCGACTGAGCCAGCCCGGCGCCCCTAGTTGTTATTCTTATCGATGCTCATGTTGTAATATCTTTAGCCAGTGGCTAGAATATCTTTAGCCTTCTGAGTCCTTTCAACATGACCTTACTAGTATTTGATAGCTTCTTTGTTATCTGGTATGGCAAGATATTTCAGGTTTGTCTTGTACATTTTCTGATCCAGACCTAGGATTAGCCATTTGCTCAAAGAATCCTTTTCTTTGAGTAAAAATGTTATCTAGAAACCCACATGGGCATTAAGGGGCTCTGACTGCTGTTGGGTTGGTCATACGTATAATTTTACATGGTTATAAGCAACTTCAGCTATCACTTTGTACTCTGCTTTTTCTCCTCCACAATCCAGCACTGTGAATATTTTCACTTCTTCGTAGTATTTTTTCCAGTTTTTAATTATGAAAAACTTCAATCATACACAGTAGTAGAGAAAAGGGTCTAATGAACACCAATTCACACAGTTTCAAATACTATCAAGATTTTATCACATTTGTTTTATCCCTTTTACTCTTTCTTTGCTAGAGTATTTTAAAGCAGACCCTGAACATAAGTCTTAAAAATAGCACGTAAGTGAGCGTACCATACCTTATGTACACGTGTCCTTTGGTTAGACGTATATTGTTACTTCCAGTTGTTCACTGTGATAGACTGTACAGACCTCTTCTGCTATATAGGTGGAATTTCTGAGAATTTCACCCCAGCTGATGGCATTTAAGTATCACACAGCATCACTACCGCTCACTTGGAAGATTTTCTTGGACCGGCTATCCCTGTGTCTTCCCTTCGCCTGCCTTGGAAGAATGTTCTGGTTGGAGTTCTGCTGGCTTGCAAAAACAAGGGAAAGTGCTAAGTTTTATATATAGTAGGCTGATTTCCTTATGAGGATTATAGGAATGAGTCTGTTGCTTTGATCTTTTGGTACAGTTTTCTAGAGGAAAAAATGAATATAGGCTAGGTATACAGACGCTTTTTTGGATATCAGCAGAGGCTACCTTGTGTTGAGGTTAATGCCCTTTAGAGGTCTTTCTGAAGATACTCTCATTAACAAGTAATAAGAGTCTACAAAGTACATGGTGTTCCCCTTCGAGTTTATAATCTTGTTGGGAACATGCTTGAATTCTAATGGCAGGCTGTACACATGCCAAGGACCAGTGCTGTAGGCGCCCAGGAAAGGCTGGTCTAGCGTGGTCAGTGAGTTCAGATTCACATGACCCATGTTTGTATTTTACTTGCTGCGTAATCTGCAGTTTCACATTTCTACACTGATTTCCTGATACATTCTTAGGACTCATTTCACGTGTCACGTTGTGCCTGCCTTTGATCCTGCCCTCCACATAGAATGAGTCCCAGGACCCCTTCTCCTGGCTCTTGTGTTATTATGTAGCCTTAGTACCAGGGACTAACTGTTGGTTTAGCTTCCAGAGTGTACCCTTGTAGCCCTGGTACCTAAAGCATAGTAAGTTATTGGTTGGCTAGTACTTTATATGCTTTTAAGTTTTGAATAAATATTACTTGAGGATTGGTTACGTTTCTTTGGAGAAAAAAAAGCTTGAGCTGGAACTGGATTGAAAATGCAATTTTTTTTTAAGCAATAAGTTTTGGGAACTTCCATGGGATAGGCTATTAAAAATTTAATTTTTGGTAATACTTAAATGTCACCCGTATAATAAAGTTATTGGAAACAGAAGATTACAAAAAGCAACAATATGAATAAGGAGCACCTATAATACCCTCCCATGGCATAAACAATGTTAACACTTTAGTGTATTTCCCAGTCTCTTTTTTTCTATATGTGCTTTTTACAAAGTATAAGACCGTATCACCTTTTGTATGCTTTAGTATATTGAAAATATTTCCCTGTGTTAGAAAATAGTCTTCTAAGACACGGCTTTTAATGGCTGCTTATGCAGAATAAGGTAACACAGAGCTTCTCAAGTATGTGTAATATAAAGACACTTTATTCAGAGGGGAGGGGGGTGGGGAATGGGATAGACTGGTGATGGGTAGTAAGGAGGGCACGTATTGCGTGGTGCACTGGGTGTTATACGCAGCTAATGAATCATCGAACTTTGCATCAGAAACCAGGGATGTACTGTATGGTGACTAACATAATATAATAAAAAAAACATTAAAAAAATAAAAAATAAAAAAATTTAAAAAATATAAAGACACTTTAAACAATTTTACAGGTTTTTGATGTTGAATTAAATTACCTTTATTATGTTACCAAAATGTCTATAAACATAAACTATGAGATATAAATATATACTTAGAGCTCTTCTACAATTGTAAAAACAAACAGAATAACAAATTAAAAGGAAACCCTTCAGAACCAATATAATTCACATTAACAACAGTAGATATTTTGCTGAAACTAAGTTGCTCCTTGAAATATGAATATGGCCCTTACTTCTGTGGAACCTGTCTGTTCTGTGCCTCGTTCTTCTCTCTCACCACATTTCTATGTTTGAACTACAGTGAAACCTTGGTTTGTTTAGCAAGCCATTTGGCTTTTAATTGGTATGACCACATTATTTATATGCTGTCACCTCTGTCTTTTCTCATTAGTCATTAGTGTATGAAAATTAAAGAACTTAATACTTGATATTAATAAAATTATAAATGTAAATTCTGGTAATCAAGAGGCAGCATTTACTCTTAAGATGATCATTCAGATATCTAGACTAGGTATTTTAAGATCACCCTGAAGGTGAAAACTCAGTATTGAAAAAAAATGTTTGAAATGGATTTGCAGATCCCTGGGAGTATGGCTTTGGGCCCTGTATTAAAAAATCTGGGTATGGGATGCCTATGTGGCTCAGTGGGTTAAGCATCTGCCTTTGGCTCAGGTCATGATCCCAGGTCCTCGGATCGAGCCCCACATTGGGTTCCCTGCTCAGCGGGGAGCCTGCTTCTCCCTCTCCTGTTCATGCTGCTCTCTCCCTCTCAAATAAATAAATAAAATCTTAAAAAAAAATTCTGGGTGTATTGTAAAAAGCATGGGCTCTGGGGTCAGCCCTGGGTTAGAAGCAAATTTCTTTATTTCAGAGCTTTGATTCCCCAATTTGTGAAGTGGAGATAATGGTAAGATCAGCTAGTTAACTGAATAATTTTAACTCAGAGTGGTGTAATCATAAATGCTTTTATCTTTGTCCAGTCATAACTCCCAACTGTGCTTCGTCAAAGTCTTCTCTGCAGGGCAGATCCCTTGATACCTTTGGCAGAGTCCACAGCCTTCTGGTCACTCAGGGTTATTGATAGGCCACCATTTTAAAATTTCAGTGTACCTAATTGAAAGCTTTTCCTCCTCCTATTACTGACCCAGACTTGTGGTTCCGGTGATATTAGGTGGAAGAAGGTAGATTTGGTTTATTTGTCTACTTCCATTCTCTGTTCCTCATTTTGGAGAATGTAGGGTTGGGGGACAGGTAGTCTGTCTGGGATACTTCTGCTCTGCCTCTTCTAGGCATGTGTAGGGACAGGCGAGAAGGAGAGGAACAGGGATAAGTGTCTCAAATGGCCACTGTTGTGTCCTCCTTGATGGCATTTACTGTTGCCTGACCAGCACTGCCTGTGTGTGTGCTCCCTACACTTGTGAGTTCTTGGGAGGGTTTTCCCACTGCATGGTTTGTAGATTTGGAGACGAAACTGGTGTTAAGTTCTTTCAGCCTCTCTCAGGCCAATCCCTCCCTCTCTTGTATCCCACAGCTGGGCTCCACTTGCTCATGTGACAGCACTCTTGGGGCGGCGTGGGGTCGGGGGGTGGGGTGGGGTGGGATCTGATAAGAGAGCTCAAGGCCAGCAATTTCCATGGGACTGCTTGATCCAGGAGACTCCCATCCATGCCAAACAATGGGTGAACAGTATTGGTGCCCCTTCTCGCTCCATTTCCCCTTTCCCTGTCCAGAATGGTGCAGGGCAGATCTGTAAGTTAATTGCCTGAACAGGTATTCATTAGGCATTATAATTTTTTAAAAATTCTTGTCCCGGGGCGCCTGGGTGGCTCAGTCTTTAAGTGTCTGCCTTCGGCTCAGGGCGTGATCCTGGAGTTCTGGGATCGAGCCCCACGTCGGGCTCTTCTTGCTGGGAGCCTGCTTCTTTCTCTCCCACTCCCCCTGCTAGTGTTCCCTCTCTCGCTGTCTGTCTGTCTGTCAAATGAATAAATAAAATCTTAAAAAAAAAATTCTTGTCCCAAGCCTTTTTTTTTCCGCCTCTAATCTCTGTAAGGGATTCTCTTAGAAGAACCCTCCATAGGGGTAGGGAGACTACCAGCCAAAATAAAGCACTACCCACTAGGGCATGGGACCCATGGTTTCCTCTCCTCATCACTGCTCTTCCTTTGCGTAGTGAGGAGGGAGAGAGGCCGTGTGGAGGCACAGGTGATGGTTGCATGAGAAGGTCTCATACAATAGCTTCTTAATAAATTCTTGAATTAGCCCAGCCCTAGTTACTGACTGCTCTCTTTACCTTATGAGAAACTTACCACCTCTCTAATCTTAACTCTGGGTTCTGTTTACCACTTGAAAAATCTCACTCATGGTAAGCACTCTGTAAATGGTAACTGTTACGTTCATGGCAGTGCCAAATTTATTTGACTCTTCCGTTGTTCGACATTTAGGTAGTTTTCTATTTTCTGCTATTTTAAATAATGCTGTGATGATCTTTATAGCAAAGACTTGTACTCTTAGGACAATTCCTATAAATGGAATTTCTAATTCAAAGAGTACAGTTATGGGGCACCTGGGTAGCTCAGTCATTAAGTGTCTGCCTTGGCCTCAGGTCATGATCTCAGGGTCCTGGGATCGAGCCCTGTATCCGCTCCCTGCTCAGCAGGAGCCTACTTCTCCCTTTCCCCCTGCCTGGTCTCTCTCTCACTCACTCTCTCAAATTAGTAAAATCTTAAAAAAAAAAAAAAGTACAGTTATTTACAAGGTTTCTGGTATAGCATGCCAAATTGCCTCTCAGAAGGGATGAAGTTTTAGTTCCCTGATTCTTCTCTGATATAGTGTTATTTTTGAAAATACTTGACAATTTGACAGGTAAAAAAGTAGTTCCTTGTTTTAATTTTGATTTCTTTGCTACTGATTTGAATATATTTTCACATATTATTGACTCATTTTTTTAATGAGTTGCTTCTTCAAATGATAGGTACTTTTTGATATAAATAGTTGATGTAATTGAGAAGGAGGACTGAGTGGCTTTGGGTAAGGTAAACAGGGAACTTGGAATAACCTGAGCAGGGATTCTCCAGCAGTAGGGAGGGAAAGACTGACCAGACGTACCCAGACGTTCCTCTTATTTAGTGGTTCCCTTCTTAGACCTTTTTAGCTCTGATTCCATAGATTTTCCCCCCATGCAGCCGTCTGATCTTAATTTGGTTTCAAGGCCTACCTCAGATGTCACCTTCCTCGTGCCACTTCCTGATTTCCTTCTGAGGGAGCCTGTCTTCCCACATCATCTCATTATACCTCTGCACAGCTCTTATGACGTTGCTATGTGACTGTGTTTTTAGATCTCTCTCTCCTTAGTTGTGTGCCCTCCTCAAAGGCAGTGATTTTTCTTTTTTGACCTAGTGTTTGGCACATAGGTACTCACGCAAGAGATAAGGTGATGGATAGGAATCATCCTTGCTGTCTGGTAACTCCCAGTTTATCAAGGAAAATAGACCTCTAAATTTATTAAATATAATGGAGAGTATTCTCCTATGCCAGGGGTAGAGGAGAGTGTCACAAGAGAGTGGGGTACAGTGATCAATTCCACTTGGAGTGGAGCAGTAGCAGGGAATGCTCAGGGCAAATGACAGTTGAGGTAGGGTTTTGAAGAATGAGTAGGAGTTCATCAAGTTGGAAAAAGAACATTTCAAGTAATGAGAACAACTTAATAAAGCTATGAGCACATGAATGTTGAGGGAAGCTGGATGGGGAAAGGATTAAGAATGAGGTTCAGGGGCGCCTGGGTAGTGCAGTGGTTAAGCAACTGCCTTCAGCTCAGGGCGTGATCCCAGCGTTCTGGGTTCGAGCCCCACATCAGGCTCCTCCACTAAGAGCCTGCTTCTTCCTCTCCCACTCCCCCTGCTTGTGTTCCCTCTCTCGCTGGCTGTCTCTCTGTGTCAAATAAATAAATAAAATCTTTAAAAAAAAAAAAAAGAATGAGGTTCAAGGGGCCCACTTCCTTCTCCCCAGGACCCCACCTTTACTCACCATGAGCTCTTTGCTTTGTCTGGCATTTCTTCCCTCTCCCCTGACTCCTCGGACCCTATCAGCCATTCCAGGAGTTACTGAATACCTATCATATATCATGTGCCAAGGGAAAAAAGCAAAATTCGTGGACAGCTCTGGGAATGTTAGCGCCATATTGAAAATGTAGACAAGAGAATGGTGTCTTACCGGATTCTTTTTGGATGGCCCAGATTATAGCTTCTGTAGATAAGATAGGTATTCCTTTTTTTTTTTTTGAAGATTTTATTACTTATTTTAAGAGAGAGAGCACACACAAGTGGGGGGAGGGGTAGAGGGAGAGGGAGGCTCTCAAGCAGACTGCACACTGAGCATGGAGCCCGACGTGGGGCTTGATCTCACCACCCTGACATCATGACCTGAGCCAAAATCAAAAGTTGGACACTTAACTGACTGAGCCACCCATGTGCCCCGATAAAATAGATACTCTTAACAATAGTGTTATAGTTTATTTAGTCTCCTGTGATGAGATAAAAGTTTATCTCAAACCAGGCTTAGACAGAGAAAATATAGCCTTTTTTTTTTTTTTAAACTGATCTGCTTCTCTATCATTTCCCATCTGTTGTCCCAGTTACTTTTGCTTCATGATAAATCTTTGGACATGATAAAGCATGCCCAAAACTTAGTGGCATAAAATAACTATTTTGTTTTGCTCATAGATTGTGTGGGTTACAAATTCAGACAGGGCATGGCAGGAACTTGTCTTTGTTCCCCAGTGTCTGGGGCCTCATGTGGGAAGCCTTGGATGGCAAAGTTGCCTCGGCTGTTAGGAACTGGAGTCATCTGAGCATGTCTTCACACATAAATGTCACCAGGGCTGGGATGACGTGGAGACTGTGCCCGGCTGGGGCTCTCTCTGGAGCACCTGCAAGTGGCTTCTCCATGCAGCTTCCAAGTGATCAGTCTTCTTACCTTGTGTCTCAGGGGCTCCAAAAGTGAATGTCTTAGGGGCCAAAATGGATACTTCATGGCCTTCTTTAATGGCCCAGCCTTAGAAGTTACACAGTGTTCCTTTTGTCAAACTCCCGTGGTCGAAGGAGTCACCAGCCCACTCAGATTTAAGGGAAGGTAAATAGACTCACAACCTCCCGCTAGATAGAACGTCAAAGAATTTGTGGGCATTTTTAAGTCTGTCATCATCATATAATTTTTCAGGATAAACAGTCTCCCTCGAGTCTTTTCAAAATTCAGCTTCCTAGGAAGAGCTCTTTGAGTAAATGCTCATCGTTCAGAGTTCTGCCCACTTCCCTTCCTCCACCCTAAAATCTTGTTAAGTCAGGGCAGGGACTATGCGTCATTTATCTCCAAATCCTTATCAGCCTGGGATGGTGTCTGGCAGACAGTTGATGCATAACCCCTATTAGTGCCTCCTTCACGAGAATGCATACCGTGTCTCTGTGTGAGTTAAAGAGGATCCGTGAGGATATCTACACTGGTATCTGTGTGCTGTCCTCTGCTTCATTGTCGGATTTGGAATATATCCTGGAGTTGTTGGCTGAGTTGTAACTAATTCTGTGTTGTCCTTTGGATGTGACGTGCAGAAACCCTCTGTGGAAGCTGTGGTGTGTTGTCTCAAAGTTCCTGTACACGGAGAACTCTTTGCTTCAACCACAGTCCTCTGCCGGTCCAGCAGTCTCTTAGTAACTTCCGAAAGCCCCACACGCCATACTCAGGCTTTAGGGAGTGAGCAGTGCTGCCCCAAGCTCATCTTTTGGCCTCCTCCTGCTGCTATGGCCAAGCCTTTGCTTTCATACCATATATCAGCACAGAGCTGAAAATGACCTTGAGTAGCCTGAAGCCCGTGCCCTGTTATGTCTGGGAGAATGGAGTCTTGATATTTCAGAAGCTCCACGGCTCCCTGAGTTGAACCTGCTCTGATGGGAAGGAGGAGTGTGTATGTGGGGAGCAGGCATATGAACGAGAGTCATGTATTTGTTGATCTCTTCTCCCCCTTTCCTTCCCCATAGAGCCAGAAGGCACAGGCTTCTCTCTCTTACTTCCCCTTCCATGGCCAGAGCTGCTCCTGATCCCATCCTTTCCTGCCCAAGCTTAGCTGCTAATTCAGGAGGCACTTTATAGATGGAGTACGTGAAGAGAAACTGCTCTGTCCACAAGAGGGTACAAATTAGAAAACATTTCAAAAATACTGAAGTCTGAGTAAAATTGTATTATATTGAAGCCCAAGTAAAATTACAAAAAAAAAAAATGGTTATAGACTTGCTTCTTTCCCCTCAAGCACATTTTCACAACTCCAGTACCACAATTCCAGTGAAGTTTGGAAACTTCATAGCAGGAAGATGCAGGTCATCATCAGGACCCTGAAGTGCTTCCCTGTCCTTGCTGCTGACTTTAAAGACTGAATTCCTGAGCCTCCATTTTCTCTTCAGTCAAATGAGGATATGCTCTCCGTCTTCTGACTGGCAGCTGTAACAAGTTTAACGGGATCGTTACATGAATACTCGGATGATTTGCATGGAAACCAGCCTCCATCCCATTCTTCCTAAAAGTTCCTAACAACTGAGTGTTTCCAATTGATCTAGAGAGCTTTAAAAAAATTCAGATGCCAGCCTGCTGGGGTCTAAGTAAATCAGAACCTCGGAAGGTTGGGGCTAAGGGGTGAGTGTTGAAAAGTTGAATTCGTGTGGCTTGGCGTACCCCCATCAGAAACCTCTGAAAAAAAAAAACTAAAAGATGAGACATACAAGATTGTAACATTCTGCGAGTCTTTCTATGAGATTGTCTAAGCCTTCTGTTTAAGTTGGACTTGACCAAGTCAGAACTCATTTATTTATAGCCTGCTCTCGTGGCCTCCAAAGTACTAATCGCCTTGCCAAGCCCCGTTTCATTTATTCCAAACCGTTTGTAAACGGAGAGGACAGATGCAGAGCGCCTCCTTATTTACACGAGCGTTCATATCGGAGTGTTGTATTAACTGGGTTTGTGATCGGTAAGCTTTCAGCCTGAAAGTGCCGTCCGCTCTTGTTACTGCATTCGCTGTGTGTGGTGCCAGTAAGGTGGCCCGGGCCGGAGCTAATGAATTTGTGTGGTGGTGGATACGACAGGGCGTACATTATCCTGGAGGGAGCAGTAGTATCTTATCCTTGTACAAAGGGAATGTGCAACGAGTGCCTAAAATGCCCGCGGTGCGCAGGGACCTCTGCGAGGCGTCGTGAAGAACCGGAGTGTTCTAACAGGGAGTCCTACTGCGCTGACCTGGGTAACCACCAGGGATTTGTGTAGGAGGGGCGGTCGGAGGGGTTGCAACTTTATAGTGTCTCGGGTTGTTTTTTGTTTTGTTTTTTTTCAATAACAGCTTTATTGAAATATAATTCAGAGACCATAAAATTCACCATTTTAAAGTGTATAGTTCAGTGTTTTCAGTATATCCACAAAGTTGTAAAACCACCACCACTACTTAGTTCCAGAACATTCTCTTCCCGAAAGGAAACTTCATACCTAGTAAGCAGTTACTCCCCATTGCCTACTCCCCAAAGCCCATGACAACCGCTCTTCTGTTTTCTGTGTGTACAGATTCGCCTATTCTGGATATTCCGTATAAATGGAATCATATAATACGTGGTCTTTTATGACTGGCTTCTTTTACTTAGCATAATGGTTTCCAAGTTCATCCATGATGTAGTGTATATCTCCTTCATTCCTTTTTACATCTGAATGATATTCCACTGTGTGAATAGATCACATTTTATTTAACAAGTTTAATATGATTGTTAAACGAAGCTTGAATAACTTGCATGGAAACCAGTTTCCTGTCCCATTCTTCCTAAAGGACCCAGTGGAATTGCTAGGTCATATGGTAAGTCTATGTTTAACTTTTCAAGAAGCTGCCAAACTATTCGTCTCAGTTTTTTAAAATAATAAGAGTATATTCATGTGCTATTTTTGTACTTACAAACCAATTTTAAGTTACTTTTAAAATGGAACAGTAAGTATTACAGGGGATGCTAAGAGTATATACCCAGTTCTGATTGTATTCTCTGGAACATGCCAAGTTCTGTTGCCTTTATAAAAAATTAAAGTCCAAGAATCAGAACAGAAGATCTACTTCCCTTCTATTAGAGTCTCTAAAAGAAAAGAGGGGGAAGAACATGGTCTTGTTCTTGGTGTCAGTCTCAGATGTTTCCCCCACCATAAAATGTTACCTTCCCTGTTCTCTTCTCAGAGCATGTTGATTGAAACTCTGTCCTGGCACGTGGCTCTTTCTGCCCAGGAGCTAGTAGGTCTAATCCTGCTTGATTATGAGGACTTTGAGAGCAAAGACTGTTCATGTGTTTGTATGTGCAGTACCTATAAAGCATGTGCTTAATATATAGCCATTAAAATGAACCTGAATTGTATTAATATCCTTAGACTTTTCAAGTTGATATTAAGAGGAAAACTCTTTTCTGATGAAGATATCCATAGTTCACTTCTCTGTTAAGTGGAGTTTCTCATTCTTCTGTTTCCACCCAAAGAGCTATGGTTTTGGGCAAAGTAAGAGTTATCTGTTTTTTTCTTTTTTTAAGAAAAGAAATGTAAGCTAGACTGGTGGTAGGAATAATAGCATTACGTATTATGAAGCTGTGTTCTCTCCGTATATCCATAGCTCTGAAGGCAAAAGCTTGGTAAAGAGCATTTGGGTGAAGATAAGAGAAATTATTTTGTAAGAATATATTGTGAGACAAACACATACATGTGTGTGGGTGTATGTGGACTCGCCTACTCCTATATGGATAGATTTGTGTATTCACACACAACACACAGACACACACGTGTATTATCTCACTTAATCTTCCCTGCAGCTGGAAGAGATAGGCACTTTTATTTTCTCTGTTTCATGGATAAAGAACTGAAGAACAGGGAATTTAGGGAATTTAGTAAGATTTCTCCATAGAAGAGAGAGAAGACGGATTTTTGACCCGAAGCTGTCTTCCCCCAGTGCCTGGCTGGCCTCCCTGTATAGAGTAAACACATGTTCTTGTCAGACAAATCGGAGTCTGCATCCTAGCTCCACTACTTAATAAGAATATGACCTTGGACAAGCGATCTAATCTCTTTCCGCCTCCTTTCTACGTGGGGTAGTTGGCGAATTGTGAGTCAAGTTCCTCATTCCGTTTTAATTCCCTCTGCCACTTCTTCATGGTGTGTCTTTGCTAACATTACTGTTGAACATGTCCTTTTCTGCTATGTTGACAACTTTGCTTTCTCACCTCATTGAGAGACCATCATGACTGTGGACCTAATTCTGACCCAGTGGGAAATACTTTGATAATATGAACTTGATGAGAGCTTAGGAATGTGATGGCCAATATAGTTTGCTATCAGTGAAGAGAGAATATTGTACCCCAGACTTTAGGAATGCATATTTCAGAAAGTATGTGTCTTTTGTGTGTGTGTGTGGTTCTTATCTTAAGATCTTGACCAGCGCGAGTACCTCTGGAGGAAGGTGGTCAGGAGCTCGTGTGGGAACCAGGTCAAAAAAGGAGCATTTGGAGCCTCAGAGACCTCTTGGTGTGAGGGAAAGGAAAAGAAGATTTATTTTCTTCTAGCTATGGTATTTCTTGTGCTTCGGTGTTTGAGTTCACAAATTCTGTATCTTATTCTTACTTCCCATGTACATAGTAGTATGACCTACTGCCTTTGCTGGAAGTCTGTTTATAAAATCAGACTAAAGTTATAGTAAATGTATTTTTTGAGAAACATTAGAAAGTCTGAGAGAAAACTTTCATTATGAGTAGAAGAACCACAGCTCATAACCACTAGTTTTGATCCCATACCATTGATCCTATTGGAATCCCTTATTATTAGTAGACACAAAAATAAAATGTTTTCTGCTCTCAGCTCTACAGGGACTATATTAAAACCGGATGGACAGTATATTCTAGTGTTTTGAGCTGCTAGAAGAATCGACTTTATTATGACTAAGTCTAAAGGAGGTTCATGATTACAGTTGGCTGGGGAAGATAGGAATGAGTTGCTCTCCATGTATGGTGACTTGGCTTTGTGTAGGCAACTATGCAATACACAGTTACATAAATGCTGTTCTTAGAAAGTCCTTTAGACATAAAAATATCAGTGTCCCTCTTGTTAATTGTGCTGGAAAAAAAAAAGGCATAACTCGAGTCTTCCCCTTTGTGGATCCAGGAAAGCTTTGTTCTGGTATATGGGTGCCCTGGCAGAAGAGGGCTAAGGAGATGTCGGCTTTTACTGAGTACCTACAGGATGCCTCTCACTGAGTATGTAAATGATACAGTCTTCGGTTTTCAGGAGCCTAGATTAGAAGGAAATCAATCCGTCAATCGATAGCTAACCGAGACCCACTGAGAAAAGTGCTGCAGTACAGACATAAACAAAGTGCTGTGGGAACACATGGGAGGGTACAACTCACTGAGTGGGAAATATCAGAGAAGGCTCCCGTGAGGTCTTGTATGAACCACATCTGGAAGGACCTGGGGGAGACTGGATTGGAAGGGGAGAAGAAAGGTGTTCCAGGCAGAGAGAACACCTTGTGGAACTGGGCCCTGCCATGATGAGAATGGAGCTGATGGGAGCGGGAGGGGAGGATTGGCAAGGTAAATGGCACCAGGCGATAAAGATTCTTGTATATTATGTTAGGGAGTTAGAGTTTTTATTCTTTAAGGACAGGGAACTATGGAGATACGTGTGTAGATTTTAACAGCCTGACCTCAGACATGTGGTACAGCAATCTTTGGTTTTATGGTCACGTAATTTGGGAAGCATTGCATACTGTGTTTCTCTTTCTTGAAGATTTTATGTACATAAGCAGATTGAAGGCTCTGAGATGATAAAACCATTTAAGTTGTTTAAAACTCAGTCAAATGTGTTTAAATGTGGAATTCTTTTTTATTTTATTTTTTTATCTTTTAGTATCATGGTTAGGACATCTGATACAGGGAAAGGAGGAGGAAGAACAACACGTTTCTAGAAAAAGAAGAAACTTGCTCACTAATCTATCAATATTTGGGGACAGGATGGCAGTTAGGAAGTGGGGAGCCATGTCTTTTTTCAGTTTTTTTAAAAAAAATTAAGATTTTATTTATTTGAGAAAGTGAGAGTACAAGCGAGGGGGAGGGGCAGAGAGAAAGGGAGAAGCCCATTACCTGCTGACCAGGTAGCCTGACACAGGACTGGATCCCAGGACCCTGGAATCATGAACTGAGCCAAAGGCAGATGCTTAACCAACTGAGTCACCCAGGTGCCCCTCAGTTTTTTAAATTTAATTCGTTAGTTAACATATAGTGTAGTATTGGTTTCAGGAGTAGAATTTAATGATTCATCACTTATATCTAACACCCAGTGCTCATCCCAACATCCTCCTACCGTACCTCCCCTCCAGTTAGCCCATCCTCCTACCGTACCTCCCCTCCAGCAACCTTCAGTTTGTTCTCTATAGTTAAGAGTCTCTTATGGTTTACCTCCCTCTCTGTTTTTATTTTATTTTTCCTTTCCTTCCCTTCTGTTCATCTGTTTTATTTCTTAAAGTCCAGGTATGAGTGAAATCATATGATGTTTATCTTTTTCTGACTGACCGATTTCTCTTAGCATAATACACTCTAGTTCCATCCATGTTGTTGCAAATGGCAAGATTTCATTCTTTTTGGTGGCTGAGTAATATTGCATTGTATATATCTACCACACCTTCTTCATCAGTTGATGGACATTTGGACTCTCTCCATACTTCAGCTATTGTTGATAGTGCTGCTATAAACATTGGGGTGCATGTGCTCCTTCAAATCAACATTTTTGTATCCTTTGGGTAAATACCTAGTAGTGCAATTGCTGGGTCGTAAGGTAGTTCTATTTTTAACTTTTTGAGGAACCTCCATACTGTTTTCCGGGATGGCTGCACCGGTTTGCATTCCCAGCAACAGTGCAAAAGGGTTCCCCTTTCTCTGCATCCGTGCCAACATCTGTTGTTTCCTGAGTTGTTAATTTTAGCCATTCTGACAGGTGTGAGGTGGTATCTCACTGTGGTTTTGATTTGTATTTCCCTAACGATGAGTGATGCTGAGCATTTTTTCATGTGTCTGTTGGCCATTTGTATGTCTTCTTTGGAGAAATGTCTGTTCATGCCTTCTGCCCGTTTCTTAACTGGATTATTTATTTTTTGGGTGTTGATTTTGATGAGTTCTTTATAGATTCTAGATACTAGCCCTTTAACCAGTATGTCGTTTGCAAATATCTTCTCCCATTCCATCAGTTGCCTTTTAGTTTTGTTTCCTTTGCTGTGTAGAAGCTTTTTATCTTGATGAAGTCCCAGTAGCTCATTTTTGCCTTTGTTTCCCTTGCCTTTGGAGACGTGTCTAGGAAGAAGTTGCTGCGGCCGAGGTCACAGAGATTATTGCCTCTGTTCTCCTCTAGGACTTTAATGGATCCCTGTCTCACATTTAGGTCTTTCATCTGTTTTGTATTTATTTTTGTGTATGGTATAAGAGAGTGGTCCAGTTTCATTTTTTTGCATGTGGCTGTCCAATTTTCCCAACACCATTTGTTGAAGAGACCGTTGTTTTCCATTGGATACTCTTTCCTGCTTTGTCAAAGATTAGTTGACCATAGAGGTGAGGGTCCATTTCTGGGTTCTCTGTTCTGTTCCATTGATCTAGGTATCTGTTTTTGTGCCAGTACTATATTGTCTTGGTGATTACAGGTTTGTAATACAGCTTGAAGTTTGGGATTGTAATGCCTTATGCTTTGCTTTTCTTTTTCAACATTACTTTGGCAATTTGGGGTATTTTCTGGTTCCATACAAATTTTAGGATTATTTGTCTGGTGCTATTTTGATGGGGATTGCATTGAATGTGTAGATTGCTTTGGGTAGTATAGACATTTTAACAATATTTGTTCTTCCAATCCATGAGCATGGAATGTTTTTCCATTTCTTTGTATTTTCTTTAATTTCTTTCATAAGTGTTCCATAGTTTTCAGAGTACAGATCTTTTACCTGTTTGGTTAAGTTTATTCCTAGATGTCTTATGGTTTTTGGTGCAATTATAAATGGGATTGATTCCTTGATTTTTCTTTCTGCTACTTCATTATTGGTATATAGAAATGCAATAGATTTCTATATGTTGATTTTATATGATGTGACTTTGCTGATAGCAGTTTTTTTCAGTGGAGTCTTTCAGCTTTTCTACATAGAGTATCATGTCATCTATGAAGAGTGAAAGTTTGACTACTTCTTTGCCAATTTGGATGCCTTTTATTTCTTTTTGTTGTCTGCTGAGGCTAGGACTTCCAGTACAATATTGAACAACAGTGGTGAGAGTGGACATCCCTGCCATGTTCCTGACCTTAGAGGAAGAGCTCTCAGTTTTTCCCCATTGAGGATGATATTAGCCGTGGGTCTTTTGTATATGGCCTTTATAATGTTGAGGTATGTTCCTTTTATCCCTACTTCCTTGAGGGTTTTTTTTATCAGGAAAGGATGCTGTAGTTTGTCAGATGCTTTTTCTGCATCTATTGAGAGGATCATATGGTTCTTATCCTTTATTAATGTGGTGTATCACGTTGATTGATTTACGGATATTGAACCACCCCTGCAGCCCAGGGATAAATCCCACTTGATCGTGGTGAATAATGCTTTTAATGTACTGTTGGATTCAATCAGCTAGTATCTTGGTGAGAATTTTTGTATCCATGTTCATTAGGGATATTGGTCTGTAATTCTCCTATTTAGTGGGATCTTTGTCTGGTTTTGGGATCAGGAAAAAGCTAGCCTCATAGAATGAGTTTGGAAGTTTTCCTTTCATTTCTATTTTTTGGAACAGTTACAGAAGAACAGGTAGTAAGTCGTCTTTAAATGTTTGGTAGAATTCCCCTGGGAAGCCATCCAAAAGGGAAATATTTCTTAAACCCAAAGAGAGCCCCAGGCTGGGTTTAAGGTGGTCTTGGTTCTTATTCTGGCTTTGCTGTGAAATAAGCTGTGTGCCCTTGGTCAGTTCATTGTTTTGAGACTTCACTCTCAGGACACAAACAATGCTGCCTTACCACAAATTAATTGGAAAGTGTGTTAAGCATTTTACATGCATTAGCTCGTTAAATCCTTAAAGCAAACCTAAGCTTAGATTCCCATTTCTAAGATGAGAAAACTGAGGAATTGCGGGATTGAAAAAACGATTCAGGGTCACTTTTTAGTAAGTGAGCGTTCTGAGGTAAGTGGGGGATGGGGCATTTTCAGTGGAAGAAACCATGTAAAGGCACAGAAGTGAACAGGGGCAGGCAGTCTTCAAGGAACCACATATATTATAATCTAGTGTGTAGCCTGTTTGGAAGAATGGTGGGAAAGGTAGGTTTAGGCCGGGTCATAGAGGGCCTTTGAATGCTGTGGGGCTTTTTTGTTTTTAAGTAAGCTCTATGCCCAACATGGAGCTTGAACTCAAAGCCCGGAGATCAAGAGTCAGATGCTCTACTGACTGAGCCAGCCAGGCACCCCGTGAATGCTGTCTTATTTACATTTTATTTTGTAGACATGACAGCACCTTTCTCATCCCAGTTTCCAAATGAGGCCTTACAAGGGCTTTCCTTTTCATTCAGTGCTCATTGACTCTAAGATGGTATATATGTAAACACACACCGTTATTTTACGCAGTACTAAGAAAAGACACACCCTACTGGAAGAGTGCTCACAGAGCAGGGCATGGATTTACCTTTGTCGCTGTCTTATATACACAAAAAGGAGAATATCAGCGAGGTATGTTGGTAAAGGATTCCTAAAACTTCTTGATATGTGATTCCAGCCTCGAATCGCTTTCTGACTCATTATCGACATTTTTCCACTTTTTTCCTCTGTGCCATCAAGAGCACTCATGGTACAACATTTCTTTAAAAAGTTCCATTATTTTTGTCCTCGTACTTTTCTTCCAAGTCACAGACACATACTCTTTAGGTTTCAGTGCTGGCACTTCCTTGATCTTACCAGAAGATCTTAACAGAAAGTCTTCTCACGGCGACTGAGATTGTGTATTTCTTCCTGAAAGGGGCCTTGAATTATTTATTCTGGCTTGTCCTTGAGCAGTCCCACCACCAGAAATGACAACCAAGTGCACCCTTGTTGACAGCTCTGTCCCGACTGCAGCTTGAATGTAAGGAACATTCTGATTTTGATGTTAAAATATTCAAGAAAAACGAAAAGGATTTTAGAATTAATGAAATATGGTAGCTTATTGAAAGTCACACGGTGGTAAACGTCACAGGACGAGCATTCAGAAGCAAGGAATATGGATCCTGGAGCCAGACTGCTTAGACCCTCCATGTACAAGCTCCGTGATGTTGGGCAGGTTTCTCCACCTCTGAGTCTTTTTCCTCATCTGTCAAATTAGGATAGTAACACCTGCCTTAGAGAGTTGTGGAGAAGAAAAACTACAAAGTACTTGGAATCACGCCTGGTACTTATTAAGCATTCTCTCCGTATACATATTATCTTCTGCCGTTAATATTATTTTTGACAGAACAGATCAATACCTGTAGGGCATTTCAGTCTATCTTCAGTGCTAACTCTTTGGGCCTCTTTAGTAGATGGAGAGACGTGAGACCATCTGCTCCTTTGCATCCTCACAGCTGGTCAGTGGCAGACCTGGGCTTCTGGTTTTGTGCAGTGCTCTTTGCGTTGCTCTACTTCGTCTCCCTTCCTACTGGTTCTGTCAGAACCATGGCTACTCAGAGCTCTGCGGTGCTAGCCAGCGGTCAGAGCGAAGAGTGGTCTCCGGAAAGACATTCACTACTGCGCCTTTACTTGCAGTCCTGGAGGAGTCATCATCTTTGGCTGCCAGACAGGTGTGTTTGCAGTTTAGGTATATCTAGGCGTCTTGGGGCATCAGAATAAATCTGTCCCCAGTACGGTCTGTAAGATTGGGTCTGCTTTGTGTTCTTGAGGACCAGTAGATCTCTGGAATGAAGGTAACGTCACAGGCATCATCCCCCTAGTGTGAATGTCTTCTGATGTTAAAAACATAGCAGGGAAGGGGCACCTGGGTGGCTTGGTTGTTAAGCGTCTGCCTTCAGCTCAGGTCATGATCCCAGGGTCTTGGGGTGGAGCCCCGCATCAGGCTCCTTGCTCAGCGGGGAGCGTGCTTCTCCCTCTGCCTGCTGCTCTCCCTACTTGTGTGCTCTCTCTTTCTGTCAAATATATAAATAAAATCTTAAAATATATGTATATAGCAGGGAAGCTGGATTTGGTATGCCTGACCAAGACTTGGACCCTGTGACCTCAAGGATGGGACATGCAAGGCCTGTGTCCTCCCTGAAGAGGCCACTGTAGCTTGCTCCTTGTCAGGCATGTCTAAAGGTCCTGTGTCACCTGTCTGCAGTCACGCCTAGTAGACCGTTTATTAGTATTTCTGCCGTTCTTTGTCTAAGCAGAGAGGGAAAGAGGGAACAAGTGAAGACAAAGTCTGTCCCTGGAAAAACAAGATACATAGAAGAGGCTCTTCTCTCCTCCTTTCTTCCCCCCAGGCTTGGCTCTTCCACGAATGAGCTGCTTCTGTTGCCATGTCTCCTTTCTGCTGCAGCCCTGGGGGTATAGGGTATAACCTGGGGCCATGTCTTTCTTCACTTGCTACGTTTGGCTCTTCAGTGTCCCTTTTCCCCCAGCACCCGAGGTCGCTAGTTGTCTGACAAGGAGATAGAGGACACAAGTCAGCACAGGGTACCAGGGCTTAAGTGAGGCCCTGAGAGGAACCTCCCTCGGCAAGAACAAACGGTGGCAAACATACGAGTCTAAAATACAGATTCTGTTTCAGAACCAAAGGGCTGGATGAAGACAGGAAATAAACAAGAGACCTTGGCTTTGCTGGTCAGAGCCAGGTTCAGAGACAAGGTGTTCCTGCTCTGAGGTCCCACGGCACATAGCATTTCTCTCCAAGCTGCATTCCTCAGCAGAACTTCGGAAACTTAGGTGCATCTTCTGTGTATAGCCAGATGTTTTTCTAGAAAGGTAGAGGCTTGTTTTGGACAGATGATTATATTTAGCTTAACTTGATGTCATGTGTTGTTGTGGCTGAAAGTCTGAGTTTCAGAGTCAGAACCAACTGGTTTCAATCCTGGCTCTTCTGCCTGATAGCTGTGTATCTTAGGAAAATGTGCTTTGTCTGTTGAGCCTTGCTTACCACAGCTACAAAATGGGAAGGGAAGGAATACCTACCACAGGACTGTTGTATGAAGAACTGATGCAAGGTAAGGTCAACATAAGGCATTTAGCTCCATCTCTGACTTACAGTAAGCAGTCAGAGAAGCTGCTTGATATGGCCCATACTGCCTCCCGGTTCTGTCTCCACCACAATGCCCTCTTGTTCCCTACCAGTCAGCGGCAAGGGCCCCTTTTCTCCTCTTTGAAAGTTCTTCCCCACTTCAGGGCCTTTGCACTTGTTCTCCTTCTGCCTGGAATAGCTCACGCTATTGAGGATGCCCGTCGCCATGTCTGGCTCCTTCTCACCCTCCTGGTGTCAGTGAGTATCTTCAAGGAGCATAGCAAGATGGCGGCAAGAGTGTAGACTCTGCATTCGAGTCCTGGCTCTCCCAGTCACTGCCTCTGTAACCCTGGCCAAGTTACTTCTGTGCATCCCAATTCCCTCAACTCTAAAATGTAGTAATAATATCTATTTCATTAGTTATTGTGAGGATTAAATGAATTACTGTTGTGTAACACGCAGGAAAGTGGGTGGTATGTAGAAACAAAGCTCTGTAAGAGTGACGGCTATTACTATAAATTGTCGCTGTCAGATCTTCCTTGACTAGTTTATCTAGAGTTTCCCCCAAACCACGGTTAATGACTTTTTGTGATCACTGACATATTTGGGTATATTTCTGCTGTGGTATTTCATGCTGTTTATCCTGCTTTCTGTCCCCCCTCCCTTCCATTGGATTCGTCTGCTTTCTTTCATGGTTAGGAATTCACTCATCCTATTTCTATTATTTTCACGAATTGTCTTGCTTTTTTTGTACAGTTTCCTTACTTAAAGCCTAAAGTAAAAGATCTTTCTTCTCCTTGGAATTCGAGATTCTTAGAAATTTCTGCTTTAATTCTGCTTACTCCTTTTATGATCATCCTTATTATTGTCTAGTCATTTGTTTCCGCCTTATTTTTCCACTCCCCAAATTAGTTGCCATTCTTATTTTACAGTGTTAGAGCCTTAGATACCCACATTTGCCCATTTCTTTTGCTATATTAGACATGTTGGTTGGAAGGATAAATGACCATAATAGTGGAAGGTAGGAGTATAAACCAGGAATACAGTATCTTCTTAGCAAAACCTCTGTACTCAATGCCCCCGATGAAGACTGAGGCATCATAAAGCATATCTGGTTGTCACATGATATTTGAGTCCTTATAGCTGATCATATTATATTAATTCAGCAAACAGTTATGCCCCCACTGTGTTTATAGCCTCAATAGGATGTACTAGTGATGCTAGCAGAAGATAAGAATTTCTCTGCCTTTGAAGAAGCCTGTACTTTACACATGAATAATAAAAAGTAGTACTTACTCATAGAAAAGTATCTAGTAAACACTCTCTGTGAGGCCGTATCCTGCATAAGAGTGACAAGGTGCCTGACGGTGGTGCTTACGCCGGGGTCGGGGGTGTGCAGCGAAGGCAAAATGACAGCACAGACAGGGATTAGGAAGTGTGTATGTATAGGGTACAGTTTCAAGAAAGATAGGCAAGGTCTCTGAGAAATTGACTTTTGAGTAAAAACTGAAAGGAGGTGAGGGAGCAACCATGCTGTTGTCTGGAACAGGAATTGCAGAAAGAAGGAACTGGAGGGGCAAAGGCTCTGAGTGCAAAGATCATTTGGACAGCCCCAGTAAGGAGAAGTGTGGTAGGAAACGAAGCCAAAGAGGTAATGGGGAAATAGAAAACTTGGGGCATTGTGAGGAATTTCATCTCAGCTGAGTGAGGCAAGAGTGTTTATTACACTCATTATGAAGGAATTGAGTGGTTCGCTAATAGAGTAACGTGCTCAATCACGAAATTCAGTAAATATGCAACATATAAATAAAATACTCAGTATTCAATCAAGTACGTCAAACACTGTTTCTTCATACTGTTTTTATATGTCTGCATTGAAGATGATTTATCTTCTGTGAGTTTGGAGTTTTCCATCCTTAAATTTTGAGGTGGGAGAAGTTCCAGTTCCAGTGATGGTGAGGTCACTTTTATCCGATTCAATCTGCTGCAGAAAAAAGAACTATAAGCTCTCGGCGAAATATAAAAAAAAAATGATTGTCTGAAATCACTGAAGAGCAAGCAACCAGAGCAGGCCAAAACTAGAGAGGATCTGACTTGTAAAATTAGGGATAGATATTGGGTGAAAGCCACAGTTGTGTGGCTGTTCTTTTGAGGGTTTAGTCCCCAGCCTGCCTAAAGCAGACGGCTGGAACTCAGAAAGCTGTATTCTTGACCTGAGAAGTTTGGGATTGACAAAACAACTGGAGATGGAGAGGGAAAATCCTGGAAGAAGAGAGGAGCAACAGAGTGTGTGTATAAACACCCCTCAAATATTGGGTCGACCTCTGAATTGTACGTGCGTCAGTGAGACCTTCAGGGCCCACGGAGGAAACGACAGTCGGTGGCTGAATCTGCTGACCCGAGATTGAGCTGCTTCCCAGCAGGGAGATGGATTTTATCGTCAGAGACCTGCTGGGTTGGAAGGGTGCATGTAAACACCTCAAGTTTTCATTGAGACCTTGTAAGATCCACAGCTTGGAGTTACAGATGCTCTCCCCAGACAACAGAGGGAATCACCATACACCTAAAGGTAAAAACCAAACATACCTTTCCCGACAAAGCACAAAATGAAGCCTCCACAAGTTCAAGGTTCTCCTTTAGTAAGTCAACTCCCTGCCAAACAAAATTACTCTTCAGAGAAAGATAACGGAATCCAGAATCTCCTCAGTGTATCATACACACACACACACACACACACACACACACAGAAGACTCAACATGGGAGGGAACTGGAAAATATGTCCATACTCGAGGGAAAAATTAGTTTTTAGAGAACTACAAACAGCCCAGATGTTGGAATTAGGGGACAGGAGCTTTAAAGAAACTGTGATAGGGGCACCTGGCTGGCTCAGTTGGTAGAGCATGTGACTCTTGATCACAGGGTCAAGAGACCCACACTGGGTGGACAATTTATTTAAAGAAATAATTAAATAAAATAAATATTTGGGGAAAAATTATAAATACATTGATGTGTACAGCGAAAAATGGAGATAGTAGGTGGATAGATTGGGAATTTCGGTAAAGATTTGGAGATTAGGGGTGGGAGTCCAAATGGAAATTCTGGAACTAAAATACGTAATGTGAACTAAATTAGTGGGATTAACAGAACATTGAAGAAGAAAAAGACAGGAAAAGTGACATAAGTTCAAGACCATAGTACAGGAAAAAAACCAAAGTACAGGAAAAAAAGGTTTAATAGAGAATGAATAGAAGCTCAGTGACTTCTGGGATAGTATCAAGAAATCTAATATATGTATAATTGGATTTCCAGAGGAGGAGGAGGTAGAGGGGGAGCTTAAAGCAGAAAAAATATTCGAAGGAATATTAGCTGAAATTTTGCCAAATTTGACCACAGACAGCAACCCACAAATCCTGGAAGCTCAGCTAATTCCAAGCAGGAAAAACGCAAAGAAAGGCATACCCAGGCACATCATGGTCAAACTGCTATAAAAAAATAATAATAAAAATAAGATTTAAAAAAATCTTAAAAATAGCCCAAAGAGGGAATCACACACACACTCTCACTCTCTCTCTCTCTCTCTCTCTCTCTCTCCCTCCCAGAATGACAGCCAACTTTTGTCAGAAATAGTGGAGGCCAGATGACAACATAGTAACATCTCCACGGTCCTGGAAGAACACTATCATCTTTGACCCTATACCTAGGGAAACCTCATTTTTTCTATACAAGGGCAAAATCAATTTCAGATTAAAACAAGAACATAAACACAAACAGAAAATTTGTTACCAGATGACCCACAGTATAGAAAAATGCTAGAAGAAAGAATCCAGGCTGAAGGAAATTAGTACCACATGGAAAGTTAATTCTATAGGAAGGGAGGAAGGGTGGGCGGAAGAAATGAAAAATATATGACTAAATCTAAAAAAAATATTTTTTGTCAATTTTTAAAAAGTCAACTGGCTTTTCTTAATTTTTTTAAAAGGTTTTATTTATTTATTTGACAGAGAAAGAGCACAAGCGGGCGGGGGGGGGGCGGCAGGCAGAGGAAGAAGCAGGCTCCCTGCTAAGCAAGGAGCCCAATGTGGGGCTCGATCCCAGGACCCCGGGATTATGACCTGTGTGGAAGCCAGATGCCCAACTGACTGAAGCACCCAGGTGCCCCAAGGCAATTGGCTTTTTATTATTTATTTATTTTTTTAAAAGATTTTATTTATTTATTCGACAGAGATAGAGACAGCCAGCGAGAGAGGGAACACAAGCAGGGGAGTGGGAGAGGAAGAAGCAGGCTCCTAGCGGAGGAGCCTGATATGGGGCTCGATCCCATAACGCCGGGATCACGCCCTGAGCCTAAGGCAGGCGCTTAACTGCTGTGCCACCCAGTCGCCCCGGCAATTGGCTTTTTAAACCAAAATTAGTAATAGTGTATTTTGGGATTTATACATAGAAGTAAAATGTATGACAGAAAAATATGTATGTATGATAGCACGAAGGATGGAATGGAGTATAAATGGAATTTGAAGTTTCTTGCATTATAATCTAAAGTGATGTAATATTCTAACTATACTGTGATAAATTCAGGATGCATATTATAATCTTCAGAACTTGCTCTAAAGAGAGAAAAAGAGGGAGGGAGAAGAGGAGGATAAAAGCTTAAAAACTTGATTAAAAGAAGAAAGAGGAGAAACAGAAATAAAGTCTATTTAAACCCAACTATGTCAATAAATATATTGAATATAAATGAGCTAAACTAATTAAATGACCGAGATTGTTACATTGGATAAAAATCCAAGACTCAAGTACAGTGAGTAGTTATAAATTATATCTCAATTATATACAAATTATATCTCAATTTGAAGAGAAAAAAAAGGTCTGTGTAAGAATGTTTACAGCAATTTTATTCATAGTTGTCAAAAACTAGAAACTCCCAAATGAGCTCTGTATTCCACAACTGCAGAATTCTTTTTCTTTTCAAAGATTCAAGTACTACAAGTTCAGGTAATACATGTGAATCACAGCTGGACTTTATTTAATTATCTTATCAGTCAAATGAGGTAGACTGTGGCACCCTCCTGTTTATAAGTCAGGAAACGAGGTTCAGAGGAAGACTGGTCTTGTCCAAGATGGCAATCATGAGAGGTGGGACGTGTCTCACCATGAATATAAACAGTGAACATCTGTTCAATTTGAAAACTGTTCTTTCTACTCAAGAGTTTAAAGAGTGAGTTAGAGTGTTGGATCTAGAAGCCAACTCTCCTGAATCCTAATGTAGAACTAGGAATCTATATCATCTTCTTAATACTTTCTAACAGAAATTTTTGTAAAATAACCATTTGCTCCCTATTGTCAGTCCAAAGAGTGGGAATCTGTTTTATTGGTCAGTTGGGTGATAAAACCATTTTCTAACAGAAAGCCTTCCCTTATTTATTTTCCCATTTTTTTGAGTTTATGCTTACTAAGGAGGAAGCCAAGGCAAGGAGACAGCCAAGAACATTTTAATTGAGTCAAGTGGGACATGCTTTAATCAAGTCTTCAGTGTTACAACTTCTGGAAAGTGCCTTGCAATCTCTTATTAATCTCGCCAAATCAGCATTTCAGTTTGGTACTCACAAGTGTTTAGAGAGTCATTGATGAACTAACTAGCTTTCCTGTGGAGAATAGTTGAAACCTCTGGAGGACAGCAGTCTTAAATTAGACTGAGGAAGTGTGCGATCACAGTAGAAAATAATATGAACGGAGGGAATTATTGATTGATGGTTCAGAAATACAGATAATCTTAAAAACTTGTTTATTCCAGTTTTCCTTTTGGGTATATAGTGAACAGTTGTTGATTGCTTCCCCTATGTGCATTGTCCCCTTTCTCCTTTCTAGCAGCATCTTTATTAAGACATCTGTGTGGTTCTGGGGCAGCTGGTTCCATCTGCCCTTAAGATTTGGCCAGTCAGCCCATTCCATTCCCTTGGCCACCATGATTATTTTGGATTGGGCATGTGGCCCAAGCAAGTGCAATCTGGGTAAACTCTCACTGGTGTGGTATGTGGTTGTGATGTGGTTAATACAAGAAGCGACTATCAGTGGTGACTCCGAGGCTTATGAAAGGGTTCACACTATGTGGATGTACTATTGGAGTGAAGGGGGTAAGAGAACCAGGACCTTCCCATCAGGGCTGCTGTGAGGATTGAATGGGATCCATCCCGTCCAAAAAGCACGTTACAAAAAGTCTGGCATAAAATATAAATTCGTGTTTTAAGGGCTTTTGAGTTACTAATGACAGGAATTACCTCAGATGAGTATAAGCAAAAAATAGAAATGTATTGGAACAGTATTAAGGAAGCTCTGAAAATTGAAGAAAATGTTCCAGATACCTGGGCAAGTCTGGGGACTTTGGTCCCAGAATCATATTTCGGTGCCCTCAGCACTCTCTCTATCTGTGGTAGGATTTCTTTTCTCGGAGAGGTAAGAAAGAAAGTCACCAGCAGCCCCCAGTCTTCCCATCTTTGTGACCCAAAAGGCAAAGTCCTAACTCCTGGAACTTGAAAAATCTTGGGAAAGGATGCTGACCCCTTGGGACATACTTATACCCCCGGACCAATGGGTCTGGCTAGGGATTGGACATTGGACAATTTGCTAGGTCAGAGCACCCACTGGACACTCCCTAGGAGGGGGGGGGCTGTGAGCGGTAGCCTCACCCAGAATCACGTTTGCATAAAAAAAGAGTTTCCCCCCAAATGGTGCTGTATAGTAAAACAGGTGTCCATAGTTATTCAGTATTGCTTTTCTTTCTCAACAGATGTCTTCTCCTTATCTCTCTAATGGGGGCCAGGTGGGGAAAATGGGAAGCAGTGGGGGGGGGAAGTTAAGTGTGAATTTTATTCACTCACTGTGTATTGCATGTATTAGCCTATTACATCTCATTTCATCTTTACTGCAGCACTATGTGGTAGATAATATTGCCATTTCGGCCAGAAACAAGCCCCGGCTAAGAAACTAGCCCCAGATCACAAAATATAGATGTGATAGAGCCAGTAGCTGAAGCAGGGTCCACTTGTCTCCTGAGTGTACCGTGCTTCTCAGGATGAAGTAAGTTATACTTACCTGGTCAGCCCTAGTCACTCTCGTCCTCCCTCCCCATCATGAGCCTGCATTAGAACTTGAAACTTGGGTTTCTCGAGACTTATAAGGACATGCTTGTCTCATCCCATCGCAGACGAAGGATGTGTTCCCCATTTTATAAACTGAAGTACTTGTTCCTTGACCTAAAACTGGAGAACACGTATCTGAAAAGAGCTTTTTACTTACAGGGAAAAGTTGTAGGAAGATCTACGTGGCCTGTATTTGAATCCCACTGCTGACTGAAGCAGACTTCCTGCTCCCAGCCCCCGGCCCTAGCAAGAGCCTGATGTGGGACTTGATCCCAGGACCCTGGGATCATGACCTGAGCCGAAGGCAGATGCTTAACGTACTGAGCCACCCAGGCGCCCCTCTCTTTGTAATTTTGCCATATATTTGCTATATAGTTAAAAGATTTTTCCATGTTAACATTTACAACAAAAACTTCCCCCATGTCTCTGCAACTTAAAATACATTTTATCCTGAGGCAGGGCCTTGGGTTTTTCAAACTGTATCTGCATCAAAAGTCAGACTGCTTCAAAATCAAAGTGAATACTTACAGCCTTTGATTTCAAAAAGCTCATAGGATGGACGAGAATATTTTGTAATAGTAGTTGAACTCAAATACCCAGATGTTGCAAAGTGTGCATGTTACAAATGTCCCTGTGTGTGAAATAGAATTTTCCTTATAGGAGTGAAAAGAATATTGGAACGCATTTGATGCTGTTCTTGCTCTGAGATCCAACTTAGCAGCTGCATTTGTTCTCTTCCCACCCCTCTGCTTGATGTATGCATAGAATGAACAAACCCCCAACAAGTTCCCTCTTAGTTCTTCGTTCCCACTTAGAATAATGGGTGTCACCTTCATGCTTCTGTAGAACTGTGTGCATCCTCACATCACAGTTCTTACCACACTTGCGTAGCAGTTGTGTGTGATCGATCTCGAGCTCTAGTAGAATATCAGAATCTTGAACAAAGGGATGTTCTCATTCATCCTTGTATTTTGGGCATTCAGCACAATGCCTAGCATATAATAGGCATTCAGCAAATATTTGAATGAAACATCATTTTATATATAAAGAAATGGATGATTAGTGAGTTTTAATGACTTTGACAAGTCAGCGCAGGACTAGAAACAGAACCCCTGCCCTGGGTCTTTCCATTACAGTAGGTGTTTTTGGACATGGGCAGTAGACAGTAAGGTCCTACAAAGATAATTTTATAATGAGTTCAGAAATGGCACAACCAAAGCCAAACCTGTGACAAATACCAGGTTGTTTGTATTGTAAAGCCCGGTCTTCAATTTTTGGTTTTCTTTGACAGTTGAGACGAGGTCATGAGATCAGACAGACACATACAGTAGTCAAGTGGGTGGAAAATCTTTATTGAGGAAGTGGTATTTTTGAATTACAAAACTAAATTGGGATCGACTTTTTAAGTCACTTGTTGGAATGTGTGACTGCACTTGGCCTGTTTATCATGTGTTACGGTGCGGTATTAGTTCCGTCAGACCTTCTGATTTGTCAGATCTCGGCCAGGCGGTCTCACAGAACTAAACCGGGACTGGAATGTTGCACTTACCAAAGGCACGTCCTTCAGCAAGCATGCGTGGATACCTGCCATGTGTCAGGCTCTGTGCTAGGCTGGAGCAACAAAGAAGCTCCTTGCCTCGGGAGCTATTAAGGCAGTGTTCTCCCTAAAGTGAATGTCTGCACAAAGTTGTAAGTTCTGTGACAGTGGTATATGTAGATAATCAAACAACAGAGGGGCTGGGGGTGGCGAGGACCTGATCAATAATAATAACAAATAGCTGCATTAATTGAGGACCATGTCAGGCCCTGATTGAAGCAATTTTGCATGCATTGATCAAGTATTTGCTGATGGTTTTGGACGTTTTCCTTGTCTTGGGTCCCTTCAATATATTGAAGGATTTTTATCTCTGCAGTCAGAACCTTTGACCTTTTTTGTTTTATGACTTGGGCTGTTTTGTTTGATCAGAGAGAGTCATTACAACCACCTGGCAGATTAGAGCTGCCTGTTTACATAGTCTGTATAACAGGGAAGAGTTATATCACTATTTACTGTTTCCCCCTTGCTTTCTCCCTGGCTTCCAAGGTGCACGGGCTCTTGCTTTCTGGGTCTTCTCCACGGACTCTACTTTAATAGGTTAAGTGGAGAGAAAATATAAAAATTAGGAAGACACACAATCTCCATAATAAAAAAAAATTGGAAGATGAAGAGGGCAGAGTGCAGATTTACAACTGGGTTTTGAAGGATGGGGGGCAGGGCAAGTTGGTGAGTAAGAGACCCTTGAACAACTATAGCAATTGGTGAGAAGATGAAAAGTGTGGAGTATAACTTTGATTGCTTTGGATACCCATTGAAAAATTGCAAATAAAGACAAGAATTACTTTTTCTTTTTTCTTTGCTTTCCCCCTTTTTTTTTTTTTTTAACCTTGGATTGCTGGAATGAGGGCTTTAAATACCATTCTGCGCGGGACTAAGGCACCTAGATTGCTGGGGTTTATTCAGGTTACACATGTCCTGTCTTTCCACTTTAGCTGGCTTTTTGTCCCTTTCTCTGCTTAATAGTTTTTCTCTTTAGGCAAGTAACTGATAAATAAGGAATTCTTACATTTCTTTTTAAGAGTTTTTCCTGAAAGAAAAGTTTTAGAGTGAGCCTAGGGAATAAAACAAGCCTTATGTATCTGCTATTGAATCTTAAGGGGCTGGTTGAATTTACTTGAAATACTGTTATTTTTTTACCGTAGGATCAACTAAGACTTGGATATCTTTCTTATTTATTGCATTTGTGGATGCAGCTACAATCCACTTCTGTTCCAGGGGCCACAGAAGCTCTTCATCTCTCACCAGCTCTAGCGGGTATCCCTGGCAGGTCTAAAGCAAAGGCAGGAGCCTAAGAACTGAAAGAGAGAAGCTGATGTGAAAGCATTTTGTAAGCTTTCAAAGAATGATATTTTGTACAAAGCCTGGCATATAGCTGGCATTCCATAAAATTGTGTTGAATGAAGAGGGAAAAAAAGCAGATGCCTTTCAGTTACACCAGATACTGCTTTTCTGATCCTTCCCCCGCCACCATCACCACCAAAAAAAAAAAAAAAAAAAAAAAAAAAAAAAAAAAAAAAAAGAAGCCGTTCGATTACAACTTGGGACATCTGCCAAAGAGTTGCCCAAATCGCCCGTAACTGGTGATTTTCCAGTATATGTATTGCCCACGTTGTGGGCCACCATTCAGTAAGTTAGAATTGTATTTGATTGCTAGCAATAGAAACTGAGCTCTAGTGTCTTAACCATGCAAGGATTATTCTGTCACATAAAAGAAGTTCAGAGATTGGAATCCAGGTTGGTATAATGGATCTATGGAGTCTTAGAGACCTAGGCTGCTTCTGTCTTTGCTGCTGGGGACTTTCATCCTTAATCAGCTGGGAAAGCTCTTTTCCCTTCCCGTTGCTTCCTAGCCTGTAGAAATAATGGTGGTGCTCCAAAAGTCAGCTTGTACCAAAAGGTCCCAAACACAGAGTGAACTGCTGCTGAATCTTTTCTATCTCTGCTGTCTCTGTAATCTTTAAGAACAGTACCAACACTGAAGGAAATTTGTGTTCTGGATAGATTTCCCAGTTATGTTTCAAAGTAGTTTCTTTTTCCTAGGAAGAGAAATAGGCCATTGATTCTCTCTGGCTGTAAGTTATCAGAAAAGAAGGAAGCAACAAGTCGAAGGATGCTGTTCTCAGGGCTCAAGTTCTCCTTTTCTTGGAGCCTCCTGGGTAGTGTGTGTCCCTCAAATAAATAAGAGAAGCTTCTATCCCAGTGGAAGGAAACTGTCATTTATTTGTCCCTCACGTGGTTTGCATGGTCTCCCTCCAGCCAAAAAGTACCCTTCAAGATCCGGAAAAGGATGAGACCTTTCAAACCACAGGAGCTGTGGAACGGAGCAGCCTTGGTCAGGGTTAAGCGTGTGGGGGTGGGAGGCATAGACTAACACCGTGTCAGTCGTCATTTCTACTACGTGAGTCCTTACAATATCCTGCAAAAGGTACTGGGATCCCCATTTTATGTTTAAGGGAACTGCAGTTTTAGAGGGTTTGTATCACTTGCCCAAATGTGACCATGTAGTAAGGGATGGAACGGGGATTGGAATGCAGATCTGCCTTTGCTTTTTCTCCCATCTGTCCTTTTATGGCCAGAACAGTTGTCGGACTAAGTTAAGGGAGCCTCATGGGTTTCTCAAGTGACTTTACTAATGTCATATGAAAAGAGTTCTCCCCTAAGAATTGGTGTTTGGAGTTCTGGTACATTCAGCAAATGTGTGGTCAGGCTCAGCTGTGAACTGTGCTAAGCACCGGAGGGGGATGTGAAAGTATCAATAACCCTGTCCTCAAGGAGCTTCCTGTGAGTGAGCATATATAAATCATGCTGGGCAGAATTAGTGTAGTCTGAGGTCTCCTGGTGGAGCATGGAGGGCATCAAACGAGGGAGGGGAGAAGAATCAGCCTCTCTGATGGAACGGGCAGACCCATGTCTGTCAGAGGGATGCCTAGCATCCCTCTCAGCCACCCGGGCTCATTTAATCTTCATGTAGCCTTGGAGTATCCCAGTTACACGGATGAGCAACCCACCCAAAGTTTCCCAGCAAGCGCTAGATGGATAGGAGTCTCAGACCCAGAACTGTCTGGCTCCCCAAGTCCCCTGCCCTTTTCATTAGGCCACTGAGTATAGGCTAAGTACATTTTTTCTGATGTTTCAAAAAATAATACATACATGCTAGTGAAAGTTCCACTCTATACACAACCATGTGTGTTGTATGGGACTCAGTACATCTACCCAGATTCCCTTGGTTCTTCCTGACCCTCAGGCCCTAGTTGGCTTGTGAAATGGTGAGTCACAGCTGCTGCTGCTTTTGCCATACTTCCTAACACTGCTGGCCATCTCAGCCTTCCTCTGAGTGAGGCCTGGGCTCTGGTATGGTCTCTGCTGTGCCCACTGCGGAGAGAGCCACAGCAGCTCAGAGACCTAGGCTCCCAACTGACCAGACCCAAAAGGGCTCTGGCTGCTCTTCCCCAGTGACCACCCAGAGGGCTGGATAACGCAGCCTGGAGGTGGGGTAGCTAATACCTCCGACCAAAGATTTGGAAGCTAGGGAAGAGAAGGAGCCAACAGGTAAACTACTCACTCTGTTTTTCTCCTCCTCCCCTCCCCATTTCCTCACATACACTGTTCTCAGCTACAGAAGTTCAGTACAGTCTATGCCCTTTCTTTGGAGAGAGAGCGCACAAGAGAGAGTGTAGGGATGGGGTAGGCGTAGAGGAAGAGAGAGAATCCTATGCAATCTTCGAGCTAAAATCAAGAGTCAGGTGCTTGACTGACTGAGCCACCCAGGCGCCCCTGTATGGTCTATCCTGAAAAACTCTTAATGATCTTGCAGTTGGTTATGTTTTCATGTTAAGCTATAGCCAGTTTATCGATGCATTGCTTTGTGTTTCCTTTCCTTCCTACTCTGCCTTGCTAATCTTTATTCCCTTTCTGCTCTGACATTTCAACACCTGAATAAAGCAGGTAAGTTTTGCCATAGGCTCTGTTTTCTAGGGAAACTGAGCAGGGCAGTATTCAATGAAAAATAAATATCTTTCCCATCTCAGACCCTTGCGCAGTTTACCCTGTTTTGTACCTTGTTTTTCTTTAGTATATTTAACAGTGTAATAGTAGGTAATAGTTGAATGCTTATGTGCCAGACTTTAAGTCCTTATGATTAATGTGCAGCATAACCCAATGAGATAAAATAAACCACGGAGATAGTTCCATACGAGCATGTAGAGATGATTTGCATTTGTTTTGTTTTTTGGAGGAATGATTATCACTTTTTTTTTTATAAAGATTTTTATTTATTTATTTGACAGAGAGTGAGAACACAAGTGGGGGAGCGGCAGAGGGGGAGGGAGAAGCAGATTCCCAGCTAAGCAGGGAGCCAGATGCGGGACTCGATCCTAGGACCCTGGGATCATGGCCTGAGCTGAAGGCAGATGCTTAACCAACTGAGCCACCCAGGCATCTGTGATTATCACTTTGGTCAAAATAATAGATGTTCATTATAAATCAAAAAATGGTGAAAAATTCAAAAAAGCAAAAATTCACTCAAACCCCACTGCAAATAACTAAGCAAACAACATTCCATGCAGTTCTCATGAACCTCAAGTTTTCACAGCAACTGTATAAAATACCATAAGTGTAAGTGCCTTTGTTATTTCCATAATTCGCTGGCGTATAACACATGTTTCTCTCCCTTCAACCCCAAAATTGTACCCAGATATTACCTTGTGTCGAATGCACCTGTAACGCCAGTGAAAGTCTCTGGGCCAAAGCAAAAGGTATTCAACAGCAAGGTGAACTGTGATTTAATGAGAATGCAGAATATCACAGGGATAGGAATTGCACATCCTAGAGTTTTAGTCACCAAAAGATGCCATAGGCCACACACAGCTGATCAGAGATATATTTGAGGTTATTCCATTACAGTTTAGATTTAAATTTTGCTACTAAGTCACGGATGAAAAGTAGTAGAGGCACTGATGTATCATTAAGATCACGGACACTGCAAAACCACCCCAGTTAAAGGGCAACAGAACCCTGTTTTGAAGGCAGGGGCGACTCAATTCCTGATGTGGTATGTGCCAGTGATTAAGAGAATCATCTGGAGACCAGCACGGATGATGAGTTTTCCTGGCATTGGGGATGAATTGCCTGACTTTGAAGATGATTTTCTAGGGTCTGAGGTTGAAGAATAAAATTTCTACAATTAGATTTTTTAAATTTTTTGTTTGTTATCATACTGTGCGGTTCTTTCTATAGGTGTATAGTCACATTCGTTTAAATACCAGCTTCTATTAGAATACATTGTTTCCTCTCTCACTTGCTATGTACAAATAGTGACATTCTTGCTTTATATAATATGCTTTGTTCCAATTTTTATAAAAGTATTTGCTTATACTGTGGCTACCTGTATAGTAATTTGTGTACATTTATTTTAGATTATAGCATGCTTTTTAATCACCAGTACCATATTTCCGTGACTTCTGGGCAAATGTGATTTAGCTGTAGAATCAATTTCTAGTAGAATTTCTGAGTCAAAGAGCATGTGCATTTAAATTTTTTTTAAAAGATTTTATTTATTTATCTGACAGAGAGATAGAGACAGCCAGCGAGAGAGGGAGCACAAGCAGGGGGAGTGGGAGAGGAAGAAGCAGGCTCATAGCAGAGGAGCCCGATGTGGGCTCGATCCCATAACGCCGGGATCACGCCCTGAGCCGAGGGCAGACGCTTAACCGCTGTGCCACCCAGGCGCCCCGAAATTTTGATCGACATTTTCAACTTACCTCTGTAAGAAGTGACGAGAAATAAAGGAGGATGGAGTGGGTTCATTTTTTTTTTCCCATATATTTTTAAGGTTTTTGTTTTGTTTGGGGTTTTTTTGTTTGTTTCGTTGTTTTTTGGGTTTTGGGTTTTTTGCCTAGAATAATAGACATAAAGCCCCTGCTTTGGGTATTTGAGGTGACAGAAGTTTTCTGAATATCTTTCCAGATAGCAAGCCTAGTATAGAGCAGATGGAAATTAATCATATTAATAAGCAGTGTTAATCTGTTGATTGATCAGACAAACCAGCAAGGCAGCCGCTTAGATAGTGTTGCTGTTTGCGGACTTTCTGGTCGAAGAAAGAGGTCCAGCCATTTTTAGCAAGGAAGTTCTGAGGCAAGTGTCCACAGGTCGATGTAGCCAGTAAGTACTATGAGAAATAAACAAGGGGAAAATTAAGAATAAGAATATTCTGGGGTATTTTTTGAAGGAGGCCTTCACCTCCTTGATGTTTGCTCAGACCTGCTTAGCTAGAACTGGTTCCTCCTCAAGTCCTGTAGCACTTAGTTTATGATGCTTATATATGTAACCAGAAATCATGGTACTTTTTTTTTTAAAAGATTTTATTTACTTATTCGACAGAGATAGAGACAGCCAGCGAGAGAAGGAACACAAGCAGGGGGAGTGGGAGAGGAAGAAGCAGGCTCCCAGTGGAGGAGCCTGATGTGGGGCTCGATCCCATAACGCCGGGATCACGCCCTGAGCCGAAGGCAGATGCTTAACCGCTGTGCCACCCAGGTGCCCCCATGGTACATTTTCTAAGACAAAGTCATAAACTGGTATCTTTGGCCTGAATTCTATTCACAGAATATTTTGAACCGTTTTAATCAGTATAGATTATGAAAAGCTGAGAGATTTTACATAAAATTTCCAGCATCCAGATCTGGGAACACTGGGCCTAAATTTTTGCTTCACAGCCATTAGTTAGAAGCCGTTGGCCACTGCCCGCTTTAGCCAGAAGATAGGCTTTTTAGATTCTCTGTATTCTCTCCCCTCCCCCACCACAGAGTCACACATATATACACCTACTTGGCTCTTAACACCTCATGAACATATGCCCTCTGAATGCAGGATTTTTGTCTATTTTGTTCACTCCTTTTTCCTCATGACCAGAGTGTTGTCTGGCACATAGTAGGTTAAAGAATATTATTTGATGGAAAGAACGAATTTTGACTCTTGGTCTAACTTTATGAAGGGGGCGAGGGAATGAGACAGAATTTTTTGATTTTCAGCCCTTCCAGAGAGGGATAATGTTCCCCTTTGCCCTTGAGGCATTGTATATGGCTTAGCATTATAATTTTAATTTATGACTTATTTGCTTTGTGGGATAGTAAGCTCGTTGGAGTCAGAGACCTGCCTTGTAATATTTTGTATCCTTAATAATACCTTGCACATAATAGATGCTTAAATATTCTTTGAATGATTGGCAGAATTTTTAAATTTCTCATGAAAAAGAACGTTGTGAATAAAGGCAGGGAGGTGGTAATGAGTATGTTCTAGTGGGGGATCACGAAATGGCCCACTTGAATTTCTTCTGCAGCTGTATTTTTTCCAGACTCGCAGCCCCAGTTATATTCTATTCACCATCCAGAAGGTTTTGGACAGTCCTACCCCTATTCTTTAGCAGCAGGATAAATTGCTCTCCTTTCCTCACTTTGCGTATACTCTTAGTACTTATACTCTACTGGAGAGCTTGTCTCCTACCACCAGTTTGTGATTTCCACATGGGTAAGAATTCTGTTTGGTTTGTTTTTGTATATCCTAACAGCAAATATTTATAGCATTTGTGCACAAACTCTGTATAAGCACTGTTCTTGGAATTCAGTAAATGTTTGAATTTAGTTGCATCGGTATTAGGAGTTGAATTAAAGCTTTTACACAGCTTTATAGTACATTTCTATATTGTCTCATTTGATCTCGAAATCAACTTTGAGAGCTGCAAAGGAGAAAATCAAAGCCAGAGAAACTGTGACCAGTGTAGAGTCACATGGCTAGAATGACTGAATATCCAGGCTGCCCTTTGCCGGTTAGTGGCTGAATGTTTGCTAAATTATGGTGCCTAGATAGAAGGGATAGAATTGTGGAAGACTTGTCATTCTTGGCTGAGCAGTTGGGACCTGTGTCTTGAAACAAGAGAAAGGGAAATGTTTCTTGATAACTTATTTTTGGATGAGGGCTCTTTGCCATCCAAGGCTTTATCCCCTCAATCTGGACAACAATAGCATTCCTTAGGGGGGTGAGAGCGATGATGAGTATTCATTAGTTTGCTTGCCTCACCCAGATTCCATTCCTACCTCCCAGAATTTTCCCTGTTTCCACCCAGCTCTTCAGTAACAATCAATTCCAATCAGTGGCTGTACTCCACTTTTTGGATCAAGGAATACCCCTCCCTTCTCCGTCTTCCTCCTTAGGGCTTTGGATAGGAGCCCTTTAATTGCTGTGGACTAAAGAACTGGAGGCCAGCCCCTGCATACCGGGAATGCCAGTGGCTTTGTTCGCTGCTAGGGCACTGCATTAGCACCGCCTGCTAAATCCCAGAGCAGGTGGAGGAAATCTAATTAGCACTTAGTAAGCTAAGGCCCCTTGGAGAATTTCTGATAAAGAAAAGGTCAGCGCAAATGAGAAGGAACACTGATAGACTTGGTTTTCCGAGTGGGAACTTTCTGAAATGCACGGGGAATCGAATGAGCTAGATTCTAGTCTTTGCTTTACCAGTGGTTTTTGGCAAGTCCCTCTATTTATCTGAGGTTTCATTTTTCTTGTCTGTGTCTACTCCTTTGCTAAACCTTCTTTCCTAAACAAATACTTTTTAAGAGTGCAAGGGACCTCAGATCATCAATTCACTATCACCTGGGAAGTTTGTCCCAGCATTCACATATCCACATCTCACTCTGTATCTATCTCATAGATTGAGTAGACACATAGTAAATATGAATGGTTTGACAAATTTCCCAGGACAATTTGGTAATACCCTTGGTTTATGCTTTTTGGAGAACTTAGCCACAAACAGCAAGCTTAAGGCTACCACAGTGTTTCCTCTGCACACAGTAGTTGCTCAGCAGTATGCTTGGAGGGGGCTTTTCCTGGGCTGTCAAGTGGGGAGCTAGAAGTGGCATTCCGATTAGGAGAAGCAACAGAGAAAAGCACATTATAAACCATCCCAAACAGTAAACATTTTACAAAATGGGGTTGAGAGTTATTATTGGGTATGAAGTCAGCAGTAGTGAGTTGTGACCAGCATTTTTAAAAAAATGAAATAGAATAGAGAATAACACACATTGTATCCAATAAAGACATCTAATGAAACTTTTTTAAAAAATTTATTCATTTATTTTTTTGAGAGAGAGAGAGCAGGCAACCACATGAGCAGGTGGGGAGGGCAGAGGGAGAGGAGAAAGAGAATCCCAAGCAGGGTCCACACTCAGCTCAGTGCAGAGCCCGAAAGGGGGCTTGATCCCATAACCATGAGATCATGACCTGAGCTAAAACCAAGAGTCAGATGCTTAGCTGAGCCACTCACACACCCCCATCTAATGAAATATTTAAATTTATGAATACTGTACTGGAATTTTAAGAGAATTTCTTGTTGGACTGTTCAGAAGCCATCGATCTAGACAGGTCTCTATATTGGTCCCTGGGGAAGGAGTGTCGAGAAGGCATGTAAAAAGACACTAGGAGTGGAAGTTCTAGTCTTTACCCAAGCTGTTTGACTTTGAGCACATCACATTTTGTCCTGAATTTCATATTCTTCTTTCTCATTGCCCTTAATATCCTCTGCCTGACTTCACCCCACACCAGCATGGTAAAACTTAACTCAAATCTCCCTTCTTTAGCACCTGTCTGATTCTGAAATACAGTGGGTACTTAGAAAACATGTTAAATGGTTGAGAACTTTCCCTCAGATCTCCAGGTACTTTGTCAGGAAGGAGGTCTCCATTCAGACCTGTTTATAGCTTTTTAAAAGATATATTTCTGCTTCTCTTCTGCAGAATAGACACCGTTTTATTCTACTGTGTATTACCAGCACTTAACATATTGCCTAGTATATAATAGGTGCTTCATGAATGTTGGAATGAATAGTATCTTTAAAGAGACTGTGGACTCTGGGAAACAAACTGAGGGCTTCAGAGGGGAGGCGGGTGGGGGATTGGGATAGGCTGGTGATGGGTAGTAAGGAGGGCACATATTGCATGGTGCACTGGGTGTTACACACAAATGATGAATCATGGAACATTGCATCAAAAACTGGGGATGTACTGTACGGTGACTAATATAACAAAATAAAAATTATTTAAAAAAATAAAGGTGTGTGATGTTCAATAATATACTCACTGAGCACTTATTATATACTTATATAAACTTAGTAGAACACTGAGCACGTGGTAGGTGCTGCGATAGACACAAATATGTGTAAAAGAACATTTTCCCTTGAGGAGCTCAGAGATTAAGGAATTGAAGCATAAGCGCATAGAGCTGCTGACAAAGCCATTAGTATTAGTGTCTGGCTATAATGGTCACTGTGCAGCTAATGTATAACTTCCCATTTCTGCATTTGTATGCTGGTCACCAAAACCAGACAGGAAGGATGTTTCTCCATTCTGATTTATTTTCTCAGGAAGTAAGTGAGAAACCTTGTTTCCAATATGGTGATCTAACAGTTCCAAAGTATGTTAATTTGAGGAGGCAAAAGGAGCCTCACCCTTTTTGTATCAATTACTAATACTATAGGAGGTTGTTTAAAATCTCCCATTTTGGTTATGGATTTGTCAGTGATGATAATTCTTTCAATGATAGTAATTCTTTATATATTTTGAGGCTTTATCTTAGAATTATGTATCTTCAGGACCTTTGAACCTCCTGTTTTCGCAAAGTGACCCCTTTGCCTTAATATAAGTCATATAGCTCTAGCACCATTCTTTTGAGTGGTATATATGCCTCATGTAGTTTTTTCCATCCTTTGACCTTCAGCCTACGTGTACTTTTATGTTTTAGGTATATCTTTTAATAATGGTATGTATCTAGATTGTGTTTTTGTTTAACCTGACAGTCTTTGTCTTTTAACTGAGGAGTTTAGGTAATTGATGTTTATTACAGTGAGACAATATTTGCTTTTTAACTGAATTTAATTGATTTACATTTATTGTAATTATGGAAATATTTAGATTTATTTCACATCGTGTTTTCTGTGTGTTTATGCCTTTTAGATTGAGTATTTCACTTTTTCTCCTTTTATGTTTACTTCTCTACTAATTTTTTTTTAAAGTCGGCAAGAACAATTTTAATAGAAGCACTTTATTTCTGCATGTTATGTTTATTCAGAAAACATTCATGGCGGGATTCCATATGACCCTTGAAGCAACTTCTTTTTCTTTTTAATTTTTAATTTTATTATGTTATGTTAGTCACCATACAGTACATCATTAGTTTTTGATATAGTGCTCCATGATTCATTGTTTGCATATCCTCTACTAATTTTGAAGTTATCCTCTGTTTACTTTCTTAACAGATATTCTACTATGCATACTTAAATTTTTTTGCTTTTTTAAAAAGGTTTTATTTTTTTGAGAGAGAGAGAGAGAGCTCGCACATGCATGCAGACGCTCAAGTGGGGGTGGGGAGGGGTGGAGGGAGAGAGAGAAGCAGGCTTCCCAATAAGCAGGGAGCCTGATGTAGGTCTTGACCCCAGGACGCTGAAATCATGACCTGAGCCTAAGACAGATGCTTAACCAACTGAGCCACCCAGGCACACCTACTTACTAAAAATTTTTTTTAAGATTTTATATATTTGAGAGAGAAAAAGAGCATGAGTTGGGGGGAGGGGCAGAGGGAGAGGGAGAAGCAGACTCCCTACTGAGCAGGGAGCCTGATGCAGGCTCAATTTCAGGACCCTAGGATCCTGATCTGAGCTGAAGGTAGACGGTTAACTGATTGAGTCACCCAGGCACCCCATTAAATTTTTTAAATTTGTAATAGAGAATACATTCACATGGTTTCAATATCAAATATTTGAAAAGTATACCGTGAAGAGTATGACTTATATCTTTCTGCCCCATCTGCTCAATTCCAATCCGTGTGTATACACACACACACACACACACACACACACACACACGCGCGCGTTTTGGTCTACATATTTCAACATAGATTATAAATATGGATACAAATACGTATTCTCTTTATTTCATACAAATGGAATGGCAACATAAGGTACAACTTTCCCCATGTTTAGCTTTTTTCAGTTAATAATTTATCTTGATGCTCTTTCCATATTGGTACATGAAGACTTTCCTTTTTTTTTTTAACAGCCAACTGATATTAATTAATGGAACCATCAATTAATGGAACCATAACAGAATGTCTTTGTTGATGGACATTTACATTGTTTTCCATCTTATTCTTTTAAACAGATCTGCAAAATGTATTAGTTTGTCTCTAGGTAAATTTCTAAAAAGAAATTGCTTGGTTAAAGGATAAGTACTATTATAATTTTAATATATTATATGTAATTTTGCCACTCTACCCTCCAGAGGGTTTATAATTATTTCTACTCCCACCAGCAGTGTATGAAAGTGTCTGTTTTCCCACAGTCTTGCCCACATAGTTATCAAACTTCTGGATTTTTGCCAGTCTAATGGAAATAGTATTTTAGTGCAGTTTTAATTTGTATTTCTTTTTTTGTAAACAATCTGTTCATATGCTTTGCTTATTTTTCCACAGGGTTGTTAGTCTTACTGATTTATAGGAACTCTAAGAGATTAGCCTTTTGTAATAGAAATTGCAGTTTTTAGCACAATATTTATGACTTCCAAACCCAGTTTATCATTTGTTTTCTTGCTTTGTGTGCATGTGTATGTGTGTGCACACTTGTATGTTTGTGTGTGCATTCACACTTGTGTGCTTATTAATGTTGCCATGCAGGATTTGTAGATTTTTGGGTAGCCACTCTAATCATTTTTCTTTTTTATGGCTTCTAAACATCATGAAATAGAATGAGTTTCCCACTCAGAAGTTATAAAAGAAACTGTACTATGCTTTATTCTATTACTTATATAGTTTCATTTTATATTATGGTTAAATCTCTGCTCTGTTTGAAATTTATTCTGATCTGTACTTAGAGGGACAGAGTCAACTTTGTCACAGTGTCATTTAAATCTCAAATGCTGTCTGAAATCTTTTTCCCACAATTCGAGATGCCACTAGTATCATAACCTAAGTATTTTATGCATTAGTACCCGTTTGTGGACTTAAGATATATTAAATTCCAGTAGTTGGTCTATCTATAGATCAAGGCAGCACACTTGATTTTAACTAATAAAGTTTTATAGTCTGTTTTATCATATAATTGCCCAAGTCTCCCCTTATTGCTATTCTGGTTTATTTTTCTGTATGAACCTTAGAACTGCCTTTCCTATTGGGGGAAAAATAAGTTGGTATTTTTACTGAATTCATGTTAAATTTATAAATTCACTTAGGGAGAATTGAGCTCTTTTATTAGCACATACATTTTAATTTGGCCTAAAGTCATACTCTTTCTGTATTAGTTTCCTGTGGTTACTGTGTGAAATTACTACAAATCTGTTGGCTTAAGACAAAAGAAATTTAATCTCTCACAGTTCTAGTGGCCAGTTCAAAACAAAGTGTCACAGGGCAGTTCTCCCTCTGCAGACTCTCGAGACAATTTTTCCTGTGCCTCTCCCAGTTTCTAGTTGCTCCAGATGCTTCTTGGCTTGTAGCTGTATCATTCCATTCAGTGCGTCCGTGATTGCATTGTCTCCTCCTCTTCTGTGTCTTCTCCTTTGGGTGTCTGTTCTCCCTCTATCTCTCCTTCAAAATAATAGATATTATTGCATTTAGAGACCACCTGCGTTATTAAGGATACATGCCTCCTCTCAAGAACTGTAACTTAGTCACATCTTTCGCCATATAAGATAAGATTCACAGGTTCCAAGGATTAGAATGTGAACATAGGTTTTGGGGGAGCCACAATTCAACACTCTCCTTCTGAATTATGTAAGAATTCATAGAATAGTTAATGTCCCATCACTTCTCTTGTGTTATTGTTGTCTAATATTTTCATTCTGTCTTGTTTCTTTATAACCACACAAATTAAGTAGTATTCTTGTTTCACACTGGCACTGTGCAGATTTCCCACAGAGTTATCGATATCTTTGCTCATCTTTGTTTCCTTTTAGTTCAGACATTCCATATGGGATCAGTTTCCTCCTTCCTCAGGTACATCCATTAGGATTGCCTTTAGCGATGGTCTGTATGTGGTAGTCTCTTTGTTTTCTCTGAAAATGGTTTTATTTTCCTTTCATTGTTGAAAGAATTTCATTAGCTATAGACTTCTGCATTGACAGTAAATATTTTCAAGATTTTAATTTTTAGAGCAGTTGTGGGTACACAGCAAAATCGAGGGGAAGGTATAGAGATTTTGCATATAACCCCTACCCCTACACATGCATATACTCCCCCATTATCATCATCCCCCACCAGAATGGTACATTTGTTAAAATTGCTGAGCCTGCATTGATATATCATGATTACACAAAGTACATAGTGTATATTACGTACTCACTCTTGGTGGTGTACTTTCTGTGGGTTTGAACAGATGTATTAATGACATGTATCCATCATTATGATACCAAACAGAATATTTTCACTGCCCTGAAAATTCTCTGTGCTTCATCTATTCATCTCATCCCTCTGTTCCCCAGCCTCTGGCAACCATTGACCTCTTTACTGTCTCCATAGTTTTATTTTTTCCAGAAGGTCATATAGTTGGAATCATACAGTATGGAGCCTTTTCAGATTGGCTTCTTTCATTTACTAATATTCATTTAAGATTCCTCTGTGTCTTTTCTGGCCTGATAGTTCTTTTTTTCTTGAGTTATATTTGACATAGCAACATTGTATAAGTTTAATGTGCACAACATAGCAATTTGATACGTTTATTTGCAATATGATTGCCGTAGTAGCATTAGCTAACACCTCTATCTTGTCACATATTGTTGTTTCTTCTAGTGTTGGGAATAGTCCCTGTCTTTTAAGTGCTGAATAATATTTCACTGTCTGAATGTACCATAATTTATTTGTCTATTCACCTACTGAAGGACATCTTGGTTGCTTCCAGGTTTTGGCAGTTGTAAATAAAGCTGCTATAAATATCATCGTGCAGGTTTTTATGTGGACATAAGTTTGGGTATGTAAACTCCTTTGGGTAAATTCCACCTCCTTTGGGTAAATTCCAAAAGAGCATGATAACTGGATCATATACTTAAAGTATGTTTAATTTCCTAAGAAACCACCAAACTGTTTTCCAAAATGGCTTACCATTTTGCATTTCCATGGTCATTGGTACCATTGGTATCATTTTGCATCCCATGGTCAATGGTACCATGTACCATTTTGCATTCCCACCATCAGTGAATGAGAATTCCTGTTGGCACTACCTCACCAGCATTTGGTGTTGTCAGTGTTCTGAATTTTGGCCGTTGTCGTAGGTGTGTAGTGTTATCTTGTTTTAATTTGCATTCCCTGATGACATATGATGTGGAGCATCTTGTCATATGCTTATTTGCCATTTGTATATCTTCTTTAGTGAGGCGTTTGTTAAGGTGTTTGGCCCATTTTAAAAATCAGGGTATTTATTTCCTTATTGTTGAGGGGTTTTCTTACTGTATTTTTATTTTATTAAGTTTTTTATTTTAATTCCAGTATAGTTAACATACAGTGTTATATTAATTTCAGGTGTACAGTGTCATGATTCAGCAATTCTATACATTACTCAGTGCTCATCGTGATAAGTGTACTCTTAATCCACTTAATACCCGTCACCTGTTTCACCCATCCCCGACCTCCTTTTGGGTAATCATCAGTTTGTTCTCTATAGATAAGTGTCTGCTTCTTGGCTCACCTATCTCTCCTTTTTTTTCCTCTTTGCCCATTTGTTTCTTAAATTCCACATGAGTGAAATCATACGATGTTTGTCTTTCTCTGATTTATTTCTCCTAACATTATATCCTCCATCCATGTTGTTACAGCAGGATTTCATTCTTTTTTTATGGCTGAATCATATTCCATTGTGTATGTGTATGTATGTATATATATATATATATATATATGCCACATCTTCTTTATCCTTTCATCAGTCAGTGGACACTTAGGCTGCTTCCATAATTTGGCTATTGTAAATAATGCTGCAATAAACATAGGGGTGCATGTATCCTTTTGAATTAGTGTTTTTTCACTCTTTGGGTAAATACCAGTAGTGGGATTACTAGATCATAGAGTAGTTCTATTTTTAATTTTTGAGGAACCTCCATACTATTTTCCACAGTGGCTGCACCAGTTTACATTCCCACCCACAGTGCAAGAGGATTCCTCCCCCTGCTCACATCCTTGCCAACACTTGTTTCTTGTGTTTTTGATTTTAGCCATTCTGACAGGTGTGAGGTGATATCTCATTGTAGTTTTGATTTGCATTTCCCTGATGATGAGTGATGTTGAGCATGTTTTCATGTGTCTGTTGGCCACCTGTCTGTCTGCTTTGGAAATATGTCTGTTCGTGTCTTCTGCCCATTTTTTAATTGGATTGTGTGTTTGTTTGTTTGTGTTGAGTTGTAGGAGTTATTTACATATTTTGGGCACTAACCCTTTATTGGATATGTCATTTGCAAATGTCGTCCCTCATTCACTAGGTTGTCTTTTAGTTTCTGGTTGTTGCCAGATAGTGAATTCTTGTCTCACATTTTTTTCTTTTAGTATTTTAAATCTATCCCTTCACTACCTTCTGGCCTCCATGATTTCTCATGATAAATCAGCTATTAATCATATTGAAGATCTTTTGTGTACAAGAAGTTTCTTTGTCTTTAAATAGTTTGATTTTTAATGTGTCTCAATGCGGATCTTTTTTTTTCCTTTGCCGTACAACTTTTTTGATGTAGTCCCAGTAGTTTATAGTATATTTTTGCTCCTTACCCTCAGGAGACATATCTAGAAAGGTATTGCTACCTTTCTTACTGCCTGTGCTCTCTTCTAGGATTTTTAAGGACCTAGGTGTGAGACCTGAAACCATAATCTCTTTTGAATTTACTTTTGTGTATATTGTAAGAAAGTGGTCCAGTTTCATTCTTTTGCATGTGGCTGTCCAGTTTTCCCAATACCATTTGTGGAAGAGACTGTGTTTTTCCCATTGCATATTCTTTCCTCCTTTGATGTCAATTGACCATATGATTGTGGGTTATTGTTGAATTTTAAGAGTTCCTTTGTATATTTGTCAGATGAATGTGTTAGAAATATTTTCTCCCAGTCTGTGGCTTGTCTTCTTATTCTCTTGACGGTTCTTTTTTCTTAGCATATTGAAAATATATTCTATAGTCTTCTAGATCTTGCTGTTGAAAAGTCAGCTGATAGTCTAATTGTTATTCTTTTGTTGGTAATCTCTCTGCTTCTCTTTTAATATCTTCATTTTTGTCTTCAGTGTTCTTAAGTTTCATTACAATATGTTGTTTTATTTCGTTTCATCCTGCTTGACACTTGCTGAACTTCCTGGATATGAAGTTTAGGGTTCTATCAGTGATTCTGGAAAAATTCTCAGCCATTAGCTGTTTGAATAATGCTTTCCTCCATCTTCTCTAATCTCATTCTTGAACTTCAGTTAAAAGATTAGATATATTTTAATTTTATTAAAATTATATTTTAATTAATATTTTAATACCCTCTTATTGTATCATCCATGTCTCTTAAACTCTCATATTTTTCAGATCTTTATTTCTTGATCACCTTCTATGGAATTTTTTTGGATCGGTCTTCCAATTCACTATTTTTTTTTTAGCTATATCTAATCTGTTTAACCTGGTCCATTGACTTTTTCATTTTAATTTTAATTTCATTTCTGAAAGTTCTGTTTGTTTTCAAATGCACTTTGTTCTTTTTTTATACTCTCTTACTCCTTGCTAATTTTTTCAAGCCTCTCTTTTAAATCTTAAAATATAATAATCATAGACATTTTATATTCCATTTCTAATTCCAGTATCTGAAGCCTTTGAGGATCTGATTTTGCTGTCTGTTTTCCCTGGTTATCATTCATGTGGCTTATTTCTGGGTGTGTGTTTTTTGTTTTGTTTTTAAGGTCTAATGTTTTTTTAGGACTTTACCTATAGAAATTATATGAGGCCCTGAATTAAGTTTTTATTCCACCAGAAAGGATGAGGAGTTGCTTCTGCCAATAGCCTGAAGACATTACTAACTGGACTACATTTAGATCTTCACTTGAGGTTGCATGGATTTGGTCACAAACCAGCTTTTAGTTAGAGATTCTAAGTAGAGACATTTTTCCTTTTCTGCTGGCTAAAAGAGGACAGTTTCTTTGTGGTCCCTTTCAGTGCTACAGGTTTATTTGTGGTTCATCTCTGCACTGAAGGTATAATCCATTGGTACCCCAAGTTTATAAGGGGTTTCATAAAAGATTGCCGGTCCCCAGGCTTTACCTTCTTTAACCACACCCAAGCAGTCATTACAGTGGTCACCAATGTTTGTTACATAGCCAAAGGAAAAAGACTGGCTTAATGTTCTCTTTCCAAGATTTCTGCTTTCATGTAATTACTTTTTATTGTGATAAAATATACACGACATAAAATTTACCGTTGAAACTTGAAGTGTGCAATAGGTATGTTCACATTGTTGTGTAACCATCACCACCATCTTCAGAACTTTTTCAACTCAACCTGAAATTCTGTACCTATTACACAATAACTTCCCATTGTCACACCCTATCCCAGCCCCTGGAAGCCACCATTCTCCTTTTGGTCTCTATGATTTTGACCACTCTAGGTACTCCATGTAAGTGGAATCATAGAGAATTTGCCCTTATGTGTCTGGCTTATGTCACTTAGTATAATGTCTTCAAAGTTCAACCATGTTGTAGAATGTACCAGAACTGCCTTTCTTAATATGGCTGAATAATCCACTGTATGTATAAATCATATTTTCTTTATGCTTTCACTGTTGATGAACACTTGGGTTGTTCCCACCTGCTTTCATTTAATTTTTGTTTTGTGCAGCTTCCTTACTTTCTTGACAGCTCAGCATAATGCATTTTAAAAATTATTTTTTAGGAATATTTTATTTAGCTTTTTAAATTATTTTCTTAGGGAGGGTTCATCTCAATTATCTAGTCTGCCTTACTCCTGGAAACCAAAGTCTCATACCATTTATATGAAGACCAGGAGACAACTGCAGAGAACACAGTTTTTACATTTTACATCTTTTGGATGCTAGAAAGGGAAGATTCTGAGATATGCAACAAATTAATATATAGTTTTATATGTTTTAATTCTTCCCTTGAGGTCTGGTAGGTAATTTTCTTCCTTATTTGTGAGAAGACCTTTAGACTGTCATAAGAAAACTCATCTCTTTCTTGCAGAATTTGGCATTCTTAGCATGCTGTTTGTTCCAACCTCCACCCACCCCTGCATGCCCCAATGTCCAGTAGTAGCATTTGAGATTTGTATAAAGATATCAAAATCATTGAGTGCTTGAACTGAAAGGGTCTAATTCTAATCCCTCTCTCCTGTCTTGGAATAGTAGTAGCATTTGAAATTTGTATAAAGATACCAAAATCATAGACTGCTTGAACTGAAAGGGTATGATTCTAATCCCTCTCACTGACTTTTTTTTTTTTTTTAGATTTTATTTATTTATTTGACAGAGAGACAGCCAGTGAGAGAGGGAACACAGGCAGGGAGAGTGGGAAAGGAAGAAGCAGACTCCCAGTGGAGGAGCCTGATGTGGGGCTCGGTCCCAGGACCCCGGGATCACTCCCTGAGCCAAAGGCAGACGCTTAAGGACTGAGCCACCCAGGTGCCCCTCTCACTGTGTCTTGATCACAAGTTGGCCAGGGTTAAGGGACTGGCTCAGGGCCATAGGAGTCTGTGACAGCTAGAACTTTGGTTGCCTTGCTTCTGTCCCAGTATACCGTGTACTTCTGTGTCCTTTCTCTCTTTGGGAAGACTTCCTGTGATCTATTAGTGAGTTCTGAGCTTGGTCTTTTGAAAAGTTGCTATGGATGTTGATGACGATGATTTGACACTGATACATGGGTCAGAGCAGAGACAGAAATCCTCATCTGATTAACTGCCTGAAGACCAAATAGAGTTGGCCTTCCAAATTTTACTCCACTCCTGTCTGCCCTATTCATAGAGTCTTAGATAAGAAAATGTTAGAGCTAGAGGAACTTTTCCGATCACTCAGTCCAGTCCCATATTGCCTACAGGGACATTTGAGGATCCTCTCCCTGGGAGCTTTGCTGTTCTTTACAGAGAAGAAACTGAAACCTAAAAGACGCAGATGATTTCCCCCAAGGTCATATAAGGTGTTCATAGCAAAGCCAGAGCTGTATGTCCTAATTCCCCTTCCAGTGGAGGATTTCCCTCACACTAATGAATTTAACTTCACTCCAGGTCTTCAACTGTGCTCTTCTTTCATGGCCTGTGTTTTAAGATTGTGAAATGTCTTAAGGGTGGTTTGCCTTTGAGAATAAGCCAGAACCCGAAGGGTTAATAGGAATTGAACAGTGAAGTGGGAGCCCTTTCTCCTCTCCCCAACTGGGGAGCTGCTGGGCTGTTTCACTTGCACCGCATGTGTTCCATTCTGGTATAATGATGTAATTACCAGTAATGCTGCTAGAGTAGTGGTGGAGAGGCAGCATTAAGGAAAAGACTAGCCCAGTTCTCTCCTAAGAGCCATTTCAGCCTACTTCAGTCTATTAGATTGAAGATGCTGGAAGGCGAATGGCTTCAGCAGAGGAAAAGGTCAGATTTAAAAGCTTTTCTGGGCATGGTATTTATTGTTGCTTTTTTGACCTTCAGAAAAGTCCCCTGTGTGTTTGTCCTTGATTCTTGCCTTTCCCATTAATGCTTGAAAGCTGCATTGCTGGCTAGGCCAGGTCTTTGGCATAGATGGTTTCATATGCAGTGTTATTTGAGAAGGCATAGTCCCCATCCAGATTACCAGGCCTGTTGTCTTTCATACCACCATTATAGCATCAAAAGTCTTTTTCACTCTTGAATATTTTAGTTATCAAAATCTCTGTGCTGATATATATAATATATATACACACATATACATGTATATAATGTATATAATATATAAATATAAATTATAATCATATTGTGTATGTAATATATATGTAAAATATATTGTAAAAATACAGGGATGCCTGGACTCAGTTGGTTAAGTGTCTGCCTTCGGCTCAGGTCATGATCCTGGGGTCTTGGGATCAAGCCACACATCGGGGCTCCCTGCTCAGCCGGAAGTCTGCTTCTCCTTCTGCCTGCCCCTCACCCTCGCTCGTGCTCTCTCTCTCTTTCTCTCTCAAAATAAATAAAATCTTTTTAAAAAATACATACATGCATATATATGCACACTCTTCTACAAATATGCTTAGATCCAAACAATTTGAGATAATACTTTAAAATACAGAAGAATAAGAAATAGGACCTAGTGCCTTGGGCAGATCACTTAACCTTTCTGTGCCCCTCTTCTGAAACATACAGCCTGGTGATTAGGAGGAGGTAATCATGGTCTTGGAAACATGACGGATTCTTTGCAAAAGTTTTCCTCTTTGGGGAAGAAGCCATCATTCTTTCAGGAATATCACATACCTGCTGGACCCCAGGCACTGAGCTGGTGTATACTATGGGACATACACAGTCGGAAGATGTCAGCTCTTTTTTGTTAATTTGATGAACATAAAGGAAAACATTGGTTAGAACTGCAGAAAAGTGGCTTTGATATAGGTTATAGGAAGGCACAAAAAAGTTTTGCTTACTGCATTGCTTCTCCAAGTGCAATGCCTGGATCAGTAGCATCAGAGTCCTATAGGTACCTGTTAGAGGTGCAAATTCTCATGCCCCAACCTAGGCCTACTGGACCTTAAAATTCTAGGGGTTGAAGCCTATAATCTGTGTTTTACCAGGCCTTCTAGTGATTCTGATGCATGCTGAAGTTTGAGAACCACTGCTTATTTTATGACTTAGGACTGGGAGCCATTTGATAACGTAAGAAGCCTTATGTTTATCTAGGGCTGCAATGTCCAATACAGTAGCCACTAGCCACAGGTGGCTATTTAAATTTGAATAAATTAAAACTAAGTAAAATTATAAATCCAGTTTCTTGTCTACACTGGCCACGTCACAAATGCTCAGTAGACACATGTGGCTGTGGCTGCATTTCTGTCACCACAGTCATTAAATAATGCTGAGCTCAGAGCAGTGGTCCTCAAATTCTAGCATGAATCAGGTCACTTGGAGAACTTAGTAAAACACAAAGTGCCAGGGGCGCCGGGCTGACTCAGTTGGTGGAGCTTGCATTGCTTGATCTCAGGGTTTGTGAGTTCAAGTCCCGTGTTGGGTGTACAGATTACTTAAAAATAAAAATATCTTTAAAATAAAAACACAACAACAAAACACAAATTGCTGGACTCCATTGCAAGAATTTCTGATTCAGTAGGTCTGGTATTAGACTAGAGAAATTATCCTTACAAGTTTCTGAGTTATGCTGATGCTGCAGGTCCAGGGAGCACGCTTTGAGAACTGGTGATCTAGAGTAAGGATTCTTGACCTGTAAACCTCCTAAAATTGAAGGTAAAATATTGCATATATCCATGTAATAAAAGTTACAGGATATAGGGCCAATAGTTTTAATCTGGTTCTCAAGTGGGTCAGCAGATCGATCAGTCAGGAATATTTGTAGCTACATTTTTTTTTTTAAGATTTTATTTATTTATGTGACAGAGAGACAGCCAGCGAGAGAGGGAACACAGCAGAGGAGTGAGAGAGGAAGAAGCAGGCTCCCAGCAGAGAAGCCCGATGTGGGACTCCATCCCGGAACGCCGGGATCACGCCCTGAGCCGAAGGCAGACGCTTAACGACTGAGCTACCCAGGCGCCCCTATTTGTAGCTACATTTAACAGAAATAAGAAATAAGTAACAGTGACTTAAATGACAAGGACACTGATGTTCACTTAACAAACTAAGAGGGAGGTAGTTTCAGGGTTCTTTCATTGGCTTAATCACGTCACCAAGAAAACCAGGCGCTTTGCCTCTCCTTTATAGAACTCCTTACGGGTTTTTTGAGTCAGAACTGGATTACACCTCTGGCCCAATCCTGGCAAAAGGAAATTGGTCTGCGTAATTGCTTTAGACAATTGTAATTCAACCCCTGGGGCTGGGGTGGGGGGGATTACCCCACCTCCACCCCCAAACCTGGAGCCTCTACCAGTTCTCTGAACAAATATCAGTTCTATAACAAGGTATAAGGAGAGAAATGGCTATTGAGTTGATGGATCTGTGTCCATCTCTGCGAGTGACCTGGAAAACATTAGGAACATCTAGTCTGCATCTTTTCAGCTTATCATACGCTTTCAGCTTTGCTAGACACAAGTAGGGCCTGGACATGCTCAGCTGTGAAGATCTGCTTGGCTGCATCCTCTCATACCTTAGGATAGGTCTGTAAAGCAGTTCTGCTTGTAATGGGGATGAGGTGGGGTGGAATTTAAAAACCTGATCCAGGCCTCTGGGAATCAGCATGAAGTCAGCCTGAAAGCTAGCCCCCCTCTGACTTTGGCCCCCAGTTCTAAGAAGAGCTCTTGCCTGGTTGCTTTTAGCCAAGTCCCTGCCTTGCACTTTGATTCTGTAGGGATTCCCATTGTTCTTTTTTTCTCACTAGTCCTCTGAGGACTTGAGTGCTGTCCTGAATTTTGGGACCAAACACTTGGATTCTGCTGCCAGACTGCGTGCCTGGATCCTGCTTGTCTCCTCCCATCAATATGCTTCAGATGCTCTGCTAAGTAAGGAGACCATGTCTTAAGATGTGCAGTTTGAGTCGTCCATATAGAAATGATAAGCAAAGCCCTGGGAATTAATGAGATCATTGAAGGAGACATAAGGGGGGGAAAAAGCTGAGAGCACGCACCCCAGCCTCCTGAAAATAATTAAGGGCATGATCGTTTGTGTTTTTATCTATAAACTCCACAAATCCGTAGACCTACCTGTCACACACAAACCAACACACATCAGTAGACCTAGTAGTGTTCCTTATGGCCGTGGGCGTCCAAAGAGGTTCCTGATGAAAGGGATGATGGCAGCTGGGCTGGCAAAACTCTCCCTCTATGTCCCCTACCCCCCAGAGCAGTTTTGCTTTAATTTATTTTTTTTGTATTATGGTTCTGCACAACATTCTGTATGTCAAAATAAAGGGTTCCACTTCTTTTAAAAAGCTGGGGGGAGGGGCGGCAGGCGGGGCACACACTAACTGATGTCAAGTTGCCTTCCAACACGGACACTGAGCTCCAGAGCTGGAAGCTAGGAACAGGTACTAAGCTGTAAACATGTGAAGCAGAAGTGTTGTACGTGGCTGTTTTAGGAGCAGGAACTCTGACCCCTTTGTTCTCCCATGGTTTGGGGCTGACAGTCGCCTCAGTCAACAGCTGGATACAGTGCACAATTGTTTGCAGCAGAAGTCCTGCAAGTCTGCTTCCTCTCAAAGCTTCTTCCGTAACTTCCCTGCCCCCATCCTCCCAGGACAGAAGTGGACACAAGGGGAGAATGTTTCAGTTCCCCTGCAGGGTTGTGGGTCTTCCTTTCACACCCTGTTCAGAACGTCTAGGGAATTTTTACTTTCCAAAGTTGCTTACCAGAAACGACTTGGCCGAGTGTGGTCTGGGGGTGGATGCCCTATTAAAGGAGCACAAAAGCACGTGGCCCTGTGACTTCTTACCGTGTGTGAAGAGGGAGCAAGGGAGCTTTAGTAAAGCTGCAGTTCAAGCTAAATCAGGAAAGGAAATGAAGAACAACCAAAAACGCGGCAGATTGCCTTAGGGCATTTAATCCTTGACTCTCAATAACACGCACTCAGGGTTATGACCGAATTTCAGTATGGGTTTGTATATCCCTTTTTAAAGTTTTTATTTGGTATGATAGTATCCTAATACGCCGAAGCTGCCTGTTTTTATAATAAAGTATAAATTTCAGAAAGGGAAGCTTGGCTGCTGGGGAATAAACAGGCAGTGGAGCAATTTTCAAAGAGGAAATGCATGAGAATCTGAGGGTTTAGGGGGAAGATTATTTTTGGTTATAAATGGAGGGCCTTTGTTAAAAGTTGAAAAACATGATCAGTAAAATCTTACGAGGCCTGGAGAGGGACAGTGACCTGACAGAGGCTCAAAGTCGATTATACGAAGTTAATCCCAGAACCCAGGTGTCTTTATGCTCTGTCCACAGTGTTGGTCCCTACCCTGAGTTGGTCCCCTCCAGATCCTGGTTTCCCATGGCCCATTTTCTGCAGCCCAGGCCACCTTCTTGATCTGTTGGCTTGGCTTCAGGGGAGATGGGCTACAGCTGGTCTGAAATAGGAAGACTGTAAATTTATTTAAACTTTCAGCATGACCCATTTGCCTCACTTTTTCCACTGTGATGAATGAAAACGTAGACAAGAAAATGTTTCACAAGATGGACAACTCAAAGAGAATAAGGAAAATGCAGAACAAGGAAGTGTACAGTTTGTTTTTGCTTTTAAAAAGAAGCATATTTACAGAACTTCTTGATTTTTTTTTTTTTTTTTTTTTTTTACCTCTGTCATCTGTGACCCATTCGTCTGTTCAGCCAAGATATTTTGGCTTTTTTTCCCTGGGAAACCAGTGGGTGGGTGAATATGGAGGAGCCAAGAGTTAACAAAATACCAGCAGATGCTGGGCTGAGTGAGAGGATTCTCTCTGGCCTCACAAGCAGAGGCGTATCCCATTTCCCATCCTCCCAGCATCCTTTCAAAAAGACTGCTAAAACTCCCCTCCTTGAGAGGATTTCCCACTCTTGATGAAGGAAATCTTCAGGAACACTTCCTGTCTCAGGGCCATCATGGCTTTGCCTTTCTGAGGATGCCCTAAGCACTGTAGGAAATAATAGCATTGTCTTTGAAGTCAGGCTTACTGTTTTGAGTCCAGGTCTGTGGTTGAATCCAAATCTACTGCTTACATCTGGATGGCTTTTGATGAATTTCTTAAACTTTCTGAACCTGTTTCCTCATCTGTAAAAGAGATATTAGTGCTTATCTCATCAGATTTGTTAGAACTAAATAAGATAATGTGTATAAGTGCCTCACACATTGCCAAACACCTGATTGATACTCACTAAACTGTAAGGCTTTTGTAATATCACCCCCTTACGAACAGCCTCCTGTTATCTCTGTGACTAGGAAGTGGGCAATAGTAGCTTTTTCTTTCTTTTCTTTTCTTTCTTTCTTTCTTTCTTTCTTTCTTTCTTTCTTTCTTTCTTTCTTTCTTTCCTTCCTTCCTTCCTTCCTTCCTTTCTTTCTTTCTTTCTTTCTTTCTTTCTTTCTTTCTTTCTTTTTTTTCTTTTTTTGAGACAGAGCACATGAGCATGGAGGGGTGCAGGGAAGAGGGAGAGGAAGAGAGAGAATCCTAAGCAGACTCCACACCCAACAGGGAGCCCGATGCAGGACTCCATCTCAGAACCCTGAGATCATGACCTGAGCTGAAATCAAGAGTCAGACGCTTAACCAACTGAGCCACCCAGGTACCCCAATAGTAGCTTTTTAACTTGATGCTAGTGGCAGTAGGAGAGGCAAAGTGAATTAAATGTTTTTCCTTATCAACTTTGAGGCATACGTACACACAATAAATCTGTTTAAATTCAGTGAGTTTGTCAGTCGCTGTGCCCATGAAATGACTACTGTAGTCATACAGAACATTTCTCTTAGTCCCAAAAGATTCCTCTTGTCTCTTTACAGTCTGTCCCTTCCTTTGCCCTCAGCCTCAGGCAAGCATTCATCTGTTGTCAGATGAGTTTGCATTTTATATAAATAGAATTATATAATATGCACACTTTTGGTCTGGCTTCTTTCAGCATAACGATTTTTAGATGTGTCCATGTTGGTGCATGGATCCTTTTTATCACTGGGTAGAATTCCAGTATATGGCTATACTACCTATTGATGGACATGGGTTTGTTGGTTTTTGTTTGGTTTTTTTTTTTTTTTTCAATTTCTGGCTATTTTCTTTTTTTCTTTTTTTAATTAATTTATTTGTAGCAGGGGGAGGATAGAAGGAGAGGGAGAGAGAGAACCTCAAGCAGACTCCCCACTGAGCACAGAGCCCAATGTGGGGCTTGATCTCAGGACCCTGAGATCATGACCTAAGCTGAAATCAAGAGTTGGACACTCAACCGACTAAGCCATCCTCCAGGTGCCCCAAGTTTCTGACTATTTTAAATACAGCTGATATGAACATTCATTTGTACATGTTTGTGTGGATGTATGTTTTTTCATTTCTCTTGTATAAATACCAAGGAGTCAATGGCTGGGTCATATGGTAATTGTTAAACTTTTTAAGCAAATGCCAATTTCTTTTCCAAACTGGCTGTACCATTTTACATTCCCAGCATCAGCGTGTGAGATTTTCACTTGCTTTGCATTCTCATCAACACTTAGTAAGGTCAGTCTTTCTTTTTTTCCCCTTCTCCTTTAATTTACATTTATCTTATGCAGAATTTACTCCCAGACCATGAGTTTTTCATTCTTCAGTTTCTTCTAGGATATCTTTTTCTTCTGTGCAACCTCCTCTTCTGGTTTAGGAACAGTCTGCTCTTTTCAGTAAGGAGCATCTCAGTGTGGCAGGGAGTCATGTGTGGGTTAATCCAGCCACGAGCCCTGTAAGTTCTGTGCCGCATCTTGGGGGCTTTGATCACCTGGATGTGCTCCATGACAGAGAATCTACATCTAAAGCCCTGAGTTCAGCATTACTCTCAGCATTTTTAAGCATGTGCAGTAAAACTTCAGCACTCCTCTTGGGCCACCGACCCTGTGTCCAGCCCCACAGTTTGGCTGGGGCACACCTACCCACTCCAGCATTGGAGCGACGGAATGGCACACATTGCTTCTGCAAAGTGACATCCTTCACCTACTTGGTGGCTTTTCAGATAGGCGTACCTTTGGTGGCCTGGGCAGTTTCACATGCGTTCTTACAGTTGGCACGAAGACTTGCATGGTTTTGTAGGGTTTTCTGGGTCAAGTGAATAGCGAACCATTTTCAGAGGTCACCTCAGGCTTTTTATGGGAGGAGCGGAGTTGTAAGAATTTTCTACATGGTCTGGATACTAGCTTTTTATAAGGTAGAAATATCTGTAATTTTTCTGCTAGTCTGTGAAAACATGTATTTTCTTCCAGTCTGGCTTCCCTTTTCATTTTCTTTAATGGTGCCATTTGAGGAGCAAAAGCTTTGAATTTTGATGGTCTATTTATTGTATTTTTCCCTTATGATAATGTTTTTTGTTTTTCTGCCTCACGGTCACAAAGACTTTTCTGTTATATGTTTTCTAAGAACTGTTAGTTTTAGCTTTTACACTTAGATCTATGATCTATTTCAAGTTAATTTTTGTATGTGGTATGAGGTAAGGGTTAATATGGAAATTGTCTTTTGACTGTCTTATGTATCAGAAACTCTATTTAATTCTCAATAAATAAGTGTTCTCAGGTAGGTAATTATCCCTCATTTTAATGGTTAGGAAAATAAGTCTCAGAAAAATTAGCTTGTTCAAATCATACAACCAAGATTCACACCCATGATGGCCCAACATCCTGTATACTTTCTACCCTATTATACTGGCATTTTGTTTTCAACATTGAATAAGAATCTATATTTTAGGGGGCGCCTGGGTGGCACAGCGGTTAAGCGTCTGCCTTCGGCTCAGGGCATGATCCCGGCATTATGGGATCGAGCCCCACATCAGGCTCTTCCGCTGTGAGCCTGCTTCTTCCTCTCCCACTCCCCCTGCTTGTGTTCCCTCTCTCGCTGGCTGTCTCTATCTCTGTCGAATAAATAAATAAAATCTTTAAAAAAAAAAGAATCTATATTTTAAAAGCCCAGCTGTAACTTGTGAAAAGGTTATAAAATATCCCATTGTCAGGACACTCTAATCTCTGCGCACAACCTTATGACATTAACTATAGCAGGGATATTTGAACTAGGGCCTGGGGCTCCAGGTTAGGCCATTTGCTTAGGTCTGTATTTCAGAAGCTATAAATACAAATGTCTTGGTGCTCTCTTGACAAGAAGCCTTATTCTGAGTTCTTCCATTTTACAGCTGGTCCATCAGAAATATGAAGTTAAGTGCCTGGCCACACACACAGTTAATCCTTAAGAGCACCCAGCTGGATAGCCAAGTCTCACTGTGTTTTGCTTGAATTTTTGTATTTGGAAAACAAATAGTGAGTCAGTCTCCCTTCTCTCCCTCTCTCTTCTTTACTACGCCTTCTGGATTCTCTTAGATGCTTTGGTCACATTAGGTAAATATCTTTTCCCTAAAACATCCTTTGAGCTGTGACAGAATAATGAGAGAGAAGTCCCCTAATTTCTGATACTTAATGCCCCCCTACCCCTTTGAAAGAAAGGTCTGTTTAAAACTCTTCACTTTTGTTATCTGAGAAGAGTCTGAGTCTTATTCAGTAGGACCATTTTGTTTCTTTAAAAAAATACGGGAGCGATTGTAAAGATAAGAGGTGTACCTCTCTGTTCTTGCTTTTCAACAATGTAGCTTGGTAGATTCACTCCTTTTTCTTCCTTAGTTTCTGTGAGGCTGTATGGTGTAGGGGGACGAGCACTGAGTTTTGGAGTAAGAAGTTTGTGAGTTTGAATCCCAGGTCCAGTATTTACATAGTCAGCAAATCACTCAATCTCTAAGAAGTTTAACTTCCTTTTCCTTGTCTGTAAAGTGGACATGACACGTACCCTATGGATTTGTTGCAGCATATCCCTACAGTGTCTGGCAAATGTGTATGCTATATTCTCTCTTCCCATTCTCCTCTTCTACTAGATCTCTTTCCAAAGAATAAAGACTCTTTTTATGGGCTACTCATAAAAAGTCCGGTGTTTGAGATTTATAGAGAATGCTTTTTGAGTACAGAGCCCTATTTAAGGTGCCTTAACAAATATACTGCTCTCTTTGGCCAAGCTGGGCAGTCTTATTCCAAAGTCCAGCATAGGTGAAGCATTGTAGTCATTCTGCCTGTTTTTTTCCCTTGAGGCTGCTAAGTAGATTGTCCTGAGTCTCTAGAAGCAAACTCTGCTGTGATGTAATTATTTGCTAGTGAGAAGCTTATCTTCTGGGCAGAAGTGTAAGCTGGGAGAATGATGGAGGAGAAAAGGTAGTCTATCTGGCTAATACAGAGAGGATGAAGTATAGGTTGATGGGAGGAAAAAGAGAACTCAGTTTATACTTTGGAAGTTATACCTCCATCTTCTGAAACACAGCCCTAAAAACCATCAATCTCTGTGTCAGTGGTGGGATGAGGACAAGTCAGTGTCTCTCAGTAAGTTCTGGTTACCATACCTTAAAAGTGGCCTCATTTTCCTCTCTTCTGTGGGAGTCTCCTTTGCATTTCAGCCTGGGGGGCTGGCCCTTTGCCCATTAAGGAGTCTGCGGTCTTCCTAATCACAATTTCAAACCTGTGCATCCTTTGAGATACAGTTCAGGACTTTGCTCTTCAAGAAGGTTTCTTTGGCTACACTGCCAAGTTGAATGGTTCCTTGGCCATCCTAAATCATTCAAGTAGCCTTGAGAATTTAAATCTGTGAATATTTAATAAGTACAAACTGTGTATGTTGAAGAGAGATTGATTACAGAGATAGATCAGAGGTAGTACCAGTGCCTGGCACTTACACTTGACTCTTGCTTGTACCACTTGTGTTTCCTTAAACGGATTCTCAAGCCTCTCAGAAGTCTGGCGATTACATAACTCTAACCTAAATTTCTCCTAATGTATTTCATTTGCCCAGGCTCCATACTGTCTACAGTTTTGGATACAGTTTATTTCACTTAACATTATAAGTTTAAAAATGCTTATTATAAAAAGCCTACTGTCATTTCACTGAAGTGTTGAGTTAAATCTCCTTTCTTACACCCCATGACATCTCCTTCTTAGAATCCTTTCTAACCTTGTTGTAAAGCATCCTTGGTAATTTCTCAGAAAGAATGTATAGAAGTTAAACTTTCTAAGTTCTTGCATATATAAAATGTTCCTGCCCAGCTAGTTCTTTAGACAGTTCTTCAATTAATCACTTTGATTTCTGCCCCTTTTCCTGACCTTGCTCTCCTTATTCTCTCATTCTGAGATATCAATTATAATAAATAGTTACTAGCCACAAGTGAGCTGTTGAGCCCTTGAAATCTGGCTCATCTGAATTAGGATATGCTGTAAGTATAAAATACACACCAGATTTCAAAGAACAAAAAGACAAGAAAAGATCTCATCTTTATATTGATTGTATGTTGAAATGATAATACTTTGGATAGACTATTAAAATTAATTTTATCTGTTTGTTTTTACTTTTTAAATGTAAAAAGAAATTTTAAAATTACATATGTAGTATGTATCATATTACATTTCTATGGGACAGTAATGCTCTGATTCCCAACATGGCACCTTGCTAGGCCCTTATCAAGGAGCAGCATTGGCTACTACATGCAACTTTTCCCCACGTTCCTTTACCTGGCTTCCTTTGCTTAGGTTGGCTATAGATATATCTACATTGTAGTACATCTACCAATGTAATTCCATCTACTTGCCATCTTTTAAAAAATGTTAAAAATTTCTGATCTGGGGGCGCCCAACTGGCTCAGTCAGTAGCACATGCAACTCTTGATCTCGGGGTCGTGAATTTCAGCCCCACATTGGGTGTAGAGATTACTTTAAAAAAATAATAAAATGCATTTTTTTTAAATGTTCTGGTCTGTTCCTTTTCTTCCTTTATTCTTCTTTCCCACCCTAAGCACAGGTATTAATTTATTCAACCTTGTACTACATTGTCGTGTCTTTGGGATTTGGGAGGGAAGAGAAGTAAACATATTTTTAGTCTTTCAAATGGGAAACAGAAGATTTTACTAATTCTATCATATTTTGAGCAACAGTACGATGGCCGTCTTTATGCACAAGTTTGTCTGCATCTCTGGATATTAAGGATTTCTGGAAGTAGACATACTAGTTTAGATTATATTATTTTTTATGGCTCTTGATATATACATCAACAAATTTTTACCCCCAAAAGTACCAACTTACAGTCTCAGTTGATTATTCAATAAAAGATAGGAGCCGTTATCCAAGAGGTTCCCAGATTCAGTCTGAATCCTCTTATGTGGGTCTTTTAGCTCAGCTTTTGTAGAAAGCATGGCCTGTTTTCTGAATCACTTAACTTTTATGAGGCTTCATTTTCTTATTTGTAAAATAGAGATAATCATGCCCCGGAGTAATGTATATGAATGCTCATTGCAAGTATATGTTCATTAATTCATTTCAGCAAGTGTTTGAGAGCTTCCTACTTGGGCTAGGTACATATGCTACACCAGGAACCATGCGGGATGTCCGGATGATATAGATCCTGGCTTCAAAACTAACTTCTTATGGAGAGAATGGAGTGGAATACAAGACCCATTCATAAGAAACTATCTCACAGGTCTTTTTGTGGTTTGTAAGAACAGGGAGAGACAAGGTGTTAAAGGGGTTTAGGTGAGTTTTTTCATTCCCCTTAAAAATCAAAGGAAACAGCCTGGAGGAGATGGCACTGAAGGTAGTCCTTGAAGGAGGAGTATAATTTCAACATAGTTGGGGAGTAAGATGGGGATACTTGAGCTGTGACAGTGAGCTCGAGCAAAGGCACAAGCGTGAGTTCAGAGCAGATCAGTTGGTAGTGTTCACTCTAGTGTAGGCAGAAGGCAAAGAAAAATTGTGGGTAGAAATGTTTGTTTTTCTGACTATACTTATTTGCCTGTGCCACAGAATGGGTTACTCCCTGTGTTTATTTCTGCTGTGCTTTGATAGGGAAGGCAGAGAAATCATTTTACTCTGCTTTGGCTCTGACCAGAATTGAGTAGGCGAAGTCCTTCTTGCCCATAGGGACAAGAACACAATATATTATTTATACTGGCCTTTCTCTCCCACAGAAATTGGAAATTCTGAGACATTTTAACACAGTTCTGAGGCTATGACACATTACACTTATACAATCAAATGATAACTTGGATCAGAAATTTTGAGATGTGGTCAGAGGAAGAAGATTCTTGAAGAGAAGAATAACAGACAAAGGAGAAGGTGGCAGTAGAGAGAGCATAGTGTAGGAATTAGACCTTTGGTATCATCATGAAAAGGTAAGGAGTTTCATGAAACAAAGACAAGGATTCTGCTTTCTATCCATCTTTCTCTCCGTCTTCCTTCTGGGAGTTCACTGTCCTTTCACTTATTGTTTGGTATCTTTAGGCTGTTCTCTGACAATCCAGAACCACTTTGGGTATTACTCTCTTTACTCCCTACCCACCATGCCCACTATTTTTTCATCCTCCGCAACATTCAGGATTCTCTTTCTTGTTGCCTATAAAATGAAGTCAAGTTCCTATGTCTAGCATTCAGGGCTCCCCCAGCCCATCTGGCAGGTCCAACTTGTATTTATCATCTTACTTTACATTGAACCCCACTACTCTAATCTTGAGTCTATGACTTAACATCTCTCATCCACTTCTTCTAATTGGAGTGGCTAATTCATTTATTTACTCACCAAACATTTACTGAATGCCTAATATGTATCATTTCTTCAGTAAACTTTTGTTAAGCAACTGCTGTGTTCTAGGCCTTATTTTAGAGCCTGTGAATAGAGAAATAGGAAAGGGGATAATGTTGATAAATGGAAAAAGACCCTGAGATATATTTGTGGACTCTGTGTAGCCTACAAAATTTAGGTGTGACAGGAGGTACCAATGTAGTCTCCTTGAATAATCATTGTCTTCAGCCATGCTGAGCTGCATCATGGGTACATACATACTGAGATCAAGGCTCTGGTAGCATTTAGGTTCAATTCAAATATGTTGCCAAATAGAAATGATAAAGAAGTAGCCATCCTGATTCTGAACTAGAGTCCTCAACATCAGAACTACTGATAGTTTCTTGAAAAACATCACTTCCTCTGATTCATCTTGTCAAAATGATTGACAATTTCACTGTGTTTACACCTAGTAGCACTATTGGGGTCTGTGTCACGGGGCCCTTTTCTTTCAATGGTGACTCCCAAAGAGCAGCTACTCAGAAGCTGCTATGCACTCACCCACCGTATTGATCCCCAAATGAGCCTTGTTCTTTCCTGCCTCCACACCACTACTCATCAGGTTGGTGGGGAAAGAGAGGATTTGGAGCTAGATCTGGGTTTGAGACCTACATTCACCTCTTGTTTGCTCTGTAACCTTGGGCAAATTTTGTAAACTGGTGAAAGGCTTTGAGAGAATTAACAATACATGCCTTTCCCAGTGTCAGCTGTTATAATGTATTGATGAGGATTTATGTGAAAGTGCTTAGCATAGTATCTGTCACATGGTAACTATTCTTTCTTTTCTCCTTTTCCTGGGGAGTTTTTACTCCTTCCCCCATCTGTATTTATTAAATTTCTGTCCCATCCCTTACTGAGCTCTTACATCTCTAGTCAAGCTTTTCCAGTATTCTCAGATGCAGAGATAAGGGCTTTCTGTTTTCATCTATGCTTTGTTTGTAGGATTTTAGACTTTTGAAGAAGGAGTTCTAAGTTTAGGGGGAATGGTACAGGAAAGGATAGATGTCTGAACAAAATAACACTGTATTTGGAAGCAGGAAAATAAGGGTCAGTGAGAGATGGTATGCAAATCGTATAAATAAGGGTGTCTTGTCACTCAATGCAACGTGATTGATTCTCAACCCATCTTATTCCGGTGGGCCAGAGATGAAGGTTGTCTCCGGTTCCTAGTACTAACCACAGAAAAGGGACCACTCACTTCTCTTTATTCAATGAGAGCTAGCTACCAATCACCCAGATAGCCCTGAGCTTTTAGAATTTGATGCAATGTCTTGATTAGAACTGGACAGTCTATAGATTTTCCTAGGAAGACCTAGCTTGGTCAGCAGAATAGGAAGCATCCAGAATGACATCAGTCTGGCAAGCTTTGAAGGGATCAACCAAAGATGGCCAACACAACTGCTTGTTTTTTCATTTACCATTTCACACCTGGTGTAGTCAGGAAGCTACTACATTTAAAAAACAATTTTCTTTTAAAAAATAAAACAAAACAAAAACCCTGTAGTCAAAAAAAGCACTCATTTGCTGTAAAGCCGGAAGGATTCATTCATTGGAGCTGATTGTTCACATTTGTAGAATTTAGAATTTTGTAGATGGAAGGGGACTTAGAGTTGAATAGGGTCTTCAGAAGGAAACAAAAGGCTCTTGCTTTCTGCATGAACAGAGTTCATTCACAAGACAGTTTTTCTTGATCTATGAGGAGTGATTTCAGACAATTAGCTAATTGGTTGAGGGAGGTGACCTGTCAGCTTTGCAGAGAGGATGTCTGCTTTTAGGGATCCACATAGAGAACACATCTTAAGCTTTCCATGACAGCCAAAAGCAACCCCATTAATCCTCCTATGTAATGGCCAGTCATAACCACAGATAAGGAGTGCATTTCACTTGAGAGTAAAGCCATGAAAACCCAACCAGCTGCCAACAGCTGATCACTGTGCCATTTCAGCTCAGTGTTGTTTTAGGCTTTGAAATATTTCTGAACGATCTTCCAATTTGCTCCATTGTAAGGAGATAAGTGACCCTCCAGAAACAGTGTATTGTTTATTTTTTAGTGTTATCAGTTGCTTTGTTTGTTGAAATGACACTTGCCTGTTGTGTAGAAAACAAGGGCAGAACTCATTTGTGGCCATCTCAAAAGTCCAAATGGGTGCAAAAAAAGAAAGGGGAGGTGGAAAGTGTCTGTAGGCAAATGTTAAGTTTTTCTGGATTTCAAATGTGAAAGGATCTCAGAATGGAAGAAGAGGATCACAGACTGCCAAGAAGAGAATCATGAGAAGATAACTGATGTAAGTCAGTAAGTTGAATCCCTTTTCCCCTAGTCTGAGAGCCAATGAAATTGGTGTCATTGTTTTTTTGGAACCTATTATTAAGATGTATCCAGGATATAAAGTTTTATGATAAGAATGGCTGTGACCATCATAGGATGAGTAGTCCCTCTAAACGAAACAGCCACAAGACTGGTCATTAAGACACCTGAGTTTTACAGCACACGTGCTCCCTGGTTAGCACTACGTAGTGGTTAAGAGTCAGGGTTTTGGATCTGTCGTACATGGGCTTGAATTCTGTTTCTGTCACCTACCTACTCTATAACCTTGGTTAAGTACATGATAAGTATTATCATAATAATTGAAAATATTTTCGATTTATTAAGCTGACTGAGAGTGGTTTGAATAACATTACCACATTACAAGGAGTCTATAATAAGCAGTTTCTGCCTTAAAGACTCAGTGTTGCAATCAAGGATGCTTATTCTTTGTCTCTTCCCATTCAGCTTTCCATAAAGTGTTGGCTTTTTACTTCACGGCAGCAGGAAAATCAGAAGTTTTCTCATGAGGGGCGCCTGGGTGGCTCAGTCGTTAAGCGTCTGCCTTCGGCTCAGGGCGTGATCCCGGAGTCCTGGGATCGAGCCCCACATTAGGCTCCTCCACTATGAGCCTGCTTCTTCCTCTCCCACTCCCCCTGCTTGTGTTCCCTCTCTCGCTGGCTGTCTCTATCTCTGTCAAATAAATAAATAAAATCTTAAAAAAAAAAAAAGTTTTCTCATGAGCCCCCAGCGGATTTCTGCTTCTGTCATGTTGTTCAGAACTGTGGCACACGGAGACTTCTGGTTAGAAGAAAGGCTAGAAAAGGCGCCTGCTTCTCGAGACTCTGTAATGAAGGCAAATAAGGAAGACGGAGATTGTGGATGGGTTATGTTATCCAGCCAGCGCTGCTGTGTCTGGCACATTCGGTTCCTGTTAAATGCTGTGATGGCGATGACGGCAACAGCCCACCTCATGCTCTTCCGAAGANTCCAGTGATAGGCTCTTAAACATTTTATACTTTATGAAGTACTTTTACTTACCTGTGTGAGAAGTATCTTGATGGTTATTGTTGTTATCGCAAGTTCCTTGCGATTGATGATTGGGAGAAGTTGTCAACCAGGAAGGATAGCATAATCCAGGCCTTCACATTGACCTGGCCCAGCTCCAGGTTACTTGCTGACAGAACCTTTCTCGATCACCCAGAACCACAGCAGGTGTTCACCACTCTGAACTCCTAATACCACTTATGACATAATGTGTATTTGCTGCTTTATATGTTTTAAATACACATGGCTTCTTAGCTAGATTTGGAGCTCCTTCAGGGTCTGCATAAAGTGTGCCCTCTAGAATGTAGGGGAGGAACTCTTTTGCTATGCATTTATCTACAGAACATTTTCTATTTCTCACCATTACCTGGATTTGAGGTAGTGTAGGGTTGGGAAGTGATCAGAATGATGGTTTTCTATGGGAGAGGAATTTATTTTCTTTTGCTCAAACCTCCATCATTTTTTCCTCCAACATCCCCCCCCTTCTTGCTCTTTTCCTCCAAAGAGAGTAGTATGGATTCTCAGGGGATGAGATAAATCACTCCATCTTTTATACTCTCCAATCTCTTCTTAACTAAGCCTTAGCTATGAGGGATTTTGCCCTACTTTCCAGTAGGGCAAAAATTCCTGCCTCCTCACTGCCATCTGTAAGACCCTCCCGTGCATGTTCTTTGGTGCTTTTTGTACACTCTGCCACGGTTTCTGTGTCTTTTTGGAGTTGACTTAAGAGGCAGATAGTACTGGGCGAGGAAATCAAACCCAGTGGAATCTAAATAAGGTGTAAATGATTATTGGATCTTTTGCTGAGACCAAATGCTAATAAGAATGTCTGGGAATCTTGGGACTTGAGGCTATTAGATGAACGTTTAGCAAAGAGTATTTACTAGCAAAGCTAGTTGGAGAACATTACTGCCCAGTCCAGGGTTGTTGTTTTTTTTTAAAGATTTTATTTATTTATTAGACAGAGAGACAGCCAATGAGAGAGGGAACACAAGCAGGGGGAGTGGGAGAAGAAGAAGCAGGCTCCCAGTGGAGGAGCCTGATGCGGGGCTCGATCCCATAACGCTGGGATCACACCCTGAGCCGAAGGCAGACGCTTAACGACTGAGCCACCCAGGCACCCCCCCAGTCCAGGGTTCTTGTAACATTGTTCTCTGCTGGGATTATAGTCTTCAGAAGTCCATAGTGGAACCTGGATGCCAGAGTAAGCATAGCCAGATTTCTGAGCACTTGAACCCAGAGGAGTTCTTCTCTTTACCGTGACACTGCAATTTTAGAAATAGAGATGAGAGTAGTTGCCAACATTTCAGTTTAACTTATATCACTTCCTAAGTCACTAACCCAACTTGTTTGTTTTGTTTCTAACTGCATGAAAACTAAGAATTTCCAAACATCATGTTTCTCATATCCTCTGGCCACTTAATTTCCCCATACTTTTTATTCCTGACTGATGATGGTTGTTGTTTAAATATAGCAAATGAAGTGACAGCTGTGGTACCTATATGTCCCAAGTTCTAAAATAAACTTAATGTGCAGACATCCATAGACAAAACAAAACACAAAATCCTAATTATTGTCTTTTAATATTATGAAGCTCTGGCTTGGGAGATTTGAGTTGCCAGTTATGTATCCTCCTCCTCTCTCTTCTGATGTGGAGAACAGGAAGAAGGAGCCAAATGGAGATGGGGTATCGACTCTACTCATGGCTGCTTAATAGCTCCTAAGGCAGAGAGAGTCTGCAGATGTAAATCTAGGACTACTCTGTGCAATGAGAGAAATCTAAATCACTAAGGAATCTTTTTGGTAGGAAAAGAGGAAGCTGAGGATCATAGACCTTAAAAGGATCCCCACGAAGACTGAAAAGGAACACAGAGGTGCAGGAAGTTGTGGTGTCAGATAATCCAAAGGATTTGGGAGCGGCTTTTAGGAAAGGAGTGCTTGGCTGCCTCAGATGCCGCCCAGCCATCAGTGAAGGTAGGAGCAGCAGCAACAAATGCATCCATAGGGTTTTACAACAAAGGAAGTCTCTGATCATCCTTGTTTTTTTAAAAAAAGAACAAAAAGTCCTGTTTTCCCAGCCTTGCCTCCCTAGACTGTAATCACATAGGACCACCTACGTTTTATTTTCCAATGTACCTGCACTTCTGGCTCCCATTGGGTATAAAAAATACGACAATGAAAGATCTTTGGCCTCACACTGTTCATTATAAACCTGGAAGAAGGACTTAGCATATGTGTTTGTGTTTAAAGGATGATTGGTGATAAGACTTTCCTTTGTAATCGGGGCCCCAAATTGCTGGGTATGAGGACTTGTAAGTCACTCAATTAGGAGGCGTGTGCTGTTGGAATGGCAGGGCGATGAGCTCTTCAAAAGAAGGGCAGGTCCCAGGCAGCCCAGCACTGCTCTCCTCCTTTCTGTTGTTTGTAGGACCTGTCTTTCCTATCAGACTGTGAGGTTCTTGATCCGTTGTTCAGTGCTGTGGGCTGGGGTGGGGGTTACACCAGTGGTGGGGCTCAATAAATGTCTGGCAGACTTAGACTTCTGGAAGCAGAAGAGAAGGGGAAGAAGAAAGCTCTGAAAGCAAACTCCATCTTCACATGTCTGCTCCAGGCCTAGGACGGAGCTCTGTGGGCCTGCTTCTGCCTCTCAGCACCTACCTGCCTCTAAGCGTCTTTCCCAAAATCAGACAACACTCCCTTATGGCTACTTGTTGGTCTCCTAGTGTTGCATGTTAGTTTCCCTACTGTTCTAGCCAAGCTTTGATCTGTCATTACAGATGGCTTCAAGGGCAAATCAGTTTCCTGCCTTCCAGTGCCAACCTTTCCAGCCTTTTAAATCTTACTAATGCCTAAATTTTTGAGGTTTATGACTTGATAATCAAAATTCACTTAAACATAGAATAGCATTTGTACTGCCGCTCTACTTTCCTCATCATTTGTGTCAAGCCATGTGTCTCAGGCACTGGGGCTCTTGCCTTCTATGCTATAAGGACTTGAATAGAAGGCCTTGAACTCAGTACGGACTTGATGAGTGTTAAACTGAAATTTTAGTCACACCAGGTGCCTGATGTGGTTTTCCGGGGAGTAAAGCCAATGCTAAGGTGATCTCACTAGGTTTGAGGGTGGAGAGAGCTTCAAGCGTGGCAGCTTCCTCCGATACTTCTTGAAGAAGTGGGGGGCTCCCACTAGCATCCAATAGCCTGTGTATTTTTAGTCCTCGCTTTTCATGTAAGTTTCCCGTTAACTGCTTGCAGGAAATCTTTTCTTGGACATAATCTGCCCATTTCCTGAAGTCTTCCTCTCCGCATTGTGTCAGTTTGGGGATGAATCAAATCAGCAGTTTTGGAGAGTGTGTGTTCTCTTCCCTGCCACAGCCTCCCCCTTTTGTGGAATACCAGAAAGCTGCCTTTCTTGTCTGTTTCTAGGGGTGAGGAGAGGAGGGGCGAGCCCTTGGTGTGTGTCAGCCTCTTAGGCTGCCGGACACAAATGTCCTTTTGTATGTGGAGGGGGCATGTGTGTGTTTTTCCCCTTCCCAATGGACACTTTCATTTATTAGGTCCGGATGGTGTCCTCTGAGCTGTAAACAATGGTGTAAGAGATAAAGAGCTGCCTTAGAGAGGAGGCTGTGGAGGCAGCAACTGATTTTTCTTCTCTGTCCCCCACTCCCTTTGTCCATTGTGAGTCTGGTCTGATTTGAGCCAGCCTAGGACCTCTGTGATCCCCTTCTCGGGCTGGAGCAGCGTGGCCACTGTTCCCTTTACCTCAGCAACTTCAAATTTGGAGAAAGGGGTTTTCTGTGATGAGGATAACAAACTGTCGTGTTTGTACAACGTTGGTTTTTAAACATGTTATGGCTTTTGAGGAAATGAAATTCTGGCTTTGTTATCCCTTAAGAATGTAGGATTGGGATCAAATGATAGGAGGATTTTAAGAGCTGACTGTGCTATTTAATAACTGTGAGACCTCAGGCAAGTTATGGAGCTAATAACAGTCCCCAGCTCAGGTGGCCTTCCGAAGTTTAAGTAAGAAAACCTATGTGAAGTGCCTGCCACATAGGAAGCACCCAAAGGTTAACCCCAGAAAAGAGTGGGTATATAGGGATATTAAATGAGATAATGGAGGTAAATATGCTATGCATAAAATGCTAAACATTTTAGTTACTGTTTGGTTTGAGGTTGGAGAGTAAGCATTTTCTCGCCCCTCTAAAGCTCCCCCTTCACCCGGGCTCTCATTCCTTCCTTCTCTCAGGCACTCATCAATATGGGCTCTTCTTTCACATATTAGCATGGATCTCCTATCTGGAAGCAAACTGCTGACTCTCAAGGTCAGCCCGTAGCCCAGTGTTTGGCACAAATCAGGGTTCAACAATTATTTCAATAGATACTCATTGTGGAAAAACTCTGAAATGCTGTCCTTCTCCCATTCACAGGGGCCTGCCTTTAGTCACTCAAACTTGTTTATTTTTTTTTTATTTTTATACTCAGGGATCAGTGTAAGAAATGGAAACCATTCCAGATACTTTGAACAGGAAGGAATTTAATAAAAGGAATTTGATGCTTACCAAATGGTATGAAGAACTAAAGCTGTGTGTTCTGGTCTAGGACTCCACAAATGATATTCCTCCTCACCGCCACTACCCTGGAGCGATCATTCTAACACCCTACCCCCACACAGTGGCTGTGAACTAGGGATGGAGAGGTCAGGCTTGAGAAGACGCTGCTACAACTGCCCCATGGCACTCAAGATGCTGGATAATGCCCCTTTCCTGTCCGTACCCATGCAGCCAAGAGAAAAGAAAAATAGTGTTCCCTTCGTTTCCATTTTACCAGGCTTATATGAATGCAAATAAATGGCAGATTAACTGCAAACAAATCTGGAAAAGATGACTTTTTTGGTTTCCCAGCATTTCCAGCTCTAGAAGGGGAGTGGAGTGGAGGTTGAGTGAGCCAACCTTCCCTATTTACTACACCTGCTTCATCTCGAGAGTATTGCACATAGCAATATGACAGGATAAAAGCTAGATGAGGAAATACAAGTCCCTCTGAATCAACTTGTTACCTTCCAAGTACAGAATCACTTCCACAGACTGTTTTGGATCATGTGTCTCTAGGGGAACTCTTCCATATCTTTCCCTGGCCTTGCAAAGAACCTGCTTCAGCCAGCTCTCCTTGTAACCCATGGGAGGCACTCAACAAATGTTTAAATGGTGACTAACATAATAAAAAAAATATTATAAAAAAATGTTTGAATGAACGCCCTCTGTATTTGTCAGACACCATGCTAGGCAAAGGGGACACAAAGTCAAAGAAAAACAAGGCTCTGCCTTCAAGGAGTTCTTGGTAGTCTACTAGGATGAAAATAGTTACAAAATTGTATTACAAATGCTTAGATGAAGGTATGCTCAAGAGTAGAGATGAGAGGTACACAAAACAGATTGGGAGATTAATGGGATAAGTATGAAAGAGCTATCTGTATTCATGTAAAGAGTTAATGTAAAGGATTTTTATTAATATTAAGAACCTACAAGCCTGGCTTTATAAGCTTAAATATTATTTCTTTTTCTCCCAATCACCAAACCCCAACATAAGACCCCAAAATGTTCCTTATTTTTCCCCAACATGTTTTTTAAAAGATTTATTTATTTATTTATTTGACAGAGAGAGACAGCCAGCAAGAGAGGGAACACAAGCAGGGGGAGTGGAAGAGGAAGAAGCAGGCTCATAGCAGAGGAGCCTGATATGGGGCTCGATCCCAGAACACCGGGATCATGCCCTGAGCCGAAGGCAGGCGCTTAACCGCTGTGCCACCCAGGCGCCCCTCCCCAACATTTTTTAATGTAAATTTTCAGACATACAGCAAAGTTGAAAGAATTTCACAGTGTATACCCATATGTCTACCATTAATTCTGCCATTAATATTTTACTGTATTTGCAGAATCACATCCTATCCATCTATCCATCCCTTTGTCCATCCATTATCGATCTTACTTTTAAAAGCATTTAAAGTAAATTGCAGACAGTGTATTTCTCCCTAAATATTTCAGCATGCACATCATGAACTCACTAGAGTCTACTTAGTTTAATATTTTTCTGTAAGGTAAACTTACCTGGAGTGAAATGCCGAAGTCGTGAGTGAGTGTTCTCTAAGATGGGACAAGTGTGTAGACCTGCATAACTCAGGCACCTATCAAGCTGTAAAATATTACCAGCATCCCAGGAAGTTTCCTCATGACCCTTCCCAGACAGTTTCCAGATGCAACCACCATTCTGATTTTGTCCCCACCGTAGATTATTTTGGCCTGTTTTAGAATTCCATGTAAATGGAATCTTCTAGTATGTGCTCTTTTGTGTAAGAATTCTTTCACTCAGCATAATCCTTTTGAGATCCACCCATGTTGTAGATTGTATTCATAGCCCATTCGTTTTTATTGCTGAGTAATATTCCATTGCATGAATATACCATAGTTGTTCGTTCTCCTATAGGTGGATACCTGGATTGTTTCCAATTTGGGGCTATGATGAATAAATCCACTCTGAACCTGTAGTGTGCTCTTTAAAAGAATAGAGTTTTATTTCTTCAAACTGTTGGTGTACAGAAAAATTGAGAAGATAATTCAGAGAGTGCCCATCTACCCCACACCCAGTTTCCCCTACTACTAACACCTTACACTCGATGGCCTTTTTAAGACCCCCTTTGGCTTAGTGTTTTTGGCTGACTGCTTAATGGATTGCTGCTTGGGAAGCCTGCAAGTGCAATGCTGCCAGTAAATCACCTGTAGCAGGAAATTACTTTTATCATCCCATTATTGACCCAGTTTTATTATGTCAAGTAAGTTGGAATCGTGGATGCCTAGGGGTTGATATGTATATCCATTCCTGAGAATGTGTTGCTCAAGGAGCAGTTCAGGGTCAGGTCTTTTGGGTTCTTGGGTCTGCAGGTCATAGGGCTGTGTCTTCATCTGCACTAGCAAATAATCGTGCCACCACCGCACCCTCTGTCTTCTACTTCCAGGCTCACTTCTCACCTCCGACAAATCCTCAGCAACGTTGTTGTAAGATTTTTTTTTTCTGAAAGCACAGTTAATATTTATATTGCACTTGCCAGTTTATAAAGATCTTTAACATCCATTTCTTCTTCATTTCAGTCTAGTAAGGTATCTATTTTGCTCCTAGAGGAAGTACTAAAGCTCAAAGAGATTAAATTACTTCTCCAGAGTCACACTGCTAGTGATTAAGAGTTTAGGATATAAACCCAACTCTATCTTGCTCTTAAATCCTGGTTTTTTTTCTTTATATCACATTCTTTCTACTTAGAATTTTGGGGCCTTGACATTCTTTTTCAAGGCAAACCATTAGTAGATCATTTAATACCCTCTGTGATTGTGACTTGACCTACTTTTTTCATTCGCCTCTTTTCCTGGGCTCCAGAAACAGTCACTTGTATGTTGTTTCCGGAACACTTTATAAATATTGCTACCTCCATGCATTTTGATGATGATGTCTTCCTCTTACATTCAGAATGTTTTTTCTTCCTTCCATCCTTCATCTCTTGTTACCAGAATTTGTCTTGGGAATAAATTTCATCCTTAAAGACTCATCTCGGATATTATTACTTTCCCACGAAGCATCCCTGATCATTCATTTCCCCCCAGCATTCCCTCCCTATTACTGCCAATTCCCAGCATGAGGTACATGGGTCCCTGTCTGTTCATATATTAGAAATCGAGTGCCCAGCAGACCTATTCCATATTCAGATACAAAGATGATTAAAACATGATCCCTTGAAGTTGTTTACAGTCTATTAGGGGAATTAGACAAGTACAGAAGTGATGATAACATAAGGATTAGAAATTGACCCAGGTATAGATCTACTGAATTCCTACTGTTTACCCAGCACAGATGCTCAGTATATATTTGTAGAATTGTACTGAATAATAGACAGATGCATTTGGGCTAAGTAGGAATGGCTTTGAACATAGGCGAAGATGGTGGCTTACTTGCTGTGGTCATAGAGCAGAGAATACATACATACATACATACATATATACATTTCTGTCCAACTTCTCCTTAGTTTCCATCCCACAAGGTCAGAACTGTGTCTTCTTTGGACATATTTGAGGGTAGTAAACTGAGTTCTCAGGTGACTTAAACATGTTCTATAACTTCATTTCGTCTATTCAACAAAAGTTATTGAGTTCCTAGTTTATGCTGTATCTTTGTCTACGTCTGAGAATATAGGGGTGAACAAACTATTACCCTCAAGAAGTTCAAGCAGCTCATAGCAAAATGTAGACACCTGCACAGACAAATAATAGAGAATCCAAATCTTTTTGGAATAAGAACTAGTTTATTTTTTAAGTTTTTATTTTAATTCCAGTATCATTAACATACAGCGTTATATTACTTTCGGGTGTACGGTATAGTGATTCATACATCACCCGGTGCTCATCACAGCAAGTGTGCTCCTTAATCCCCATCCCCTGATTCATCCACCCTCCCCCTCCCCCCGCCCACCTCACCTTCTGGTAACGGTCAATTTATTGTCTGTAGTTAAGAGTCTGTTCCTTGGTTTGCCCCGTCTGTCTCTCTTCTGTTTTTGTTTTTTTCTGTTCACTCGTTTGCTTTGTTGGAATAAGAACTAATTTAAAGTAACAATTTCTTTTCTTATAGGAAAGCCCTTCAAAGTGCTTTCACAGCCATAATTTCAGTTATTTACTCTTCCTTTAGCCTTTTTTTTTGAGAACCCACAGAAAAAAATTAGTGCACACATGATTCAATAGAATTCACTACTCTTACCGACCTGTGACCACAATGTATCATTTCGTTTTAGAAGGAAAACCAAATAAATACAAAAACAAAACCCCCTAAAAGTTTATCAAAGTGAATTTAAGTAATTTTCACATTTGAATGGTGTGTGTGTATGCTCGTCCTCCTCTGGCACCAAGTTGTAATGATTTTAGATAAGACATTTATCGATACCTGGGTGGCTCAGGTCGGTTAAGCATCTGCCTTTGGCTCAGGTCATGATCCTGGGGTCCTGTGATCGAGTCCCACGTTGGGCTCCTTGTTCAGAGGGGAGCCTGCTTCTCCCTCTGCTGCTCCCCTGCTTGTGCTCGCACTCTCTCTCTCTAACAAATGAATAAATAAAATCTTTTTTTAAAAAAATAAGACACTTATCTGAAAATAGCACCATTTCTATCTCACAAAGTTGGAACCATCTTCCATAAAAAGCAATGAACTTCTTTAGATACTGATAGGGAATAAGCTAAGCTCCAAGGTAGAATTTGAGTGGGGAAAGCGAGCCTCATTTATACTACACTATATGATCATTTGTATAAAAAAGAGGGAAATATATATATTTACTGTTGCATACATGTATTTTCTCTGAAATGAAACACAAGAAACTTAGAACAACTTATTTCCACGAGCAGAGCAGGATGGCTGGGTTAGGGCGGAAGGAGACTTTTTACTGTTTGCCATTTTATGCCTCTCGATTCCTGAGCTTCATTACTTCTATAGAAGTACAGTGTTTAAAATGAACAGAAATGGTTTGGGGATACTTTACTATGAAAGTTCATAGGAATAGGCTATTGTGTAGAAAGGATTAATATCCACCATTTACATCGATGTGGATGGAACTGGAGGGGATTATGCTAAGTGACATAAGTCAAGCAGAGAAAGACAATTATCATATGGTTTCACTCATATGTGGACCATAGGGAATAGCATGGAGGACCATAGGGGAAAGGAGGAAAAACTGAAGGTGGGGTGATCAAAGAGGGAGACAAAGCATGAGAGACTGTGGACTCCAGGAAACAAACTGAGAGTTTCAGAGGGGAGGGGGCTGGGGGGATGGGCTAGCCAGGTTATGGGAATCAAGAAGGGCACGTCTTGTGATGAGCACTAGGTGTTCTATGCAACTAATTAATCATTGAACACTACATCAAAAACTAATGATGACTATGGTGGCTAAAGGAACATCATAAAGTTTTTAAAAAAGAAATAGATTATTGCGAATGTTCTTTAATATTCATGGTATTACTCATTTCGTGTTTTCTGGTAAAATCCTCCTCCGAGTATAATCTCTGTATCTTTGACTACTGATAAAGTAGTGGTTGTCAGGGTGTTCCTAAGTCATGTAAGATTCTTAGAAATCACACACTTCAGGCGGATAGTAGTTTCTGTGGTCAGGAAGAAGGCCCATAAGAGCATAGATAGAGTTCTTGGAAACCTAGCCTAATAGACTTTCAGAGCTGAAAGAACCAGAAGTTCATTCTCTCTCTGTGTTCGTATGCCCTCTGCAACATTCCTGCTTAGTGGTCATTGTCATCACGTTGTTGCCCGATATCATTAATAGAGATGCTAGCTGAATCCAGACAGCCTCGAGTGCACGATCTCTGTGCTACCCTGGAAGGATCACTGGACTAGAAGTTGGCTTATTTGACTTCTAGCCTCCGCTCTGTCCCTTCTCTCTCTGGGTCTCTGTTTCCCCATTTTTAAAATTAGACTGGCCAGTACATGGCACTGCTGCTGCCAGTTCTCCCTCCTTGCCTGCGACAGACATCGCTTCACAGTTCTGGCAGGTTCTCCGTGAAGCCTCAGACGCCTCAGGATGCAGACTTCCAGACAACTAGAGCCAGTAAGTGGAACTTGGGTGGGACTTGGCAAGTGAGATGAAAGTCATTCCCTTCCATCTCTAAAGTCTCAGTCAGCTGCATGCTTGTAAATGTTTAACAACAGGTTCTCAGGGGAAGAAAGAAGAAGATGCTCTGCCTTGCGCAGCTGCCAGTGTCCATGATGTCAACACTCCCACTGTGGCTGATTTCACATTACTAGGTGATGTCAGCTGGGTTGCAAAATTCCTGAAAATTTAGCAATCCTCTGTCATGAGCTGATAGAAGTAACTCTCCCACATCACTTAAAATCGATGACTTTGGATTAACTGGTCATAGTCCTAAATGAAAAATGACCGTTCTCCCTGTGGAATTTTATCTGGAGGCATAATTCTTACCTTACTGTCTTTTGGCTCTGGAAATACTTGAGTGGCATGAGACCTTGGTGAAAATCTTTTACTGCCAGGAACCTCAGTTATACTCTCTGTAAAATGGGACTAAGGATTCCTATCTCATAGGATCATAGTAATGAGAGACTGCATAAAAAGTACCTAACACAGTGCTTAGAAGATCATCTGACTTCTCCAGTATTCCCCTCCCCTTACCAATGTGGGGAGCTGTTATATTAGATTGTGTCTTTATCTTTTCCCAACTCACAAAAGGCAAGCCATTGCTTTCCCTCTGGCCCTTCTCTTTTTCTACCCAGTATACTCCCTTGACATTCCCTTTTCCTCTCTACCCCCTACTGCAGTGTATTTAATCGTCTGTCTGAACACAATACAAATATTTAACCTTACGTATTCTTTTTTTCTCTTTCATTTAAATTCAGTTAGCCAACATATAGTAATCATCCGTTTTTCATATAATAATGAACACCTTACGTATTCGTAACATTTTATCTGTATTCATCTTCTACCCAGTCTTCTCTTGCTAATCCATGCTGCCAGAGATCATAGGCACACTTGCAGGTGGAGACCAACCCTGTGTAAGTCTCTTAGATTATCCTGCATCACTGCACCATGAGCAAATGAATGCTAATAAGCCACTCTTCTTGGGATCAAACTTATATCAAGGCTTTTGTCAAAAGGAGCTCCTCTTGCACGAGTACCAGAGGAGGCTGCTGAAGATTGAGTTTCGTTGTCGGACACCAAGTAGGTGCTCATGACCAAAGAGCTGACAGCAGGTGCAAATAGTTTCACAATTTAAAGACATAGCTTTCTTTTTCTGCAAGTGGAATACTTCTGAAAAGTTGTCCAAAAACAAAAGTCTAACTAAAACATACATATGTTTATAGCTGTCTCCCTCCTCCGGCATAATGTTTATAAAACAAGAGGTGTTAGAGGAAATGTGATGTCATCTGTGCTGCAACCAGGTTCTCCCAACACTAAACACACATTCTGTGCCCCAGATTCTGCTGTGGGCTGGGAGGAAAAAGATGCAAGACATGGTTGTGCCTGCAAGGAACTTATAATCTATAAGCAAGAGGGAAGTGAGCCAACAAGTATAACATGGTGGTGAGGGCAGGCAGTCACAGAGGCAGCGCGTATAGTGATTTCCATTCACCTGGGATTGTGCAAGGGCATCCTGGCAGAAATGATCTGAGAAAACTCTTCCCTTTCTTTCCTCTCTCATAATGCTTAGTACTGTGCTACGCTCAATAAATCTTCGATACGAGTGTGATCATGTCTACTCCCATTGCCTCGGTTACCATCCCTGTATAATGATGGCTTCTAAATCTTTATCTCCAGTCCACTTAGAGGACCAAATCCTTGGCCTACAGTTCAGCCACATCAGGCATGTCTTGAAGACTCTTCATTTCTAGGTCTTTAAAATGGAACTCAGTACCATCTGCCCTGTACTGCATTTCCTCGTGCTCCCGGAAGCCTGAATCAGTAGAGTCACAGTGCCCAAGCCCCAAGCCTCGAAGTCGTTCTGTCTGTCACCCCCCACAGTCCAGCAGTCATGAAGAAGTTGATTCTAGCTATTAAATATCTCTTTCTCATTATTATCCCTCTCTCTCCATTGCCCCACCATTGCCTAAGCCACTGTCATTTCTCACTGGGACTATAATAGCCTCCCAGTGGATCTGCCTGACCCTAGTCTTGCTCTTCTCCAACTTTTCACACAGCAATCAGTGATCTTTCCAGAGCACAAATCCCATCATAGCACTCCGCTTTTAAAAACTCCAGTGTCTTCTTTGGTCCTTGGGTTGAAGTCCACATTCCTTACTTCTTCCCACTGGCTTTTTCTGACCCCTTCAGTAAGGATGAGACGCTCTTGCTCTTCATTCCCCTAGCACGCCATATTTCCCTTTGTCATAATATTGATAAGCTTCATTATAATTACTTGCTCCGTGTTGATATCTCTGATAGATATAGTGATCTTTGAGGTCAAGGGCCATGTCTGTATTGTTTAGTGCTGTACCTTCAGCCCCTAGCACAGTGCCTGGTACATGATACAAAACTGAGTGTGTAAACAAGTTCACTATTTTACATGAATTTTTAACTGTTTGTTACCCTGTAAAATGAATAGAAAGCCTCTAATGTAACTTGGTAAATTTAGTTAGCCATGCAGTGAATTTACTTACAGCAGACCTTCTTTAAATTGTGTATTCAGGTGAGAGATTGCACTTTCTGTCATCATAGCTGGTTCTTTCAAGTGCCGTAGAGATAGCGTCACAAAGCCTTAAGGGAGAGTTAGAGGGGAAGACACAGGAGGAAAAAAAGTCTAAAGAACAGAAACTTTACCACCTTTTTTTCCTTCTAGTGCTGCATTGTGTATCTTCATGTATATATCATTTTCTTTCCTTTGAATTATTCCTTTAGTCACTTGCCAGAAATGAGAATTATTGGGTAAAAGGGGATGAACATTTTTAAGGCTCTTGAAATACTGCCAAATTGTTTCCCAGACACATCATATCAACAAATAGCTTTGAGCAATGGACAAGGGTGTCTGCTTAATCACACTCTTACCACCACTGGGAAATGTCATTAAAATCTCTTTTGCTAGTTTTAATAGCAGGGGGACATGGTCTTCCCCATTCCTTTCATTTAGTGTTCGGTCTTTTCAATCTGATTCTTCATGCAGCTCCTTCTGAAGGAGCATCCTGCCCCTCAGAGACTTCTTCAGAGGCTGTGGGCCTCACCACCTCAGCAGCCTCTGGGCACAGCATCTCCGTTGTGCCACGGGCCAGGGGCGGGGTGGGGGGGAGAGAAGCAGAGATGGAGGGAAAACATAACACAGACCACACCATTGTTAGGGGATGAGGTCGCTGGGATAATGCTGTTAGAAGGGATGAAAAGAACGATTCTCCATTCTTGATTGTTATGATTTCCAAGGATGAGCCAACAGCTCCAGCACGGGAAGGGATGGGTCTTCACTGCAGCCAGATGCTCCTTTTTCCAGTGCTGCCTTCCATTATTTCTGGAGAGAAGGGGTGGGGGGTAGCCTAGCAGCTGAAACAGATTAACTTTTATGCCAGTTTCCTCCCTTTGAGTGATTGCCCTGGACCTGAGGACATTGAGAATTAGTCAGAAACTGTTTAGAAATAAGAACGTGGTTCAAGGTCCATGGTGTCGAAGAGCCGGCCTTCTGGGGTCTGTGCATCATTCTTGTCTTTATGCATGGGAGCTGCAGGAAGCAAATAGAGCTTTCTTTCCTTTCCTTCCCCACTGCCACTGCCTTCTTTCCAGCCCTCATCCTGTTTTGTCTGAGCCATGGCAATAGCTTCCTGTTTCCCTTAATCTAGCCTCTTATACACTGTTACCAAAGTGATATTTCTACCATGCACGTTGGCTCTTGTCACTCTCCAGTTTCAACTGTCAGCGCTTCCCCCACTGCCTTCAGGATCAAAGCCAAGCTCCTTTTCCCAGCTTTCTGGGCATTTAACAACCAGATCCCCAACTGCTTTTCCAGACTGGCTTCCACCTCTCCTCTGGACTGTGCTCTGCCTGTATGTTCATTCTCTGTAAGGTGCTCCCTCGAGTTGGACTCCTGGCCCTCTTGCCCTTCTGTCTCTGTCCTACCTGATTGACTCCCCCTAATCCCTCCCATCTCTCCTCAAAACGCAAGCTCCATAGGTTATCACCACTGTGGTGGATTTTTCCTGGGCTTGCCTCGCAGCTGATCCCTCTGTTCCTATAACCCTGTAGAAGCACTTACAAGCAGACGTGATCTCGGTGTTTGTTCCTCCCAAATCAGGAGTTATCACCTTCTTTGTCTGTTGGCGTTTGTGAATCCCCAGCCCCTGCCGCAATATTTTGCACATAATAAATGCTCAAATATGTTTCCTTTCCTTCCTTTCTGCTAGCCTAGTCTTAATGTCTCTTTAACCTTCAGTGTATGTTTTAGAGCTGAAAGGGAATATAATGCAGTTTAATCCCCCCCCCCTTAAATGATTAACAAAAGCCAAGCCCAGTAAGGGAAGGAACTCATTGTGGGATGCACAGCCAGATTTACTGGCAGAATGGGGGAGCTCTAATGGTTGAGGCTGAGCTCCTTGGATGAATTGAAAAGAACCTTGAACTAAAGGGTTATATCAGGGGAAAGGAAGGAACTGAGTTTCTTTGCTAAGTTTTTTTTGCTGAGAGCTTCATATATGTTATCTTATTTTTTACTTTCGAAAATGTATTTCTTTTTTTAAATTGTGAAATATATATAACAAAATTGCCATCTTGACATTTTTAAGTGTACGCGTCAGTGGCATTAAGTGCATCCACGTTGTCCTGTAGCCACAACCATCATCCACCTCCAGAACACTTTTCGTCTTGCAGCACTAAAACTGCTCACTTAACAGGAACTCCCTATCCCTCACCCTGCGGCCCCTGGGAAGCCACCATTCTCCTTTTCCGTGTCTGTGCATTTGACTACACTAGCTACTTCATGCAAGTAGACTCACACAGGGCTTGCTTTTAGGATTGACTTATTTTATGAAGTATATGGTCCTCAAGGTTCATCCGTGTTATTGCACATCAGAATCTCCCTCCCTTTTACATTCCATTGTATGTATAGACTGCGCTTCATTCCTCCATTCATCTATCAATGAGTCGTTTCCACATTTTATCTCTTGTAAATAATGCTGCTAGTACCTGTTTGAGACCCTGCTTTCAGTTCTTTTTAGTATATACCCAGAAGTGGAATTGCAAGGTCATATAGTAATTCTATTTTTAATTTTGGGGGGAACTGCCACACCGTTTTCTGTAGCATTTGCACCGTTTTACATTCCCAACAGTGCACAAAGGTTCTGATTTCTCCAGATCCTCAAAAACATTTGATATTTTCTGTTTTTTATGATAGGAAGCCACCTTATAAGGTGGTATCTCATTGTGATTTTTATTGGCATTTCCCTAATGACTAGTAATGTTTGGCATTTTTGTGTGCGACATTTGTATATCATCTTTTTTTTTTTTTTAAGATTTTATTCATTTATTTGCCAGAGAGAGAGAGCAGAAGCAGGGGGATCTGCAGGCAGAGGGAGAAGCAGGCTCCCCACTGAGCAGGGAGCCCGATGCCGGACTCAATCCCAGGACCCTGGGATCGTGACCTGAGCTGAAGGCAGACGCTTAACCAACTGAGCCACCCAGGTGTCCCTATATATCATCTTTGAAGAAATGTCTTTTCAAGCCCCTAGCCAACTTTTGAATCAGGTTGTTTTGTTATTAGTAAATTTTAGAAGTTCTTTATATATTCTAGCTATTAATCCCTTATCAGATAAATGATTTGCAGATATTTTCTCCCATTTCATGGGTTGTCTTTCCACTCTGTTGTGTCCTGTGATTCACAAAAGTGTTAAATTTTTTTTCTTTTGCTGCCTGTGCTTTTGGTGTTGTATCCCAGAATTCACTGCCAAATTCAGTATCATGACAATTTTCCTCTATGTCTTCTTCTAAGAGTTCTATAGTTTCAGGTTTTACATTTAAGTCTTTGATCCATTTTAGTTAATTTTTGTGCATGATATAAAGGTCCAGGTTCATTTCTTTACATGTGGATATGAGTTTTCCCAGCACCATTTGTTGAAAAGATACATGTTGTCTCATTTTATATGCATGATAATCCTGGGATGTGTTAACACTATTTTATGGATGAGAAAAAGAGAAGTTTATCCCTGAGGACACCCTAAAAGCAGCCTCCTTTGTAACCTTGGTGTGCCAAAGGCATAAAAGAAGAAGATATAATGATATAAGGAGAGAAGAGGGTAATGGAGATGCTAGCCCTGAGCAGAACTATGAAATGTGTTTAGGGTTCACTTGAGAGACCCTCTCCTTCTGCCCTTTTTCTCTCCTGTCTGTGCTTCTCTGACTCTTTTAATGTAACTCTTTGAGATTGCTGTCTCTTGAAATTCTTTTAAGAGGGTCCTTTAAAGCTTTTCCCCAGTCTGTCCCCAACCTGTTTTCTCAGCCTTATCTGCTGTCGCTCCCTTTCTTGCCACTATGACCCTGTCCTTGAGCTACTCCACCAGCAGGCCCTGCCTCAGCACACCCTCGTCATTTTATTCATGCTGCTTTTAGTGCATTTCATTTAGTTATATTCATAATGGTTACAAATATGTAATCATTCAGCATATACAATATAGTCTTCTAGGGATTTTAAAAAGTCGTGTGACGTGGTCTGTGCCTACCAGTGACTGCAGTCTAGTTGGGAGAACTCAAGACACTTTTACATGCACTTTACCGTTGACTACTCTATAAAACACGTAGTCCTTGCAACGTTCATGAATGGCCGGAAGGATTGGGTTTACCTCCATTGTATTTATCAGCCAAGTTGAGGGGCTTGGCTGATGTCACCTAGCTAGAAGATTGAGGTGGAACTTGAAGCTGGGTGACTGACTTCAGGCAAAACGCTCAACCACTTTAAGCAACTCCGTTCTTTCACCTACAACATGGAGATAGTAGTAGCATCTGCTTCCTCAGTGGTTGTGTGAGTATTGGACATCAGCTCGCACACACGTATAAAGAATTTAGCACAATACTGACACATTGTGTAGGTGCTCAAATGCTGGCTGTATTTGTCTTGTATCTGGCGGTTTTGTCCCTGTTGTAATGCGCTGTATATTACTTTGGGAAAAAAGGCCTGAAGTACCATCTCAATGGTTTTGCTTTAGATTGTTGGGAATATTACTAGTCGCCCCTGAGCTACACGTGAGTCCCGTGTAAAGCAATTCATGTGATTCCTGTCTGAGTCAGACACCCAGCGAATGGCCCTTCACTTCTTCCTGGCTCTGTGCTTTCACGGCCGAATTACATGGGACTCGATGCTTCTAAGTCCAGAGGCTAAGGAATTAACCCAGTTAGGAACAGAACACAGAATTCTCACATAGTTTTCAGACAATGCATTCTTTACAGTTACTCTTTCTGCAGTCTTTCCTGTGTTCTCTCCACCTTATTTGTGGTCGGTAGATTGAAGTTGGTAGAATCACCGAGGCATAGTAGAAGCTAATCTGTACTGATGCCTTATTTTCAGTTTGTAGAGGCCCCGGGGCACTTGTGTGATAAATGGTGCTGTGTAAATTAAGATGCAGCTAAGGGTCTCTTCAGTGTTTCTTGAATTAAGTTTATTATGTGTGGTGATTTGCTCCTAGAGGCTTTTGTTGTTATTTGTTGTAGTCACTGTGCTGGTAATGAGCCTGCTCCCAGCATAGCTTGGCACGTGCAGCATAGACAGTTTATTTGCATTTGGCAGGACTCCATGGTGTACCCTGAACAAATGAATCAGCCTTTTGGGGGGATGGGGAAACTGAATCATAGGGAGACTGTGGGTCTTGTTCATGATCCCCAGTGATCCTGAGATGGGGGAATACCAGAGAGTTCTGTGTTCTGTTCCTAACTGGGTTATTCCTTAGCCTGTGGAGTCTCGAGTCCCGTGTAATTCGGCCATGAAAGCACAAAGCCAGGAAGGAGAAGTGAAGGAACCATTCACCGAGCGTCTGAGTCAGACAGCAATCACATGAGGTGCTTTACACAGGACTCACGTGTAAAGCAGGAGTGGCTAATAATAGTTCAACAGTCCAGGATTCTGATCCAGTCTCAGGACTGTCTGCTTTATTGTAATAAACACTTTGTCTGGCAGCTGCATTGACCCAAACCATTTTAAGAACTTAAAAAAAAAGTTAGGGAAAAAAACCGTCAAGAGTGTTCCCAAAGCCAGCACACTAAAGCTTGTACACATCTGATTCTCGTAAACAACCTGGTAAGATACACAGAGCAGGTGATACTCCTTCACGAGTCGAAGAGGTCATGGAACTTACTGGGGTCACATAATAAATAGCAGACTGAGGATTGAACCCAGGTTTTCTGCTGAATCACCACTCAAGATTCTCTAAGATTACCATGAAATGGTATGTCACCTCGGAATTTCATATTTTCAGCTCCTGTGCATACCTCCCTTGTTGAGCCTTCATAAGTCAAACCTGGAAAGTTGCAGAAATTCCTGGCTGGGAAATGTAATGCAGGTCTGAGTTAAAGAGAGGACGCCTTGGTTAGCAAGAAGAGCCTGGAAGACAGAGCCCGAAGTCCTTCCTTTGCCACTTCGTGGTTTTATATTTATAGTTAAGTTACTTAGCTGCTTCATGCCCCAATTTCTTCATCTTTAAGATAGGATAATCATAGCAATTGTTCCTAGAATAGTTGTAAGGATGAAATGATTCAATATATGTAAAGTGCTTAGTTCAGTGCCTTGCACACTGTAAATGTATGTAGTTTTTATTATTATGGTAAATACCCCACAGCTTGTAAAAACCGCAAAAAGTAATCTCCCTCTTGTTTTCTCCTTACTTTCTTGTTGAAGAATTACAGGGAAATAATCTGTCTGTTCTTCAGCTTCCTCCTCCTCCCCCTGCTCCTTCTCCTCCTCTTCCCCTTCTTCCACAGGTCAGCCTGGCTCAGAGCTTACGGGAAACACCAGGGACATTCATTTGATTATGGCGTTTGTTTGGTTCAGGGCATCTTATATAATGTTCTGCCTCGTGACCTAGGCATGGAAGAAGAGTTGTTCCCAGGCCTAGACCTGGGAGCAAGGTTGGTATTCTTAGTCGTTTGCAGCAAGGCACAAAGCTGATTTCCATCCATCAATCCAACACTGGGCAGCATTGTTTATTAGATAAAATCATGTCAGTAGGACTCTCTTATACCTTTTCCCTTGTGCCTCCCACCCCACCTCGGGACCCTCCGGGGTCTGGCCTCCCCGTGAGCTGGCCTGACTGAGCTACTAGGTACCTCTTTCAGGGCCCACTAGCCCCGTCTGATTGCCTCCTCTTCCTTCTGCCAGTTGCCACGCTTTCTAGGTGTCTGGTTACATCTTAGGTATTCATGGAAAGAATTAATGAATAAACAAATATATTGAGGCAATATAATAAGCAGTACCAAGTTAATAACATCCTCTGCCTGGCCCAGGGCCTGGCACAAGGCAGCAGCTCAATGAAAATTTGTTGAATAAATTATGACTTTTGGTGTAAAATACATTTACTGTCCTAACCATGTGTTTGAAGCCTAGTTCAAATACTGCTTTCTTTGTAAAGCTGTTCTCGTATCAAATATAAATTCTCCCACTTCTGTGTGCTAATAGAACTTTATGAGAAAATTTGTATGTATAAAGTTTATACTATATTCTTTATTTAGGGAAAGAGAAAAACTCAACTTTTCACTTCTCTAATTCTCGTAAGAACCATGTAAGGATTATCATCTTCATTTTATATTTGAAGAAATAGGGCCTAAGGGGTAAGAAAGATCCCAAGTTTATGCCGTTCATAATTAGCAAAGCTGACCCCAGAACTTACTTTCAGCTACTCAGTTATTTCTGTCAGAATATATTATGCAGGGGCGCCTGGGTGGCACAGCGGTTAAGCGTCTGCCTTCGGCTCAGGGCGTGATCCCGGCGTTATGGGATCGAGCCCCACATCAGGCTCCTCTGCTATGAGCCTGCTTCTTCCTCTCCCACTCCCCCTGCCTGTGTTCCCTCTCTCGCTGGCTGTCTCTCTCTCTGTCAAATAAATAAATCTTTTAAAAAAAGAAAAAAAAATATATTATGCAGGTGAACGTGTGTTTTATTTAGTTGTGCACAAGTTCTAATTTCACCACAAGAATGGAAGCCGCTTTTTCATCTAAGGACTGTCTCTGTCTCATATGTTTGCCTGTGTTCCCCAGGGCTTCACACGTAAGTGTTTGAAGGCAAATTGCCAATTTTAATACAGTTCTTCGATGCTGCAAAGGGGTGACCAATGACAGAATTTCATACAGAATCAGTGCAGAGAGAAAAAGAAGGTTTAGGGAAAAGACAAATATCTTTCCCTATGTAGAGCTCCCTAATGGCCCTTCTTAATTTTTCAAGTTGGACTGTAGAACATACCCCTGTGGGTCCTCTTTCTGATGGTTTATACCCGGCCTGTGGAAGGTACCAGTAAGTAGAGCCTTTACGCTTTCTCATACCTGAGGTTGCGGCTCTGACACGTGGCACAGACTCAGGAGAACAGTGATGGTCCAGCGCTGCCAGTCCCGGGCCAAGGTCCTCCAGGGCTAACTGAGACTCATCACTATTAATATCTGAGTTTCTATTAATACCCTCTTTTCACTGTGAGCTAATTTAAATCTTCTGTTCTCTAAGCTATTCTTAGCTAAATGTTCTTGGGCCTAGGCCTGGTTCCCAATTACGGATCATAACTCTCCATTTTGGTTTTTCGTGTTTGCAGAAATAATAGGAATTATGCCCCTGTTGATTCTCAGAGGGGAGGTGGGGCTCTGTTGGAATTTTGGGTGGGACAATTCTTTGTTATGCAGAACACTCCATGCATTGTTTGAGGTTAGTATCATGTCCCCTGTCCTATAATGCCTGTATTGGTCCCTAGGCACTGTGACAATTTACCCCTCACCAAGCACACATATATTTCCAAGCCCTTGGATAGTGGGCAGTTCTGCCACTGGTTGAAAGCCACTATAACCTGATACCTATTTCTGGCAGCTTGATCCCTGTTGACTTTTGTCCCTGTCCAGGGCAGAACTAGGAATGGGGATGTATCCCTCTACATTTCGAGAAAAGGTTTCCAGCTTCTCCAGAGCTTCTGTCTTTGTGGGAGGCAAATTAAGGCTCTGAAATGGGATCTCCTCAGGGATTGGGCTGCTGAGACCCAACTGAATGTCACTGTTACCCTGTCAAAACAAGTTTTAACCACACATTGGGATGAGGTGGTGGTAGGTAGGGAATGGGGAATGACTGTTAATGAGTAAATGAGTGTGGGGTTTCTTTTGGGTGGAAAAGAATTAGGGCGGAATTAGGTGCTGGCGGTGGTTACACAACCTTCTAAATATAGTAAAAGCTTCTGAATTGTATGCTTTATAGAGTGAATTTTATGGTATGTGAATCACATCTTAATTTTAAAAAAAATGCATGAGTCTGCTCTTAGTATTTTCCCCACCTATCACCCAGTTTCTCAAGCTTGCAACTTAAACAGTCTTACAGTCACTTTGGACACTTGCCTTTCCCTTAGTTTCCATTTCTAATGGGTCACTAAGACCTAACTTCTAAGTCATTCTCAGTTCCTTTCCGCTCTCTGTCCCTGTTACCAATGACCCCACTCAAGTTCTCTTCCCTTGCCTGTACTATTGTGACCATCTCAGTTTCTTTTCTTGTCTCTAGACTCTGCCCACCCTCATCATCCTTCCAGGATACTTCTAATTATGTCTTCTACAGCGTTTTATTGTGAAATATAATATGCATAGAAAAATGAATGAAACATACAGAACAATCAAGGAAACACTCGTATTGCTACTACTCAAGTCATAAAAAATTGACACCTCCTAATCATATCCTTCTTACTTCACTCCTGCCCCCTCCCCCGCCCAAGTATGGCGACTTTTGTACTTTTGTTTATAGCTTTACCGTGAGTATGTGTATCCCTAAGCAGTAGTGTTAGTTTTGTCCATTTTTGAACTTTATATAAATGAAGTCACATGGTCAGTCTTTCTTCCTGCTCTCAGCTTTAAGATTCTTTCATGTTGTTGTGTGTAGCTCAGTTGTATATTTTTAAAAGTAATTATTTTAGAGAGCATGCACAAGCAGGGAGAGGGGGCAAAGGGAGAGGGAAAGAATCTCAAGTAGACTCCCTGCTGAATGTGGAGCCAACATGGGGCTCCATCTTGTGACCCCAAGATCATCCTCTGATTCTGTTTCTTCCAGTCACCTAGATGGTAAGTCCATGCTGCATGGTGTGGCAGCATTCGAGGCTTTCTGTGATCTGATCTTAACCTCCCTCCCTAGCCTCATTTGTTTTGACCTCTCCCCCTACATTGTTTCCTTTAATCACACAAAGAACTTGCCATTCCCAGAAGATGCCATGTATTTCTGTGCCTCCGTGTGCTTAAAATCTGGAATTTCCTCCTACCCCCTCCCCTTGGCATATTCTGTGACTCCCTTCCCAAGGTACAATAATCAGTCTCTTTCCTGTTTTCTGTAATTCTTTATGCCCTCCTCCCCTTTTAACACAAGATGCCTGAATTAGAATAACGGATCATGGTTATTGAACATATAAAGTGAGCCAGGTGCTGAGGTTGGATTGGTACGAAGTAGATGCTCAATAAATGTTACTTTCTTCCCCACTTTGTATGGTGGATGCTCAGTCCTGTAGTTGAATTCTTTGAGGGTGACTGCATTCCATCTCTACATCTGCAGTAGAGACTATTGCAAACTACTTTCTCTACTCAGGAGCATCCTTTTGAAACCTTTCATAATGATCAAATTTCTGGCTGATGCGAGCAATCACTCAGGTATTTGGAGATTCCAAGAGGCTTTGTGCCTAAAGAAGGTGACTGTCATCTATTTATAGTTTGTTTAATGTTTAATTTCAAAACTTTGAAAATGAATTTTTATTGTACATTTAAACATTTGTTACTTTACGAACTTGTTTAAATTCTCTTACTATAATTGCAGTTGTAAGCTTAATTTGGCTGTTTTTCTTGAATACTTCAAAAAACTTAAATAGTAGATAAGACATATACAAATACAGTGATCACAAATCTTATGTGTATATTTATGCTTAATCTTACCCTAAAACATCAACACCTTGAGTTTAGTTAATTACATTATTTTTGTACTAATTTGCATGTTCTCCTCTGGCATCACTATGTTTATTTTTATATCTTCCCAAGACTTAAGTTATAATTTTAACTTCCCCAGGAAAATAACCTTTCCCAGAGAAGTAACAAGAAAATAACCTAACCAGAATGAAAAGTGAAAAGAACACCTTTTGAAATGGCCAAGCGCTGGTTTCCAGTGACAGGCTGATTGATCTTTGGTTGGGGCACATGGCTTGGTTGCTGTCTCAGTGTTGTAGACCTGCCTCTGGTTATGAGGGCTGAGCTTCCTTTTTTGAGATGAGCCTCAGTTACGTTAATGCAACTTCAGCTAAGGACTTTTATATATCTTTTACTTTCTTATATTTTCATATTTTACCTTGACATGAGGGATTTTTTAGTCTCATGCTTGGCCAGAGTTATAAAATACTGTTTAGTAATTATGATGTAGTGACCTGAACGTTAGCATTATTCAGAACTTACTTATGCCTCAGTAGTATATCAGTATAATTAGTGGTGTATCTAGGGCAGTGGTTTTCAAAGTGTGGTTCTAGGAATAGCAGCATCAGCATCTTCTGGAGAGTTTTTAGAGATACAAATTCTCATACCCCCTACTCCACACCTTCTAAATCAGAAACTCTGGGAATGGGGCCCAAAAATCTGCAATTTAACATGTCCCGTAGGTGATGCTGATGCATGCTTTGTTTTTCCTGCTGCATGTTAAAGTTTGGGAAGCACTGCTAGAAGTTGAGAGAATATGAGTTCGTGGAGTCAGCTGTCTTTTACAGGCTGAAGTATTGCCTTAAAATGTACTATTGCACACTCATTCTACCTGGCCAGTCAGTGTACATGACCACCAGTGCTTTTTAACTGTTAATCCCCTCTGCTTTTTGTTAGCTATCTGTGTGACCACCAATGCTGATCAGTCGTTCCTGTTGTTTGTATAATTTCTACTCTTTTTTTTTGGTGGTTATTTTTTAATTTCTACTCTTTCTTGTACTTCTTACTTGTGGCTTCCTTTATTGATTCTTTCTCTTCTTATGCAGATAGAAATAGATACACATCTATACTTTATATCACATATATTGCTTAGTAGAAGAGAGGAGATGTCCAACGTATTGACACCCTTCTTAGGAAACTCAATAAAAATACCAAACAAATCCTATTATAGTTACCTGTCTTTTGTATTAAAAAAGAAAACCTTTATACACTTATTCCTTTGAATATCATAAACTCCTGTTTTCACAGGCTCAACTTTTAGACTTAAAAGGTTACAACTTGGACATTAGGAATCACTTTAAATCTAATCCTTCTAATTTTCAGCAGTTATTAACATTTTTTTCCTCTGTACATTTTATTTTTTTAAAGATTTATTTATTTATTTTAGAGAGAGAGAGAGACAGAGTGAGTGGGGGAGGAGGGGCCGAGAGAGAATCCCAAGCAGACTCCGTGCTGAGCGTGGAGCCCAATGTGGGGATCAACCCTACAACCTCGAGGTCATGACCTGAGCCGAAATCTAGAGTCAGTTGCTCAGCTGACTGAGCCACCCAGGCATCCCTCTCTGTACATTTTAAATCAGCCCTTGCTTTTATTATTCAATAAACAGTGCATGTAGACCTAATTCTTTTTTTTAATTCCACAATATAGAATCAACTCCCCTCCAAAGTATTGTGATTGCTTTGGCAGAGAATAATACTAAGGACCCACCTCCAGGACTGCAGGTGCACATGAGAGACTGTGGTGTTCACAAGCACTGGTGTCATGAGCCACTTCCAGTGACTGAGTTAGAAAGTTAATTTTTTTCAAAGTTAACCGTTTATATGTGGGTGCTATAGCTAACTTTCCTTAGAGTGTGTGGTTGTATTGACCCTCTTTTATACAGACACCAGGAAGTATTTTTAGTTACCTACTCTGGTCTCTGAATTATGCCCAAATACGGGGTTGATTAGAGACACATGTTCAAAACAATGAGAAGATAAAGTTTTTATTTGTATGTAACACTTTTTTAAAAATGAATGTATTTTGCCTTATTTTTTCCTATTACCATGTGAGGTAGGTGGAATTTGCTCCATTTTACAGATAAGGAAACTAAGGCTCACAGAGGTTAAGTGACTCATTAGGGTCATACAGCTAGTAAGTGATATCTGGAATTTGAACCACAGCTTCAAATTCTAAATCCTACCTATTTTCCATTGTACCACGCATTACCATGCATCTTTTCCGTCTTTTGTTTTCAAGAATCTTACAAAACACTTGTGCATCTGAAATAACATAAATAACATTCAAAATGAAACTTAGAGCTCTAAATGAAGAACTGCTTACACATGAAATCTCTACTGATAATCCTTTTAGAGAAATTTCCTATTCTAATTCTGCTCTACATTGATTGCTTTAGAAAGTATGCAGGTTTGGATTTGGTTGGGTTTGATTAATGCAGATTAATAAATCATGTTCTAGTTTCTGGAAAGCTCATTTCAGTTTAGGATACAGTATAGTAAAGTGGAAGATTCTAACAAAAATAAAGTACCAAATTTCGAAGTATAAGTCAGGCATGGTGAAGAGGTATAAATTTAATATAGGGGTATGCATTCTACATATTAAACTGCTGAAATTGATTCTGTATTTTTGACTACTGCAGTGTAACATTTTTTAATCAGATAAGAGTTAAGGTCAGAAATGGTTTGTTTCAGTCAGAGAGTTTTATTTAGAAAGTTACCATGGTTTGAGCCTGGGAGATACTTGACTTTTCCTTGAGGAAACCATAGCTCCCCAACTGGAATCTGCTAACTTTTGCTCTGAAGTCATGGAAGAAATTGGGACCTTGGGAAAGTTTCTAGAGCCCCAAAGGGCACCATGTCAGAGAGTCAGGGTGCCTCAAGATGGAAAAATTATCTAAAAACTGAGTCCCTCGTCTGGTATTTATTCAGCTTTATTGTTCACTCAGACAAAGGTGGAGAGGGTGCCTAGAAATAAAAGAATTAGGTAGGTGGTTTATACTTCTTAAGATGAAAGGTCCTGGTGCTTCTATTTCCTGAAGTGGCCAGTACCTGACTCCACAGAGACAACTCTGAATCAGCTCAGTGGCTGCCATTAGTCTATACAGTTATCATGGAGGCTTTGGAGCCTCCAGAGCCCTAGTGTGCCACTTCCCTTCTCTGTCAGATCCTCTGTTCCACTTTCAGGATTCATTCCTATCTTCAAATCTGATCTCCAATCTGGGATCATTCTAAAATAAATATAAATTATTATAGACCACTGCTAGGAAATTCTGGGAATTTAGAAGATAGGTTGTATACGTGTATCAACTTACCACGATGTACATTTTGATTATCTTGCAATTTTTTATGTCATTTATACCTCAGTAAAGCTGAAAAAAATAAGCTTCCCCAAATTAAAAAAAGTATGTATATTTTTACATACTCATTTTAGAGTGAAAAACTTTGGGTCCTATCTTTTTAAAAAAAAAAATACTGGTATGGCGATACATGGCATGGCAAAAAGGAGACTTGGATTCTTCTTCCAGCTCTGTATGGAACTTCCATGTATGAGGTTAGTAAGTCATTACTATTTTCTGGATGAATGTTCCTTGATCTGTAAAATGATGATGATAATCCCTTTCTTGCCTTTTCATAAAACAATTTTGAAAATACAAAAAAAAAAAAAGAGGTTTATACTCTGATAGCCTATCAGTACTGGTTCTTCAACCAGCATTCTGTTTAGCTGTTGCTTTGTGAAGGGGAAGATGGGCATGGTCCCTGTCCTTCCAGAGAGTCCCCCCATCAAATGCTTTTGAATAGAATCTTGAAGGATTAGTAGTATTTGACAGAGAACATCTCAAAGGCACCAACTACAGGGCTTCTGAGTTGAAGCACGTAATTCTGCCTGGAATCTAGGATGTTTATATGAGTAGGAATAAGAGTAGAGGGAATGGTGTAGAAGGCAATTACAGGAAGCAACCTGGGGCCAAATGAAAGAGTCTCCAGAGACGAGTTTTAACTTCATACTGCAAGCCAGTGCCTCCCAAACTGTAGAAAAAGAGTCCATCAAAAATGGATCAGCCCATCACTACCAATATTACAGACTTTAAAAAATAAATAGGTTAGTAGTTTCCAGGGTCTGGGAAGGAGGGAGAATGGATAGCGATTATTAAGGGAGATAGGATTTCTTTTTGGGGTGATGAAAATGTTCTGGAATTAGGTAGTAGTGATGGTTGTACAGCCTTGTGAATATACTAAAAAAACATTGAACTGTATACTTTAAAAGGGTGAATTTTATGGCATGTGAATTATATCTCAGTTTTTTAAAAAGGGTAAAATAAGAATATTATGAACAACTTTATCTGAGTAAATTTGATAATTTATATGCTGTTGACAAATTCCATGAAAGACAAAGCTGACACAGAGGAAAGTAAAAATCGAAATAGCCCTTGTATCTATTAAATAACTTAAATTCTAATTAAAAATCTTTCCCAAAGAAAACTCCAAGCCTGATGGTTTCTCTGATAAATTCTATCCAACATTTAAGGAAGAAATGATACCATGTCATTTTTCTCCAAATTGATCTCTAGATTTAATGCAATCCCAGTCAAAATCCCCACACCATGGGGTGGTTTTTTGTTTTTTTGTTTTGTAGAAATTGACAAGCTGTTTCTAAAAATTGTATGGAAATGCAAAGGAACTAGAATAGCCAAAACAATTTTGAAAAAGAGCAAAGTTGGAGGACTCACATTACCTGATTTCAAGACTAACTATAAAACTAGTAATGAAGACAGTATGGTATTGGCATAAGTATATATATGGATATATATAGAGAGAGAGAAATTGAATATAACAGAGAATCCAGAAGTAGACCTACATATATTTGGTCATTGACTTGCAACAAAAAGACCAAGGCAATCTCATATGGAAAGGTTTTTTTTTTTTCAGGACACAGTGGAACAACTGGATATCCATATGAAAAACATAGGTCATGATCTTTACCTCACAGCCTGCACCAAGATGGAACATAGACCTAAACATAAAAACTGAAACTATAAAACTTCTAAGAGAAAATCTTTTTGACCTTGGGGTAGACAGGAATTTTTTTTAGATAAGAAATAGAAGACAGAAAAAAAGCCTGAGCTATTAAAAAATGATAAATTTGATGTCTTCAAAATTAAAGATATTTGCTCTTAAGAGATACCATTTAATAAATGAAAAAGCAAGCCACAGACTGGAAGAAATATTCTCAGTACATATATTTGACAAAGGACTGTACCCAGAAATATATAAAGAACTCCTACCACTCAAAAAAACAAAACAAAACAAAACAAAACAAAACAAAACACCTCTGGAAGTACAGCCCAGATCTCCATGATCCATCTATTCTTCCAGTGCAGCTCACTGAATTGTAACCATATTTTATCAACCATTGTTAATAATGTACTGTGTTTCTCCAAGTGGGATTCTTGGACACTCTGTAGTATCCCTGGACCATTTATATCCCTTGACCCCCCTCCAGACCAAGCGAGTCTAAATCTCTATTGGGCCTGGGACCTGGGAATATCTGCATTAGAACATGTGTCTCAGAAATTCTGATACACTCAGGTTTTGAGTACCGCTGTTGAAGCAAGGAAGTCACACAATCAGGTAAGTGTTTAAGAAAGTATGAAACCAGGTCTTTAGGGAAGCCAAAGCCCAGGAGTCTTCTCTTCTCCTGTTACTTGAAGTGGGGTAGTCTGATAAGAGAAGACTTTGTCCTAGAGGAAAGAAAACAGTTTAACTATATTGATGGGCATTATTTATCTATCTTTCCTTCAACTTTGCCCTGTTTTTTTCTGGTAACCTTTACTTAATTCAGAGCTTTAAATACAACTTAGAGCATTCAGGGACATGAAAAGGAGGTTCCTCAATGGAATGACCTTTGTTTCTCCAAAACACAAAGGGTTGGCAACAGCTCATTTGTTGTTTTGTCAATGGGAGAGGTAATTCCACTAATGGATTCCCTGAGTCCTCTGCAGAAAAATTGACCTGGTCTTTGGGGAATCAATCTCATAGAATTTAGTCAATGTAATCACTCATAAGGCTCTTTGGTTTCCCAGATGTGACCCTCTTTCTCTCACACATGTCAAATTCATTTTACTTCTTTGTTTTTGATGCATTCAAGGCAAAGAATGGGCAGAGTGCACTGTGATAGGCTTGTCAGAGAGATGTGGCTGTGGTTCTCACCATTAGTCATGACACAGCCCAACTACTTGTTCAAGGAGAAAATCTTGGGAGTCCATCCTTACTCTTCCTTCTCCCATATTCCCCATATCTCCCATATCCTCCCACATCCCCCGTATTGCCAAGTTGGTCATTTCATCCTCTGAAGTGTATCTTGGATACGTATGTCCTTTGCCACTGGTCCAAATCGCCTTTCTTTCTTTCTTTTTTTCTTTCTTTCTTTCTTTCTTTCTTTCTGTCTGTCTGTCTGTCTGTCTTTCTTTTTTAAGGACTTTATTTGTTTGAGACAGATAGAAAGCATGAGCAGGGGGAGAGGGAGAGGGAGAAGCAGACTCCCTGCTGAGCCAGGAGTACCCAATAGCTCAATCCCAGGACCCTGGGATCATGACCTGAGCCGAAGGCAGGTGCTTACCATCTGAGCCACCCAGGCACCCCAAATCACCTTTATTTCTTGAGCAGCTCTCTGTCTGGCCTCTCTGTTCATGCTCTTTGCCCTCTTCACTCCATTTGCCACAAGCTAGAATGATCTTTAGAAAATGTAAATATGAAAAAAAAAAGTAAAACCAGTGGTCTCATGTTCTATTTAAAAAAAAAAATATCTAAGTATATAAATTAAAATGTAAAGTTCCCTTATTTCGTTTCTCTTATATACCCATTCTCCTCCACAAGGAACCACTGGTACCATTTTGGAATGCTTTTCTTTTTTTTATTTATTTATTTTTTTTATTTTATTTTTTTTTAAAGATTTTATTTATTTATTCGACAGAGATAGAGACCGCCAGTGAGAGAAGGAACACAAGCAGGGGGAGTGGGAGAGGAAGAAGCAGGCTCATAGCGGAGGAGCCTGATGTGGGGCTCGATCCCATAACGCCGGGATCACGCCCTGAGGCGAAGGCAGACGCTTAACCGCTATGCCACCCAGGCGCCCCTTGGAATGCTTTTCTAAGCATTTGCAAAACACAAGATTTGTGTGTGTGTGTGTGTATGTATATTGTACATACACATATATGTATGGTGATGTGCATATACATGTGTCCATAAATAGGATCATACTACATTGTTCTTGAGCTTGTTTCTTCAGTTACTGATATATCGATACATATATTTATCTCTGATATGTTGGGATCTTGTTCTAGTTAAGATAAAATCTAAACTTCATTAAATGACCTACAAGGCAGTCGTGATCTATCACTGCCTTTCTCTCTTGTAAGCTTCCACTCTGCTCACTAGGCTTCATCCATGACCCCTTGTCAGGTCCTCCCATGAGCCAAGCTTTATTTCTCCTCAGGGCCTTTGGTTGCTCGCCTGGGGACATGACAGTGGTTCCCACATGGTGGACTGAGTCCTTGAAAACATGTACACTTACCCAATTCACTGAATTTATAAGTATTCATACTTTTAAAAAATGTAGACATAGTAATGAATAAAATAATTGAGTTAATGAATTGATAGTGGTTTTTATTTATTAGCTAATAATACTATACGTCATTTTGCTCTGTGGGGGGATTCTCAAACTTTAAATTTTACATTAATACTTGATATTAAGAATGATTGGCCTGTACACCAAAACTAACATAACATTGAGTGTCAACTACAACTTTAAAACAAGTGATTGACCTACAGAAAAAAAAAACAAACCATAAAACTCAGCATGTGATCTTAAAATCATCTCAAACCACTTTTCCAACCTTCCTTTCCTTATTTCCTTTCCACACAGTTTTTCATCCTCCTTCCTTCAGCTTTACCAAACTTAGCTTTATTATTTGAACACACCAAACTTTCCCATATATAGTCATTTCTCCTAATCACAGATGTCAGATTCTGCATTTGCAAATTCACCTACTTGCTAAAATTGATTTATGACACCCCCCCCCAAAAGCAAAATCCAGAGTGTTTTCTTTCACGGCCGGTCACAGACATGCACGTGTGTAGCGCAGTGAAAAATTTCAGTCCCTCACACATACACTCCCAGCTGAGGTAGAGCAAAGTGATGCCCTGCCGTCTTGCTTCAGCTCTCATGCCATAAACTAGTGTTCTTTTCTCCACCTGTTTAATGCCATCTTTGTCACATTTGTGTGCTTTTTCTTAGTGGTTTTGCTGTTTAAAAAGGCCCCGAAGCAGAGTTCTAGAGTGCTGTCTAGGGTTCCAAAGCTCAAGAAAATCGCACCGTGCCTTACAGAGAAAACACGAACATTTACAAGCTTCATTCAGACTTGAGTTACAGTGTTGTTGGCTGAATTCAGTATTAATGAGTCAACAATATCTATTAAATAAGGAGTCCTTAAACACAAACATGAATGAAATAAGATTATATATTGATTAACAAAAATATTGTGACTGTAGGCTTGCAGGAGCCTAACCCTGGTTTTCCCCTACAAAAAATGAATCCGCATTCACTAATTTAGTGTTCATGGTGACTCGACCATCACTACTGTGAATAACAAGAGTTAACTGTACTCCTATTATTCCCTTTTCCTGAAAAGCTGCCCCTCCAGCACGGTTTCTTCAACTAGTAAAACTCCTCTTATCCTCCAAGACACAACCCAAATATTGCTTGTGCCCTGCAGCTCTCCCTGACTCAGGCCAAGAGTGGTTCTCAGGCAGAGTGGTTCTCTGTTCACAACCACTAGTAGAGCGGTGACCTCAGAGGACTAAGTTACCTGTGTCCTTACCATAGACAGTGAGGTCCTAAAGGACCTGGTACTGATAGGTTTGATAAATGTTGATCGAAGGAGGTGGGGGAACTAAAAAGGAATGGAAAAGGAATGGGAAGTGAAGGACACTGAAAGTGGATTGCATAACAAATATGGTAAGACCTTCTGGGCAGGGCCCCTGAGTTACTCTTGTGGTAGCAAACAATTCTGGGTCTCAGTATAGGATGCATGCTGAAAACCTGTGTTGAGAAAAGAGTTTAAGTTGCTAAGCCAAAAGGTGGAAAACCTGGCTCCAGGATCAGCTTGATTTAGTACTCACATTGCATCAGAATCCATCTTTCTTTTTTCTTTTTTTTTTTTTTTTTATGGGTACCTCTGAGGCCTGGGACAAAGACTGAGGCTCAGGATCGCTTTTAGGTTTCAGCTGTCTGCAGGCAGGGACCAGGAAAGACACAGCCCTCTGATCTGTGAATCCTCCAGGGAGAAAGTGCATGAGGCCAGCTTGCCTATTCAATGCAGTTGAACAATTCTGTGAAATATATAATTACATATCTCCTCCAGGCCTGCAACACTGGCAGTGGCCAAGAGACGAAGAGGATCCATCTTTCTAACCCAACAGTCTCTGGCTTAGCTGTCTTCAAATTCCAAATGGTGGTCACTACAACTTCAGACTCCTATCATTACAACTTTCTGTCCAGTGAAAGAGATAGCCCACTTTGAGTAAGACAAATTGAAGTCCTGGAGTAGAATCTTAATGACTGTGCAAGCTGGCTCCAATCATGTGCCCATTGCTGAACCAAGCATTAATTGGCTTAATCTAGGATCCCATGATTTCTACCCCCTGAAGCCTAGGGTCGGAGTCAGTTTCACGTAAAATATCACATAGAAGTGATCTTTTGTGTTTATGGTTTCTGTGCACCATCTCACCCAGGAAAGAGATGGTTAGAATCCTGGAATTGTTACTTGAGCAGGACATCTGACTAAAAGGTTTTGTTTGTTTTTTTACCAAAGAGGAACAAAGAGATATTCTTTTTCTTTTTTCTTTTCTTTTCTTTTTTTTTTTTTTTTTTTTTGGTATACTTTCATTGAAGAGTTCTAAAGTACATAACATGTACCAAGTACTTTCCTAAATGCTGGTGGTACAAAAGCTCCCTGACCTCACAATGTCTTGTGGTGAGATAAAGTTTATTCTCTTCCCTAGGAACAAATAAGGTTCATTGGAATCAGAGGAAAGCTTGATTACTCAGATGAATGAGTCAAGAGCATGTAATTATGCTACCCTCTCCTAGGGGATTTAGAATCGAGGAGTGGAAATAATTCTGGACTAGAAGCTGAGACCTGCATTCTAATCCCTCTGTTTCTATTGCCAGCTGTGAACTTGACCTTTCATAGATGCTCTGGCCAGTGTGTCCCAAAGTGTAGTCATCAGTTTATCTGTATTAGCTTCTCAAGTTCTTTCTGGGCCCTAGCTCTGACCTGCCAGAAGATCTGGGGTTGTGATCTCTGCCAATTGTTTAGCCTCAATGAAACTCATTTTTCTCATCTGTAAAAAGGGGATCATATTTGCCTTGCGGCATTGGTTTGGATTAAAATGTGATAATGAATAGAAAGCACATAATATGTAGCAGGAGCTCAGCAAGTGCCATTTTTCTTTGTCCCTCAGAGTGTAAAGCCACTGTGGCCGAGAGTAGTTGAAGGATTCCTAGAGTAAGAATAGCAAGAAGGCCTTCCTCACTCAGGAAGCATTCCTCCAGAAATATGTGACCATTACGTGATCCCCTGGACTCTCTTATTGTTTGTTCTTAACTGTTATGGGACATGAGATTGGCCTAGTGTACTTCATTTTGCAGTGTGTTGGCAATTGGCTGTGCCTCACGTACTCACACATCAAGTCGAATTCTTCTACGTCTTTGTGGTTGAGCTGGAGGTTCACTAAGAGAAAGGTGAATGAGAGCATGTGTGTGTATGCATTTGTGATACGGATGAATGTTTTTTAAACCTATAAGGCAGAGAACTTTTTGAAGATGCAGATATTATGTTTTTAATATCCCTGACTGACAAGTTCAGTCTGTTGATACCATCCAGTAACCTCAGATTCTGAGGTTATGTTGTAACTAACTGTTATCCTCACTTGACAGGATTCTCCTGGTTAATTGGCAGTTTTTGGCTTTACCCTCATCAGAAAGAGGGAAGTTCAAAGGACACACCCATTTCTAGGAGTTACACAAAACCCTCTTCCAAGAAATGTCTTGACCTTTCTACAATTTTAACCACAAGACATGTGAGATTTGGTATCAGAAAGATGATATGAGGCTCTAAGTCCTTAGTCATCAAAGAAAAGTTCTGTTATCTTTGGTATAATACCTAAGGCAGGGCAGAAGATTCTGGAGTTTTAGAAATATTTTCAACTGTTCAGGCTGAAAGTGCAAGAACACATCCCTCTCTTTTAAGAATCTGAATAATCTGATTGAATGAGGTGTTACCACATTAGATTTTCTTGGTTAAAAATACATAAGACTCTCGAAATTGGAAGAGACCTTCGTCCTTTGTCTGTCTACTGATCCACTGCTTGAGCCCCCTTTTCAGTCTTCCCACCCCTAGCCTAAGCCAAAGGTCAGCAAACATATCTTGCCCAACACCTCTCTTTTTCTACATAGTTTAAACACAGCCATTCTCGTGTGCATACAAATTACTTATGGCTTCTTCCCTGCCACTATGGATTTGAGTAGTTGTGACAGACTCTACAGCCTGCAAAGCCTCAAGTATTTACTCTCTACGTTTTACAGAACAAGTTCGCTGACCCATGTCCTGGGCCATCTCCTCTCCAGTGTCTCCAACACTGAGTAGTTCTCCAGTTTCCAAGGGCCCTGCCATAGACCACTCTTTCAGACAATTTGTACTTACGTACACTGAGTGAAAATCTGCTTTTCTGTAGTATGCGCCTACTGGCACTAGTTCAACTTTAGTATGTGGGATCACCCAAAATAAATCAAATTGCTCTTCCGCATGTCAGCCCCTTATATCTTAGAACACTAAATCATGACTCCAGACGGAACCTCACTGAATCCTAGTACCATAGGATTTCAAGTCCCGTCACCACTGCCAGAACTGAACACAACATCCTGTGCGTTATGGCCAGTGTAAAGCTAAACTGGGGTCCCCCGGAGTTTTCTAGGTGCCAAGAGCAATAGGAAGACGTCATGCCTTATTCTACATGCTACCTTGGAATCTAAGCTAAAGAACAGAGACAGGTTCCTATGGAACGTGCGCTCTCTGCTCAGCTGCAGGGAGTGATGCAATTTCCAGGTCATATGTACCCATGGTACACGTCTGTGGTCTGAATGGTTGTGAAATGGTTTGTTGTTGTTGCTGTTTTTAATGAATTTGGGTACAAAAGGAAAACAGTCACTTCTGTTTCATCACAGAGAAGATGATGGTGTTCTCTTAATCACAGACACAAATGGAACTTTCTTTCTTTTTTTTTTTTTTAAAGACTTTATTTATTTATTTGACAGAGAGACAGCCAGCGAGAGAGAGAGAGAACACAAGCAGGGGGAGTGGGAGAGGAAGAAGCAGGCTCATAGCGGAAGACCCTGATGTGGGGCTCGATCCCATCACGCCGGGATCACACCCTGAGCCGAAGGCAGACGCTTAACCACTGTGCCACCCAGGCACTCCATGAACTTTCTTTCTTGAAAATAGGCCCCTCTACCATATACTTCTTTAAGCCCCATTGTTGAATAAAGTGATTTACATTGTCTTTTCCTTTCTGTCTCCTTGCCATCTTCTCTCACGATTACAGATTACTGCAACAGCTTTCTAAATAATTTTATCAGCGTCTTATTTTTCCTTTGTCTGGTTTGTTGTTATCATTCTGCCAGAAAACAGCACAGCAACGACAGTCCTGTCTCTGCTGATCTGTACTCTTCGGTGGCTCCCCATTACCAATAAAAGAAAAAATTTCTTAGGGTGGTGTTCAAGGCTTTCCAGAACCACCAAGCTCTTCCTTTTCTCCTTTTCCACATTTAAAATAGATTATTCCATATTCTCTGAACTGTCTTATATGTTCCCGTCCCCAGCCCTTGGTCATAGTGTGTACTCTGTAAGAAATGTTAATTTCTCCTTCCTTCATAAAACCATATATCAAAGCCTATCTTCTTCATTGTTCATATTCATTCATATTTCTCTCTTTCTCTCCCTGCCCCCCTTCCAGTTTGATTTCCCTGCTTAAAGTGGTGTAACAGTATATTATGTCTCTTTTTATGGTACTTATAAAAGTTTGCTTTTTTGAATTATTATTAAGTGGGCTCCACACCCAGTGTAGACTCTGAACTCATGACCCTGAGATCAAGTGTTGCATGCTCTATCAACTGAGCCAGCCAGGTGCCCCAAAATTTGCTTTTTATTTTAGGGACATGTGTTCATGTCGTTTCTTCCTGCAACATTATAAGTTCAAAAATTACTTGAAAGGAGTGGTTAGATCTTGCCTCTTCTCTATATCCCTCAAAACATTGAGCGGAATTTGTGCTTGTTTTCCTGAATACTGTGAAAGGAGCTTGTCGATTTGGCTTGAGCACTGAAGTAGCTGGAAGAACTGAGTGGAAGTAGATGATTTTGAGCCTGAGAGACTGGAAGAATAATCATACCTTTGACCAAAAGAGGCAGAACTCAGAGGAGTTGCTGATACAGGGCATGAAGAAGGAGAAAATGCTGGCTTCTTAATGATGATCAAGTAGAAAGAACAATGAGTGGGAAATGTGGGGGTCTTCTATAGTGAGAACTCTCTTGCCAATTTCATGATCTCGGCGTCTCCTTGGACTGCTTTAGACTCAAGAGCTATGTACTTACCCCTATCATGTCAAGTCTGGTTCAAGGTGCTTTTAGATTTTCAAACCTTACTTATTACCCTATGTACTAATATTAGTTTCGTATTTTCCCCATTTTATACATTTGGTTATTGAGGCTTAGGAAAGTTAAAAAAAATTGTCCAAGTTTATAGAGCAAGAACTAGGATGGTAATTTGGATCTTTTCACTCTGATCTGAAGCTTTTCTCATCTCACTCTACAGCATCTCCCTCATTCTGCTCTCCTCATTTCTCTGCATTTGTGCCCCTTTCTTTGAGTTTTCATTGATTTGAATTAATAGTATTTATTCTGCTTGGCTCGGTTACACCAGGAATTAGGCAGAATGTGATATCCTTTAAATCTCATATATTCTACTTGACATTTTTAAGTGGCTTAATATAGTTTATTATTGAAATTTGTTGTTTATTAATGAAACAGTTTCATGATGAGATATGTAAGCCTAAGTATGTATACTTGTGTTTTAATGAAATTTAGCTACTTTATGTAGTCCTATAATAAGAGTACCTATGCACCGAAGGAAGGCCCTGTGTGAGGATCTGGGGAAGAGGAAGACCAGAACCTCTATTCTGAAAGAGCTCTAGATGTTGGAACCTTGGGTGAAGGATGATCAAAAAAATGGTCACATTAAGGGTAGCATTGAAATATAAGCAAAACTTTGGATAATTTAGAAAAGAAGGAAGATTGGGAGACTTTTCAGACAGGAGGAATTGAGAGTGTGGAGGTAGAAAAGTATGTTTAGGGAACAGTGAATATTCAACTTGGTTTGAGTAGTTACAGTGTGTGTATTTATATATATTTTATATATATATATATATATATATATATGTATGTATGTATGTGTGTATATAACAAAGTATAAATAAAGGAGTAGAAATGAGATGGGAAAGTAGGTTTGAGCTAAGTTGTAAAGGCCCTAAAACTGAGCCACAGAACCAAAGAGTGCATCAACAGATGGAACGGATAAACACAATGTGACATATACACACGACGGAATATTATTCAGCCTTAAAAGGGAATGAAATTCTGACACATGTTACAACATGGATTAACACTGAAGACCTCATGCTAAGTGAAATAAGCCAGTCACAAAGGGGAAAATATTGTATGATTCAACATTATATGAGTAGTTAAATTCGTAGAGGCAGAACATTTAATGGTGGTCTTTAGGGACTTAGCAGAGTGGGGAATAGGGTGTGTTTAATGAACCCAGAATTTCAGTTGGGGAAGATGAAAAAGTTCTGGGGAAGGATGGTGTTGATGGCTGTACTGCAGTGTGAATGTGCTTATTGCCACAAAACTGTACACTTAAAGTGGTTAAAATAGTAAATTTTATGTTCAGTATGTTTTACCATGTTGAAAATAAATTTAAAATTTTTTAATTTAAAAAAACCCCTAAGCCATAGAAATTGAGCTTTGCTGTGCAGATGATGGAGAGTCATGAAATTTTTGGACAGTGTGAGCAGTAACATGGTCAGAATTTTGCTCAGATTAAACTGGACACATTGGTAAGTATTTAGTTAGGAAACTATGACAATAGCCCAGACTATACACATTAAGTGTTTAAAATAGAGCAGAAAACAAGCATGATATGGTACATGTATTTTGGTGGATAGATGTAAATAATTACTAGGAGTAGAACTGTGGGGTCCTGGGGTATATGTTCAGCTTTAGTAGATACTGCCATAGTTTCCCAAAGTGTTTATACCAATTTACACTCTTGCTAATAGGGTATGAGAGTTTCAGTTTCTCCGTATTCTTCTCAGTGCTTATGATTATCAGTCTTTGTTGTTACAGCCATGCTTGTGATTGTGTCCTGGTGTTAATTTGCATTTTCCCAATGACTAATGAAATCAAGATCTTTTTATATGCTTATTGCCTTTTGGATGTCTTTTGTTTAGTGGCTATTCAGATCTTTTGCCAATTTTTCTATCAAGTGGTCTTTCTCTTGCTAATATGTAGGAGGGTTTTCTTTTATGTGTGTTCTGAATATGAGTCCTCCATTGAATATATGTATTGCCAGTATCTCCTCTTACTCACTTGGCTTTACAAACTCTTGAAGGTGCCAGACACTAAGTTTAATGTAGTACCATGATTACTTTTTCTCCTGTATTAGTAACTTTTGAATAGTCAAAGCTTTGCCTACCCCAAAGTCATGAAGACATTTTCCTCTAAATGCTTTATTGCGGTATCTTTCACATTTAGATTTATAATGATCTGAAATTAATTTTCACACATGGCATGAGAATCTTTCCCTATAGGGGCGCCTGGGTGGCTCAGTCGTTACGCGTCTGCCTTCGGCTCAGGGCGTGATCCCAGTATTACGGGATTGAGCCCCACATCAGGATCCTTCGCTGGAAGCCTGTTTCTTCCTCTCCCACTCCCCCTGCTTATGTTCCCTCTCTCGCTGGCTGTCTCTATCTCTGTCAAATAAATAAATAAAATCTTTAAAAAAAAAAGAAGAAAAAGAAGAATATTTCCCTATAATTATCAAATGACCTATCACCATTTTTTAAAAAGATCGTTCTTTTCTCTATAGCAGTATCACCTTTTTCATAAATCTCGTGACGAAGTATGTATGGGTCTGTTTCTGAATTCTTCTGTTCCATTTGCCTGTTAGTCTCTCTTTTAGGCTCTCTTTTAAAATCTTCTAAATAGAAAAAGCTTTCCTGGGGCGCCTGGGTGGCACAGCGGTTAAGCGCCTGCCTTCGGCTCAGGGCGTGATCCCGGCGTTATGGGATCGAGCCCCACATCGGGCTCCTCTGCTATGAGCCTGCTTCTTTCTCTCCCACTCCCCCTGCTTGTGTTCCCTCTCTCGCTGGCTGTCTCTATCTCTGTCGAATAAATAAATAAAATCTTTAAAAAAAAAAAAAAAGAAAGAAAGAAAAAGCTTTCCTCCCAGTGGTTACCTTTGGTTATACCCACCTAGCCCTGGAAATGGAAAGTAGAATGTATTCATTATTTATTGCAGCATAACAAATGGCTTAAAACTTACTGTCTTAAAACAACAATAAATACTTAATATTTTGTATGGTTTCTGTGAGTCGGGAATTCAGGAGCACTTTAGCTTGGTGGATTTGGCTCAGGGTGTCTCATGAAATTGCAGTCAGAAAGTTGCCTACAACTGCAGACATCCGAAGGCTTGACTGGGGCTGAAGTATAGGCTTCCAAGAAGGGCTCATTTACACGGCTGGCAGGCCATAGTTCCTCACCATGTGCACTCCTCCTCAGTACTGCTTTAGTGTCCTTACAATATGGCAGCTGATCCAAAGGAGAACAGGAAAGAAGCTGTTGTGTCTTTATTTACTTAGCCTTCAAAGTCACACACTGTTGTTTATGCAATATTCTGTTTGTCATCCTTATTCAGTGTGGGAGGGGACCACAGAAGGCTGTACTAGGAAGTGAAACTCATTGGGGGCTATCTTGGAGACTAGCTACTACACAGAAAAACAAGGGAAGATAGTTGGCATCTTATGTATATTTTTATTATCTATCTGGGAACTTTTATTCTCTAAGGCCAAGAATCATGCCTTGTCTTTATAGTACAAGAATCTCTAGAGTTGGCATGTAGTTGGGAAGGTTGAGAAATACCAGTGACTCTTAATCTACTCCATATTGTATCCTCCTGCTCAGAAGCCTGAACTCTGAAGTTCATTCATATTTTCATATTGTGATTTCCTAAGATCCTCTCCCATCCCTGAGTGGGAAAGATGGAGGACAGCTGGATCTGGTCATAGTCATTAGCCAGCTATTAACAACCTTTCTCTCCCTGATGTTTATTTTTCTTGTCTGAGAAATAGTCATTTCCTCCTTATGGTTTTCTTCAAATACATTTCCTATCTATTAATGTTCTTTTTTTTAAGATTTTATTTATTTTTAGAGAGAGAGCACAAGTGGGAGGAGCAGAAGGAGAGGGAGAGAGAATCTCAAGCAAACTTTGCACTGAGTGTGGAGCCTGACACAGGGCTCAGTCCCATGATCCTGAGATCATGACCTGAGCTGAAACCAAGAGTTGGATGCTTAACTGACCGACTGTACCACCCAGGCAACCCCCTAGCTATGAACATTCTAATTCTCTTATGGAACAGTTTCCTTTTAATTAAACTTTATTTTGAGATAACTTTAGTTTCATAGGTAATTGTAAAAATAATAACAGAGATCATGCACTCTACTAGTGTACCCCCAGTGGTAACATCTTCTGAAACTATACTACAGTATCACAACAAGAATGTTGGTATTCATCAGAAACCGGGGATGGACTGTATGGTGACTAACATAATATAATAAAAAATCATTAAAAAAAAAAAAGAATGTTGGTATTGATATGGTCAATATCCAGAACATTTCCATCACCATAAGAATCTCTCATACCACCCTTTTATAGCCATACTCACATCTGTCCTACTCCAAGAGCCTCCTTAACCACTGACAGCCACTAATCTGTCCATTCCTAAATTCTGCCATTTCAAGCATGGTAGGTAAGTGCAGTCGTGCAGCATGTAGCCTTTTGGGATTGGCTTTGTTGACTCAGCATAACTCTCTGGAGATGCATTCAAGATTTTGCATGTGTCAATACTTTTTTTTTTTTATTGCTGAGTAGTATTCTATGGTGTGGATATACCACAGTTTATTTAGCTGTTCACCCATTGAAGGACACTTAGATTGTTCCAATTTGGAGCTATTATAAATAAAACTTAAACATTCATGTACAAGTTTTTGTATGAAATAAATCTTTATTTCTCTGGGATAAATACCCAGGAGAACAATTGCTGGGGTATATAGTAGTTGCATGTTTGGTTTTTTAAGAGATGGCCAAAGTAGGAGGGCCTGGGTGGCTCAGTCAGTTACATGTCAACTCTTGATTTCTATTCAGGTCATGATCTCAAGGTCATGAGATCAAGCCCTGTGTCGCAAGAGCCCTCTCTCCCAAAAAAACAAAACAAAATGAACAACAACAACAATAACAAAAACGGCCAAGTTGTTTTCCAGGATGGCTATATCATTTTAGATTATTACCAATAATGTTTGAGTGACCCATTTTCTCTGCCTTGTTACCAGGATTTTGTGTTGTCATGGTTTTTTATTTTAACCATTCTGATAGGTCTATGATAATATCTCATTGCATTTTAATTTGTGTTTCCAGAATGGCTAAAGCTGTTGAGCATCTTCCCATGTGCTTCTTGACCATCTGTATATTCCCTTCAGTGAAGTGTCTTTTCATGTCTTTTGCCCTGGTCCTAATTGGATTGTTTCCCTCTTTTAACTGTTGAGTGTTGAGAGTTCTTTATATGTTCTAGATACTATTCTTTGTTGAATATGTGGTCTGCAAATATTTTCTCCTACTCTACAGCTTGTCTTTCTATCTTTTAAAAATTTCATTATTTAAGCATGCTTGATATACAATGTTATTAGTTTGAGGTGCACAGCACAGTGATTTGACAGTTCTCTACATTATGCAGTGTTCTTCATGATAGTGTTACCATCTGTCATCATACAACATTATTACAGTATTATTGACTGTATTCCCCATGCTATCCTTTCATCTCTGTGACTTATTTATTTTATGACTGAGAGTTTATACCTCTTTATCCCTTTCAGCTGTTTCACACATTCCCCCCTTCCCCTCTCCTCTAGCAACTACCAGTTTATTCTCTACATTTATGAGTCTGTTTCTTGTTTGTTGTTGTTGTTTGCTTGTTTTGATTTTTAGATTCCACCAGTAAGTGAAATCATATGGTGTTTGTCTTTCTCTGATTAACTTATTTCACTTAGCGTAATACCCTCTAGGTCCATACATGTTGTCACAAATGGCAAGATCTCACTCTTTTAATGGTGAGTGACATTTGTGTGGTATGTCTGTAGATGTGTACACCACAGCTTCTTTATTCATTCGTCTGGCAATGGATACTTGAATTGCTTCCATATCTTGGCTGTTGTAAATAATGCTGAATGAATATAAAGGTGCATATTCAAATTAGTATTTTCAGGGACTTTTTTTAGGGGGGGGATAAATATCCAGGAGTGAAATGACCAGATTTTATGGTATTTCTCTTTTTAATTTTTTGAGGAATCACCATACTGTTTTCCACAGTGATTGCACCAATTTACATTTTTACCAACCCTTGTGCATAAGGGTTCCCTTTTCTCCACATCCTCGCCAACACTTGTTATTTCTTTTTAATAATAGCCATTCTGACTGGTATGGGGTGATAGCTCATTGTGGTTTTGATTTGCATTTCCCTGATGATTAGTGGTATTGAGCATCTTTTCATTTGTCTGTTAGCCATCTGTATGTCTTCTTTGGGAAAATGTCTACTCAGGTCCTCTACCCATTTTATAATTGGATTGATTTTGATTTTGATTTATTTATTTTTTTTGCCACTGAGTAGCATAAGTTCTTTATATACTTTTTATATTAACCCTTTATCAGATAAATCATTTGCAAATATCTTCTCGCACCCAGTAGGTTGCTTTTTTGTTTTGTTGATGGTTTCCCTAACTGTGAAAAAGCTTTTTATTTTGGTGTAGTCCCACTTGGTTTTTTTTTGCTTTTGTTTCCCTTGCCTGAGGAAAAATATCTGTAAATATATTGCTAAGGCTGATGTTCAAGAGACTGCTGCCTATGTTTTCATTTAGGAGTTTTATGGTTTCAGGTCTCATATTCAGGTCTTTAATCAATTTTGAGTTTATTTTAGTGTATGGTGTAAGAAATTTCATTCTTTTGCATGTAGCTGTCCAGTTTTCCCAACACCATTGATGAGAATGTCATTTCCCCATTGTATATTCTTGTCCCGTGTGTCATAGATTAATTGACCTTATAAGCATGAGTTTTTTTCTGGGCTCCCTATCCTGTTTGATTGATCTATGTGTTTATTTTTGTGCCAGTGCCATATGTTTTGATTATTATAGCTTTGTAGTATATCTTGAAATCTGGGATTGTGATGCCTCCAGCTTTGTTCTTTCTCAAGATTGCTTTGGCTATTCAGGGTCTTTCATGGTAACATCCAAATTTTAGTATTATTTGTTCTAATTTTGTGAACAGTCCTTTTGGTATTTTGATACGGACTACATTGAATCTGTCATTTGCTTTGAGTAGTATGGCCATTTTAACACTAATAATTTTTCTAGTTCATCAGCATGATATATCTTTCCATTTGTTTGTATCATCTTCAATCTCTTCCATTACTTTCTAATTGTTTTCAGAGTGTAGGCCTTTTGCCTCCTTGGTTAAATTTATTTCTATCTATTTTTTTTTTTTTTGGTGCAATTGTAAGTGGGGTTGTTTCTTAATTTCTCTTTCTGCTAGTTCATTATTTGTGCGTAGAAACACAACAGATTTCTGTATATTCAATTTTGTATCCTGCTACTTTACTGAATTCATTTATCAATTCTAATAGTATTTTGTTAAATTCTTTAGGGTTTTCTATGTGTAGTGTCATGTCATCTGCAAATAGTGAAAGTTTTCCTTCTTCCTTACCAATTTTTCTTACCTGTTTGCTGCCAAGTAGGACTTCCAGTACTATATTGAATAAAAGTGACATGAGTGGACATCTGTGTCTTTTTCCTGGTCTTAAAGGAAAAGCATTCAGTTTTTCACCATTGAGTTTGATGTTAGCTATGGGTTTTTCATCTATGGCTTTTATTATATGGTGGTATTTTCCCTCTAAACCAACTTTGTTGAGAGTTTTTATCATGAATGGATATTGACTTTTATTAGGTGCCTTTTCTGCATCTATTGAGATGATTATATGGTTTTTTCCTTCATTTTGTTAATGTGATATATCACATTGGTTGATTTGTGAATATTGAACCATCCTTGCATCCCTGGAATAAATCCCACTTGATTGTGGTGAATGATCCTTTTGTTTTCTCACTGCCTTTGATCAGGTCTTTATTCAAAATTTGCTGTCCAAAATGATTTGACTTTTATGGAATAAACAAATTTAAGTTTTTGTGCAGCAGACTTCTTTTCTTCCGTGGTGGGTTTCTTTTCTGTAGGCTTCTTCTTGGCTGCTGGTTTCTTGGTAGCTGCAGCCTTTTTTCCCACCAAAGGTTTCTTCTGCTTCTTAACACTAAAAGCCTTCTTTCCTTTCTTCCCTACCACAGGCTTGCCTGGAGCCCCCTTCTCATATGATTTGGCTTCTCATTTCCCTTATCCATCCGAAGTTTGTGATTCTTGGCCTGACAAAGAATGATGTTGAGGCACATGGACTGTGCATGTGGGTTTAACTTCAACATGATTCTCGGGTTTTTCAGTGGTTTCTTCTTCAGGAGTCTGTGGTGAATCTTCTTGCACATTGCTCAGAGGGCTTTTTAGATCTCTGGGCTTTTCAAGAGTCTGCTAAGGTCTGTATTAAGCATCTTATGCATTGGAAGGTTGTAGTTACTCTTGAGAGAGGCAGGCTTACACCAGGTGCCACACAGATCATCTAACTTGCAGAAAGCACTTTCATTCCAAATGCAGAAATGTGACACATGCCCACCAGGAGCAAGTTAAAAAATGTTCAGTTTGGTTACATTAAGTAAAGTAATTCCAGGGATGTTTCTGAAGGCCTCGATGATTCCATTGTCCCTGTTATAGATGGTGTAGGGTCCCCTGTACTGAATATGAGGACAGTTTCTCATTTTGCCCTTGCCAGCTCTCATTCACTGAGAGGCATAGATCTTTTTGATTCAATACCAAACTTTAAGTTTCTTAAGAAGCAAAACAGTGTCCTAGGTCTTCTCGTAGCCTTCAGCTTTATCTTCAACCACCAAAGGAAGTTCAGGAACTTCCTCAATACAATGACTTTTAGACATGACCAGCCCTGGTAAGTCTGAGGCAGCCAGGGCAGAGCAGATGGCATATCGCTTCTGTGTTGTGTTCACTCTGCGGTGCCAACAGCACCGGGTTTTGGTTGGTGCAAACATGCGGCCCCCACGAAGATATTTCCAAAAGCACTCTGGCCAGAACAGTAAGTCTCACTGCCTCGAACTCTGGGAATTCGAACCACGGCTCTGCCAGTACCCCAGGATTCAGCACTGGTTTGATGACCTGCTAATTCACTTACAGCATATGGCTATTTGTTGTTTTTGTGCAAGTTGGTGTGAACAAAGTTCACAATATCAGGTCAAATAGGAGATTTGAACATAGCAGGCAAAGTAAGATTTTTGGCAGATGACTCCCCCTTTTCAGAGTACACTGGTATCAGTGGAGGAGCACACACCATCTCAGGGAGAGGACAGGGCCATGCTCCTCTCAACCCCACAGCTCCTATAGGAAAAGCACAAATGATCCTTTTAATGTATTGTTGAATTTGGTGTGTTGATATTTTGTTGAGGATTTTTGCATTTATGTTCATCAGAGATACTGGCCTGTAGTTTTATTTTACAGTACCTTTTTCTGGTTTTAGTATCAGGGTAATGCTGGTCTTATAGAATGAATTTTGAAGCTTTCCTACCTCTTCTGTTTTTTGCAATAGTTTGAGACAAATAAGTATTTACCCTTCCTTAATACTTAGTAGAATTCACAAGTGAAACCATTTTGTCCTGGACTTTTGTTTGTTGGAAGTTGGGTTTTTTTTATTATTATTACCAGTTCAATTTTGTTACTAGTAAATGAGATATTCTAATTTTCTGTTCCTTCTTGATTAAGTTTTGAAAGATTGGAATTCAGTTTTGGAAGAAGGAATTTATTTCTTGTAGGTTGTAGGTTGTCCGGTTTGTTGGCATATAATTTTCTGTAGTAGTCTCTTACAGTCTTTTGTATTTGTGTGGTACTGGTTGTTATTTCTCTTCTTTCATTTCTAGTTTTGAGTTCTCTCTTTTTTTTTCTTGATATGTCTGACTAAAAACTTATCAGTTTCATTTATCTTTTCAAAGAACCAACTCTTGATTTCATTGATAATTTCCTGCCTTTTCTTAGTCTTGACTTTAGTTATCTCTGCTGTGATCTTCATTATTTCCTTCCATTTACTAACCTTGGGCTTTGTTCTTCTTTTTCTAGTTCCTTTACATGTAAAGTTAGGTCATTTATTTGAGATTTTTTTCTTGTTTCTTGAAGTAGACCTGTATCACTATAAATTTCCCTCTTAGAACTGCTTTCACCGTGTCCCAAAGATCTTGGACCATTGTGTTTTCATTTTTGTTTGTCTCCATGTGTTTTTTTATTTCATTTTTTATTTCTTTGTTAACCCATTGATTACTTAGTAGCACATTGTTTAGCCTCCATGTGTTTGTGGTTTTTCTCGTTTTTTGTTTTTTGCTTTTTTAAGTAGATTCCATCCCCAGCATGGAGCCCAGTGCAGGGCCCAAACTCAACACCCTGAGATTAAGACCTGAGCTGAGGGGCACCTGGGTGGCTCAGTCATTAAGCATTTGCCTTCGGCTCAGGGTGTGATCCCAGGGTTCTGGGATTGAGCCCCATGTCGGGCTCCCTGCTCTGCTGGGAGCCTGCTTCTTCCTCTCCCACTCCCCCTGCTTGCCTTTCCTCTCTCGCTGGCTGTCTCTCTCTCTCTCTTTCTCTCTCTCTGTCAAATAAGTAAATAAATAAAATCTTAAAAAAAAAAAAAAAGACCTGAGCTGAGATCAAAAGACACTTAACCAACTTAGCCACCCAGGCGCCCCTGTTTTGTTTTTTATTGTAGTTGAGGTCCAGTTTCCTACCGTTGGTCAGAAAAGATACTTGATATGATTTTGGTCTTCTTAAATTTATTGAGACTTTTTTTGTGGCCTGTCATGCAATTTTTCCTCGAGAATGTTCGATGTGCACTTGAAAAGAATGTGTATTCTGTTTTTTTTTTTTTTTAATGATTTTTTATTATATTATGTTAGTCACCATACAGTACATCCCCGGTTTCCGATGTAAGGCTCGATGATTCATTAGTTGTGTATAACACCCAGTGCACCATGCAATACGTGCCCTCCTTACTACCCATCACCGGCCTATCCCATTCCCCCACCCCCTCCCCTCTGAAGCCCTCAGTTTGTTTCTCAGAGTCCATAGTCTCTCATGCTTCATTCCCCCTTCTGATCACCCCCCTTTCTTTATCCCTTTCTTCCCCTACCGATCTTCCTAGTTCTTATGTTCCACAGATGAGAGAAACCATATGATAATTGTCTTTCTCTGCTCGACTTATTTCACTTAGCATTATCTCCTCCAGTGCCGTCCATTTTGCTGCAAATGTTGAGAACTCGTTCTTTCTGATAGTTGAGTAATATTCCATTGTATAAATGGACCACAACTTCTTAATCCAGTATTTTTATTTTCTATACCTACATATTCACTGCTGATATATAGAAGCAAATTGATTTTTATATGTTCATCTGGTATCCTGTGACTTTGATGAGCTCACTTATTAGTTCCAAGAGTTTCTGAGTATTTTTTTCTAAATTCCTTGGGATTTTCTATGTGGAAAATTACGTAATCTGCAAATAGGGACAATTTTTTTTCTTTCTTTCTAATCTGTATGCCTTTTATATCTATTTCTTTATTGCCCTGACTAGAACTTTCAGCACTGTGTTTTATAAGAGTGCTGAGATTGAGCAGACATCCTTGCCTTGTTCCTGATTTTAGGGGGGAAGCATTAATTCTTTCAATACAAAGTATAATGTTGGTGTTGATCTTTTGTTGATGCTTTTTATCAAACTGAGGAAGCTCCTCCTATCTTCCTATTTTTTGAGTTTTTATTATGAATAGGTGTCAAATTTTGTCAAATGCTTTTTTCTGCATCAATTGATATGACCATGTGGTTTTTCTTTTGCCTGTTAATATGGTGGATTACACTGATTGATTTTTGGATATTGAATTAGTTTTACATGCTTGGGACAAACCCCACTTGGTTATCTTATATAATTCTTTTTATATCTTGCTGAATTCTCTTTGTATTTTATATTTAAGTCCATGATCCATTTTAGCTTAATTTTTGTAAGAGATTTTATATAGCTAAAAGAACAGTCCTGTAAAAGCTTTCTTCTTAATAACATGTTCCGGACTTATGTTCTCATGTTCTTCTTGCATTATGTATCAGTAATCCAACAGTAAATTTTTCATTTCTGTATCATGGGACACGTTCAAGCTGAAGGTCCCAGATTTCCTTATAAATATTTATCACATGGCCACTGTTCCTAACAGAATGAAGAGAACGAGATGCTAAAGAACTCACATAAAGAATCCACAGTATACCTTTATCTTTCTTAATCTCTTTGCTGTAATTCTCTTGCTGTCCTCCTTTCCTACTTCCTACCGTGAACATTTATATATTTAAACTGCATTTATTAGTTTGAATAAATTAATATATTTATAGAATGAAGAAAGTAAACAGATCTTTACTGAGTTCTCATATAGGCCAAACATTTTGCCGAGTAAGTTTTGACTACATAGGACCCTAGCCTCAAGATGTTCAGAGCTTAAAGGGGAGGAAGGTATATAAACAATTGAAATGCCAAAGTTGAGGCACGAAATGCCAAAGAAAGCACAAGTTATTAAGGGAATATAAGACAGGAGCACCAGCTTTACCTGGGGAAGTTAGTAAAGGCCTTCCAGGAGAAGTGATACAAGCTGGCACTGAGGGGACATAGGAATTTTCTAGACAGACAAAGTGAGATGAGAGTTATTCCAGGAAGATGCAGTAGCTTGTGCAGAGACATGAAGTCATGCAGTTATGTGGCATATTTGGAGAATAATCTGTAGTTTGTTATGCACCTACAGTAAGTTCTTTGAGGCCAATAATTCATGCTGTATCCTCAGCATCTAGAATAATGCCTGCAGCATAGTAGGCACTAAACAAATATTTGTTGGATAGATGAATGGAAAGAAGGAAGGCAGGAGGCATAAATGAGACCAGAGAGATAAGAAAGTTTCAGCAATAAAGACCCTTGCTTAGTAACATTTAGCAAATGCCTGCCATAAAGATTCATAGAAGAATAGGAGATGTTCATAATCTACTTGGAAATAAACCACAACAAATACCAAAAATATCTGTAAAATGTTGTAAAAAATGACAGGTCATAAAAAGTATAGAAAAAGTATATGAGGGTTGAGAGGAAGTAGAGGTCCATTTCAGCTGAGAGGATCAGAGAACTTGTCATTGGAGCTAGACTTTTTGGAGTTGGTTATACTTGGTTCTCAGTTGTTTGATTTTTTAAAAATGTGTGTTGACTGGAGAGAAAGTGGTGTGGCAGAAGAGGGATATGAATTTGGGACTAGACTAGACAGCCTTGGCTGCTCTGCCATAAATTTATCAGCATTTGATAAGCAGTCATTTATCAGCCTGCACCACTTCCTTGGAAGCAGAACCTGACAGGCTCTGATGTTATCTGTAGCAGACACCTTTTTCTTGTTTATGAGGTTGTGTCTGTGTGTGTTTATGCTTGCACCTGCACGCCAGTGATTGGGAGATAGCTCTTTCTGCAGAGACAAACACTGAAGGAGACACATGAACTGAAACACAAGCTAAACTATTAACAATACATTTTTAAAATGCACCTGGCTACCCACACACTTGTATATGCTTGCACCTGCTACACGCACACACACACACACACACAAGCACACACAGAATTCTATAAGCAGGGGCCTGGGCAAGATTTTAGGTGACTATAAGTAAATAGTGCTTATTTTTTTATTTCCCTCAGCTCTGTCCTATCTATCTATACCTTTTCTTCATTTCAGTCTAAGGCTTATTAGGCACCAGTTATATCCCTATAACCTACTAGATGCTGTAAGGAGTTCATGTAAGAAAATGATTAGTCAATTAATTAATCCAGTACCTATTCAGTGATAGCCAGCTATGTGTCAGGCACTATTGTAAACACTGAGGATGCAACATGGAATAAAAAGAACCAATCCTTGCCCTGTTGTTTACATTTTGGGAGGTAGATACAGAAACTCAACAAAAATGTGGTATTTTAGGTGGTATAAGTAGTAGTAAGAACAGTATTGAAGAATAAGGGGGAAAGAGTGTGTTAGGGTGGGATGATCAGGCATGCGCCCTGACAATGGGACATTTGAATAGAGACTTGAAGGGAAGCTATCTGGGGAAGGAGTATTCCAGGTAGAGGGAACACCTAGAGCAAAGACCCTGAAGCAGAAGTATGTGGCCAGTGTGGTGAGAGCAGAATGGCCAAGGCAGGGAGTGGCAGTGGCAGAAGGTGGTTTAAGAGAGGTAGCATGGAAGACAGATGACCATCAAGTCAGACCCACTGGCATTTTGCTGACTTTGGTTTTTACTCTGAGATAGAAAGCCTTTGGGGATTTTGTGCAGAGAAGTGACATGATCTGATTTATATCAGGTTCCATGTTGAGCCTTGGTTGCAGGATGAAAGGGTGGAAGCGGGAAGAGGACAAAATGGTGGGCTAGACCAAGTGAATAACAGTGGAGGTGCGAAGAGGCCAGATTGTAGATATATTTTCAACTGTTTGAACCCACCGGATTTGTTGTTGGGTTAGATGTGGAATGTGAAAGGAGTCAGTGATGACATCAAGATTTTTGGCCTGAGCACCTGGAAAGCTGGAGTTGCTGTTAACTGAGACGGGAAAGATTGCAGGAAGAACAGGCTTGGAGGATACGAAGAGTTTTGAGCACATTGGATTTAAGATGCCTATTAGTGAAGAGTTGGATACAAGACTTGAGTTCAATAGATGAATCTGGGCTGGAGAAATAAATTTGGGAACTGCAGCAGTTAGGTGATTTTTAAAGCTGTGAAACAATAAAATAACCTAGGGAGCAGGTGTAGAAAGAGAAGAGAAAGAGTCTAAGAATTGAGCTTGGGATCATTCCAATATTTAGAGGTCAAGGAGATGAGAAGGAACCAGCCCTGGTGTCTGAAAAAGAGAGGCCAGCAGATAGGGGGATTGAGGGTGAGTTTTGAAGCCAGGGGAAGAAGGTGCTTCAAAGAGAACAGAACAGACCTGTAGCAGGTGTTGCTGAGAGATCAAGTAAAACCCAAAAGTTGTGTTAATGGCCTTGAAGTCATTGACACCTTTCTTGAGTTATGTCAGTGGTAGGGGTGGGGCAGCCTGATTAGACTGCTTTCCAAAAAAGAATGGGAAGAGAGGAAACAAAGATCCAGTGGTATAGAAAACTCTGAAGTTTTCCTGAAAAGTCAATCAGAAAACTGGGCCAGAATTGGAGGGGAATGTGGAATCAAGTTTTAAATTTTTTTCCCAGGATGGGGGATGTTGGTGTCCTGATGGAAATGATCCTAGTAGGAAGGGAAAACACAGTGATTCCAGAGAACGGGGGAATGATACAGTGGTGTCCCCTTGTAGGTGAGAGGGGACGCACAAATGGAAGGACGCTGGCTTTCGATCAGATGAACTGTGCACGCTCCCTAGTAACAGGCTCCTTTGCCGCAGATGTAGGCCAATGGGTAAATCTGGTGCTGACACATGTGTAAATTCTCTTAATTGCTTATATTTTCTCATGAAACAAAAGAGTAGACATGCTGGAGATTCAAAAAGTTCAGAGACTGTTGCCAGAGAGCATGAGAAAATGATAGACAAGGTCACCGTAGGAGGATTTTTGGGTGGCCTGGGGGCCCACTTGCAATACAGTCATCCAGTCCTTGGCGTTGCTGGTGCTTCCAGATTGTGTACCAAGTGCTCTAGGTGCATTTGCATAATGAAAACCCTGCCAGGTAGTGAGGGCAGGTAGTGGTGACGTTGATTCTCATTTTACACACGAAGCAAGCTCCAAAGCAAAAAGTGACTTAGTCTGTAGATCACAGAGCAAGTCAGTGGTTAAACATAGACTCACCCAAAGCTCCGTTACATGTAACATCTTTTTACCACTTTGTAACGGGTCTGCTCACAGAGGACGCAGTCCTGTTGAAGAGATGGAATGTAGAAGACAGCATAAGAGAATATGTAATCAAGTGTTAAATTCTGTTGTATGGCATGATACAAGGAGTTTATTCAGTGATAATGTTAATGTTAATATGTGCAAGGCCCTATTATAAGTACTCAGGCTATGAGTACTTATATATCTTGCAGTGAGCAAGATAGTGGGAAAAAATCCTAAAGTTCTGGGCTTCTGAAAAGTTTTAAAAGGCTTTCTATGTGACTCTTCCAAGGCATCATCATTTGGTAAAAAGCACAATGTACTAAAAGTTCGGGAACTTGTTTTTCTGCTCCCTGCTGTACGTGACATTGCTTCAATTCACCAGGCCTTGGTGCGATCCCCATCCATATACTGAAATGCTGTGGTTTTCCAAATTCCACCTGAATAAAAGCACTGTGAGTCTGAGTCTGTATCCTAGCCTAGGGAATAATTGCTCAAAAATGTTTTAGTCTCCATCCAACTTCTTGATCTAAAACATGGGAATGCCACATCTCATTTCATAGTGATAAGACCCTGTTTCCATGGTGAAATGTTGCACTGACATGCATTCTAAAATCATCCTCCAATTTTTAAACTCCGGGAGTATGAAAGAGAAAGGGGCCCTGTTCAGCCTGCAGGTGCAACAGTCCCCATCCTTTACCTGGTGATTTCTGAACACCTGTGAGAGGCTTTGAGATAACTAATGACTTTTTCCGTCTTCTTCCTCCTTCCTATTCAGGCCTGGAAGAAACGCTGGTTTATCCTGCGGAGTGGTCGGATGAGTGGTGACCCAGATGTTCTGGAATACTACAAGAATGATCACTCTAAGAAGCCCTTGAGGATCATCAACCTGAACTTCTGTGAGCAGGTGGATGCAGGCCTGACCTTCAACAAGAAGGAGCTGCAGGATAGTTTTGTGTTTGACATCAAGACCAGCGAGCGCACCTTTTATCTGGTGGCCGAGACCGAGGAGGACATGAATAAGTGGGTCCAGAGCATCTGCCAGATCTGTGGCTTCAATCAGGCTGAGGAGAGCACAGGTAGGAGAACAAACCCACACCTTTCTCCCGAGGACCAGGATGCTTCCTGGAGGGGACTTAGCCGTTGGGGCTGCAATGAAGGCCTCCAGATTCCTTGAGCAGGGACAGCAGACTGCCGCTAAAAGCCCTCCTCTCTGGCAGAGGAGTAATAGGCAAAGAGTGAGAGTGGGAAGCATTTGGCCAAGTACCAGAGGGACCTCTGGCCCTAATTACGTTCAAACCTGAGATGTGTTGAGGTTATGATGAAGCTAAAGGTACTTTGTGGTGTTTCTTCAGGTACCTCAACACCACCCCCTTTGTCAGCCCTGCACCTTTCCCCCCTTCCCTCCACTTTCCGGCGCTCTGTGCTCTTCACATGTCACTCATCCCATAGGGACAGCTCGCACCGGGATTCCTTCTCTGGCCCACCTCTGCCTCTTCTAGCCCGTCTGTTTCAGACCATCCTCCACAGTCACACTTGCCCCTTTTTTTTTCTTTTGGTTTGGGGTCCTCTGTGATTATTGTGGATGCATAATCCAGTGGCTTTTTGTGTTCACTTGAGAGGGGAGAGGTGAAAGGAGGAAATACGGGTATATATTTGGGTTTTGTGGACTTTACAAAAGAGTAGCCCAACCTTGTATTTTTTAAGATTTATTTATTTATTTAAGATTTATTTATTTATTTATTAAAATTGAGTGTAAGTGGGGGAGGAGCAGAGGAAGAAGGAGAGAGAGCCCCAAGCAGTTTCCCTGCCGAGTGCGGAGCCCAGCATGGGGCTCTGGGACTTGACACAGGGCTTGACATGAGACTCGATGCAGGGCTTGTCATGCGGCTTGATCCCATGACCCCGAGATCATGACCGGAGCCAAAACCAAGAGTCAGACATTCAACTGACTGAGCCACCCAGACACTCCAAGTAGCCCAACTTTTTTAACTGAGTTTTAAGTTGCAGAAATGCTCTTTAATATTTTTGGGGGTTCATCCTCAACTTGGGGATGATTGAGAAATAGGTTTTATTCTGAGACTGGTGGAGAGCCTAAATCCGTAGTTCTTAAACCTGGTTGCATGACAGAATTAAAGAGGAGCATTTTTAAAATGCTGGTGCCAAGGATCCATGCCAGATCAGTTCGCTAGGAGTCTCAAGGGTGGGGCCTCGGCACGAGCGTCTTTTCACAACTTCATTCTGAGTGCCGAGGGTCTGGGGCTCCCTTGCTTATTTTTTATGGCTGATAATATTACATCTATAAAATTTTCTCTGTCCATTCACCCATTAATGGACACAGATTGTTTGCATGTCTTGGCTGTTCTAAGTAATGCCTCAGTGAACGTGGAAGTGTAGGTATCTCGCCGAGATAGTGATTTCAGTTCCTGCAGATATGTACCCAGAAGCAGAATTGCTGGATCATATGGTAGTTCTGTTTTTAATTTTTTGAGGAACCTCCAAATCATTTTCCGTACTGACTGTACCAGTTTAGGTTCCTACAAGCAGTGCACAAGGGTCCCCTTTTCTCTGCATCCTTGCCGGCACTTACCTCTTACCTTTTGATAATAGCCAGTTAACAGGTGTGAGGTGATCTCTCATTGCGGTTTTGATTTGATTTACATTTCCCTAATGATTAATAATGTTGCGCATCTTTTCAGGGAACTTGTCCATATGAATATCTTCCCTGGAAAAATGTCTATTCAGCTCCTATGACCATTTTTTAATTGGGTTATTTGTTCTTGCTTTTGTTTTTGCTGTTGAGTTGTAGGAATTCCTTATGTGTTTTGGATATTAACCCCTTAGCAGATACGTGGTTTGAAAATACATATTTTCTTCCATTTCTTTGGTTGCCTTTTCATCTCGTTACTTTTGCCGTGCAGGAGTTTTTTAGCTTAATGTAGTTCCATTTGTTTGTTTTTGTTTTTCTTGTTTGTGCTTTTGGTGTCATATCCAAAAAAACTCATTGCCAAGACCAATGTCACGGAATCTTTTCACTATGTTTTCTTTTAGGAGTTGTATGGTTTCAGGTCTTACATTTAAATCTTTAATCCAGTTTGAGTTAGCTTTCGTGAGTAGTTAAGATAGGGGTCCAGTTTCTTTTCTTTTCTTTTCTTTTTTTTTTTTTTTTGCATATTAATGCGCAGTTTTCCTAGCACCATTTTTTGTCTTTTCACCACTGAGTATGCTTAGCTCCCTTGTCAAATATTAGTTGACCCTACATGTGGGGCTCTCTGTTGTGTTCCCTTGATCTGTGTGTCTGTTTTTATGTCATACCATACAGTTTTGATTACTACAGCTTTGTAATACAGTTTGAAATCAGAAAGTATGATGCCTCCAACTTTGTTCTTCTTTCTCAGGATGGCTTTGGCTACTTGGAATCTTTTGTGGTTCCATATGAATTTTAGGATTCTTTTTTCTGTTATTGTAAAAAATGCCATTGGAATCTTGATTGGGATTCCCTGAAACTGTGTGGACATTTTAACAATGTTAATTCTTCCTGTCCATAAACAGGAGATATCTTTCTATTTATTTGTGTCAAAGTTCTTAATTTTTGAACAGACTGCATTTTCACTTTGCACCAGGCTCTCCAAATTATGTAGCCTGTTGTGCCTGGACTGGACATGCTGTCCTAGGAATTCTGTGATTTTCATCTTCCTTGCAGAAGGGTTAGGAGTCCCCATTTTACTTTTAAAACCTTTGGTATAATCTTTGTTTCCTGTATGGAATTTCCTGTTTTCCCCAAATCTTTGTCATTTATAGGCTTCACGGATTTTTTTGTTTTTCCCTTTATTTTGTTCCTGATGAAGGAACATTGCATGCATAAAAGAAACAAGCAAGGAGGGGGAAAATAAAAAGGAATCAAAAGAACAAGGGAGGAAAAACTATAGACTACTTCCCCCACCCCAGTCTCAAAGCTTTCATAAATGTGAGAGATAGGTCCAAAAAATACCTCAGCTTTTTAGAAAATAGGTAATTGTGGGGTGGGGATGAAGTAATCAGAAAGCAAATTGCTTTTAAGTTTTTATTTTAACTCCAGTACAGTTAACATACGTTATATAAGTTTCAGTCATACAGTATAGTGATCCAACAATTCTACATATTAGTTAGTGCTCATCATGATAAGTGCACTCCTTAATCCCCATCACCTGATTCACCCATCCCCCACCCACCTCCCCTCTGGTAACCATCAGTTCTCTATAGTTAAGAGTCTGTTTCTTGATTTTCTCTCTCATTTTTTACTTTGCTTATTTGTTTCTTAAATTCTACATAGGAGTAAAAGCGTATGGTATTTGTCTTTCTCTGACTTGTTTCACTTAGCATTATACCCTCTAGATCCATCCATGTTGTTACAAATGGCAGGATCTTGGGGCGCCTGGGTGGTGCAGTCATTAAGCGTCTGCCTTCGGCTCAGGGTGTGATCCCGGCGTTCTGGGATCGAGCCCCACATCAGGCTTCTCCACTAGGAGCCTGCTTCTTCCTCTCCCACTCCCCCTGCTTGTGTTCCCTCTCTCGCTGGCTGTCTCCCTCTGTCAAATAAATAAATAAAATCTTTTTTTTTAAAAAGGCAAGATTTCATTCCATTATAGTATATATGAATATATTTATTTTTATTTTTATATATGGAATATATAAATACATATATATGAATATATGTATTCAAAAAATATATATATGGAATATATAATGGGCTATTCACACACACACACACACACACACACACACACACACACACCACATCTTCCTTATCCATTCATCTGTTGATGAACACTTGGGCTGCTTCCATAATCTGGCTGTTGTAAATAATGCTGCTATAAACATAGGAGTGCATGTATCCCTTTGTATCATTGTTTTGTATTTTGGCGGTAAATACCCAGTGGTGTGCTTACTGGATCCTGGGGTAGTTCTATTTTTAACTTTTTGAGGAACTTCATGCCATCTTCCACAGTGGCTGCACCAGTTTGCATTCCTACCAACGGCGCACAAGGGTTCCTTTTTCTCCACATCCTCACCAACATCTGTTGTTTCTTGTGTTTTTTATTTTAGCCATTCCGACAGGTGTGAAGTGATATCTCATTGTGGTTTTGATTTGCATTTCCCTGACGATTAGTGATGTTGAGCATCTTTTCATGTGTCTGTTGCCACCTGGATGTCTTCTTTGAAGAAATATCTGTTCATGTCTTCTGCCCATTCTTTAACTGGATTATTTGTTTTGGGGTGTTGAATTGTATCAGTTGTTTTTATATTTTGGATACTAACCCTTTATCAGGTATGCCGTTTGCAGATATCTTCTCCCAATCAGTAGTCTGCCTTTAGTTTAGGTTTTTTTGTTGTGTCCTTTTCTGTGCAGAAGCATTTTATTTTTATGACATCCCAATAGTTTATTTTTGCTTTTGTTTCCCTTTGCCTTAGGAGACATATCTAGAAAAAAGTTGCTATAGCCAATGTCAGAGAAATTACTGCCTGTGCTCTGTTCTAGGATTTTTATGGTTTCAGATCTCACATTTAGGTCTTAAATTCATTTTGAGTTTGTTTTTGTGTATGGTGCAAGAAATTGATCTAGTTTCACTCTTTCTGCACGTAACTGTCCAGTTTTCCCAGTACCATTTGTTGGAGAGGTTATGTTTTTCCCATTGCGTATTCTTTCTTCCTTTGTCAGAGATTAATTGACCATATAATTGTGGGTTTATTTCTGGGTTTTCTATTCTGTTCCATTGATCTATATGAGCAAATTGCTTTTAACTGAATTATTTCCTTGTGCGATTAGAGGTGTTCCTACCAAGAGAAATGTTCTTGAGATGTAACAAAAATTACTCTTGGTGCAAATATATTTTTAATCACATATTTAAAAAGTGATTAATGCCTGAATCCTTACTTTTACTGTATAGGATTTAAGTACAGTTCAAATGCGAATGTGTGGAACCACGTTATCTGGGCTTGCTTTCTTTAGTAGGACGATTCATTCGCCCATTCATACCTTGTTTATTCAGTTATTCATCCAGCAAACCTTTATGGAACATCTGTTTTGTGACAGTCCTTGTCACAACCACTGAGGCTACAAAGATGACCAGAAGGGTTCCAGTGCTCAGATATCATAGTCTAGTGGAAGGGACAGACCGCTAACCAGGCAGTCACAGGGGAGTGCTGGAATAGAGGCATGACCGTGGGTGGAGACCCCAGCCTGTGCACCACCAGCTCACTGAGGGAGGGAAAATCTTAAGGGGGTGACAAGTCAGTATTTTTTCACCAGCTTTGTCTATTAAAAAATATATTCCCTTAAACCTTTGACTTCATTTTTAAGGGGATTATTTTATTAGATGCCAGGTGGTTTCATTATGAGAGCAAAGATGTTAGTTGTCTGTGACAGGAGGTTAGGATTCTTTGTGAGATCTTTCTGAGGGAGATAGTAGGCTTTTCTTCCCTCTCATAGGAGAATCTGGCGTGTTAAAAGATTCAGCCACATAATGGGTTATGTTTTAATTTAGAGACTTTCTTTAAAATGGATTATATCTATAAAACCCTCAGATAAGGGATTAAAGCTTAATCACCCAAATCAGTGGGGTTTTTAGCTGAGAGTCAGGATCAGAGGCAAAGCAGGAAGGAGATTAACATTCGACTGCCTACTTTCGCTTATTTCATTTCATCACTTTTATCAACTATGCTCCCATTTCTCCAGCAAGGAGACTGAGTGCTTCTTCTTCCCTGCCTAGCACTCCAGGACTACAGCTCCTCTCTGTCCTGACGCCTGCTTTGGCGGGTTCACATGGACTCCCCAGTGTCCTCTGTCCCTGAGGCTTCCTGAATTCAACACCGCTCTCATTGTGCTGCGGCTTACTGAGAACAACCCAGTCTCTGGGGTGCCTGTGTCAGCAGCCACCTTACGGGGAAAGCACCCTGTACTGACGCCTAACCCTCAGTGGCCACAAAAGAAAACAGTAGGAGCTATATAATCAGCGTCTACTCTACGTGACCTAGGAGCTCTGCATAAATCTGCACTAAAAATTCATAGGAATCTTCTGCGGTAGGAGCGGTTTTGACTGAAAATACACAGCTAGAAAATGACAGAGCCAGGAGCCTCGTCTAACCCAGGTCTGACTTTGTATTATTATACGTGCTTTGTCTCTGACCTTCTGGAATACAGACATCTGCTAGGACCAAGCCCAGGCACTTTTGCCCCCTTGGACACTACGTGTTGGACTGGAAGCACTCTCTGACCCCTTCCACAGAGGGTCCTACAGCCAACTCAAGTTTCGTCCTCACCAACCCATATTGCTCACATCCTTCAGCTGGAATATTCCAGGAATTTAGTAACTTCAGGCCTCTAAACCAGTCACCACACTCTACTGGTGAATTTGTAGGCTGGAGGTGAGGATACCTGACTTCGAATCACAACTCTGGGATTATATGAACAGGTCACATGTTTTCCCAGTTTCCTTTTGTTGAATAGAGATAAAATTATCTTCTCACCCAATGGCTCTGCTTCTGTGTGGATTCACCAAGACAGACTTCAGACCTCTGGCAGCCCGTCGAGTTTCGTATTCCGCAGAGGAGTATTCGCATTGTGTTCCGTGTAGAGTTGTCCCCTAGAGCTGTGCAATGCAGTGTCCCTGCTCGCTGCGTGGTCCTGGAGAAATTTCTTCCTGGGGAAGCCTCCTTCAAGCACATACACCCTCTTTCTTGCTTTATGTAAGAGTTGTGATGGGACCTAATAAAAAAAAAAGCAAAAAAAACCCCAACCTTCTGTTTTTCACTTTCATCTGGAAGAGGTTCCACGGCAGATGGAGTGTTTTCTTTTAAAGCCTTCTTGCCACCCCCAGCTTCTGTATACTGCCACCCTCCAATTCCTTGCATATTCTAGCCAGCAACGTCTAGGATTCAAGAACAGACCAGGAGTGAAACTGAGTCTGAATACTGGCATAAGGGTGGAGGAAACAACCTCTTGACAGAGATCTCTTTCCAAAAGGAAACTAGGGATGATGCTCAGGAAGGGAAAGCAATTCCAAGAATATCAAGAAGACTTCATATCACATGTGCGGAGTTTAGCGTGTGTTTGTGTGGGAGGGGGAGGGGCGGTGTGCACGCAAGCACGCAAGCAAAAATAAGAACCCCATCTTCCTCTGGGAATCCGGATAGCCTTCAGTCCCCAGAGGAAGGGAGCAGAAAGCTTCTCTGAGCTGTTTATGAGCGGGCGGGTCCAAGTCCTCACATTTGTGGCCCAGTGGTAGGCAGCTGTCCCTGAACAGATGCACCGTACACAAAAGGAACCCGCTCGCAGCACAGAGCTTTGATGAATTATTCATGGGCTCAGGAGTCCTCCACTGTTAGGAAGCCCTCACCCCTTTGAATCCTCTGAGCCGAGGACTCCTCCTTCCCTTGGTCCCCTCCCTCTGTTATGTTATTCAGTGACTGTGCTGCTCTTGCGGGGACTCTGAAAGCCACACTAGCTGCACTGGAGTCCCAGCCCTGCAGTTTCGTTGCTCTATGGTACTGAATAAGTAACTTTGTCTCTTTGAGGCTTTATCATCTATAAAGTAGACACGATGCTGCTCCCTGTCAGTTGTTGGGAGGAAGGTAAGAAAATGGATAGGTGCACAACGTGAACGCTAGCTGCTGGGTTCACTGTTTTCCCTGTAGTGGTTGTGGTGATGATGCTTTTTGTATCTCTAGGTCAAGATGAACAGGATGTGATTTAAGTGTCTGGTGTTCTTAGCGGAACTTACAGATGACAAAACACTTAATGCAGTCTCCTTTGAGTGTAAAGAAACAAACCAAATGAGATAGGCAGACTGCGACATTATTCCTTTTGTTCGGGTAAGGATGCCAAGAGTTAAACAGTACAGAAAGCAGTGTTGCTGGGGCTCCGGTCCAAGGCTTTAACTCCACAGTAGGCTGTGCGCTCACACTCCTCATTAGTCCTAGCCCTGCTTCACAGACCCGTTTACCACCGTGGCTCGTAGGTCACAAAATAGCCAGCTGGAGGGAAAAGCAGGAGGTTTCTAAGTCACCAAGAACTGACCCTTTAGAAAGTAAAGTGCTGTCTATACATTAATATTAACCTTTGAGGGTTAAATTAGCAAGGCAGCGTGATCCGTCTTATTTTTTTAATTTACTTTTGTTTTAATTGGGTATAGTTAGCATACAGTGTTATATTAGTTTCAGTGTATGGTATAACGATTCAACACTTCTATACATCACCCCGTGCTCATCACAGCAAGTGTCCTCCTTAATCCCCATCACCTGTTTCACCCATCCCCCACCCATGGTTTACCCCTCTGGTAACCATCAGTTTGTTCTCTATGGTTAAGACTCTGTTTCTTGGTTTCTCTCTCTTTTTTTTTTTCTTTGTTCATTTGTCATGTTTCTTAAATTCCACATATGCATGAAATCATATGGTATTTGTCTTTCTCTGACTTACTCTGTTTAGCATTACACTCTCTAGCTCCATCCATGTCATGGAAAATGGCAAGATTTCATTCTTTTTTATAGCTGAACAATATTTCATTACGTGTGCGTGCATGCGCGCGCGCACACACACACACACACACGCCACATCATCTTTATCCATCATCAGTCGATGGACATGGGCTGCTTCCATAATTTGGCTGCTGTAAATAATGTTGCAATAAACATAGGGGTGCCTGTATCTCTTCGAATTAGTGCTTTTGTATTGGGGCGGGGGGTAAATACCCAGTAGTGCAATTACTGGATCATAGGGTGGATCTGTTTTTAACTTTCTGAGGAGCCTCCCTACTCTCTTCCACAGCGGCTGCACCAGTTTGCATGCCCACCCACGGTGTAAGAGGTTCCTTTTTCTGCACGTCCTTGCCAACATTTGGCGTTCAGCATGATCCATCTTGAGTAGCCAACAAACTACTGCGAATTAGAGCTCAGGGAGTATAGTTAGTAATTCTTGAAGATCTTGAAGTGAGGCCAGAGCCTCCTCCGTACCCTGGGTATTATTTTAGCATCTTCCCTCTCCTGAGCTCCTTGTCGGGAGTCTCACAGTAGTCGCATATATCTAACTCTGTAGAATGAGGACTTCCCAGAGTTTCAACCAACTGTTCTTTATCTCTTCTCCACCTTCTCTCTACCACAGTTTTGGGTGAGGCTGCCCCACCTTTTAAGTATTTTATAAATATGGACACTTCTAATAATCCCTGAGTTTCCCCAGTAACGCAACGACAGAATTGTTTTAAGTCCTGGGTCCCCCTGGGATCAAATGATACCCAGAGGAATGCTTTTGGGAAATCTTCAGTCTCTAGTGGTGGAATATTACTGGGGTTGGGAGGGTGGTGTCTTCAAACAGCTCCTTCCTCTCTAGAAAGGATTGGTGCCTTAAAGGTCAGGACCAGACCCCTTCTTCTTTAAATCTGACAGCAGGGAGGGCTGCGGTGGAGCCACGCAGTCAACCCAGATGCCTTCTGGTGACCTTGGTCCTTTTCCCCAGACACAGTGAGTGGGAGAGCCAGAAGTGGAGGAGGGTGGGAAGGAAACAGGCCTTCCTCAGAGACCTCACCCTTTCTCTCTTCTCATCCTTGGGAGGACCATCTCCTCCCTCGTTCCCTCCCCTACCTTTTGCTCTCTGGTTTTTTGACTGAGCTCAGATCTCTCAGCTCTTCTGGGGGATCCTTACTGGAAGCTTAGAGCAAATGTGGGAGGTAAACTGCAGCCCCCTCCCCACGCTGACACAAGTCCCTTGAGGAGCAAAGAACAGAGCGTAGACTGACCCGGGCCCCAGCCCAGAGGCGGAGGCTGCTGTCTGAATCACCCACCCTTTTTTTCCACTGAGACAATGAGGAAAATAAACATCCAGACCAGTTTCCAGCCAGATCTGAAATCCTCATGCCTTTTTTAAAAGAAAAATGTTATTCTAAATAACCCAGAAATATCAGGCCTTCCTCCTCAATCTTTTGTTTGTTTGTTGTCTTTTGTCTACAGCTGGGTCTAGTCACCCCGAGAGTAGGCTTTGAGTTGGGACATGAACTCCGTAAAATCCCCCACAGATACCCCGGCAGACTCCAGCCTCGGCCTGCAGGGAAGCCCAGACCCCTCTGGAGGAGGAGAGGGCGACAGGGAGAAACCCGACCCTCTTCTCATTCTAAGCCTTGATCCCTCTTCCTGCTTTCCCTTTTATACCAGACACTCCCCCTCACCAACCCAGGCCACCAGCATGGATTAGGTCTAGTGTTAACTGCCAAAACCCACAGACTGCTAGAAAGGAGAGTGTCTCATCCCGACTCTTCAACCCCAGAAACCTTCAACAGCTCACAAACATCTCTTGAGATGTCTCCCCTTTTTGTTCTTTGAGTGCTTCTGATTATCTCTGGAGAAGGAAGGTGCTAAAGTAGTGCTGAATGGGTCCCAGACCAGATTCCATAGCCTAGTCTAAGTAATTTCTCGCCAGAGGTAGAATCAGGACTTTGACTTTAGGGGTAAGGTCACCTTGGACCTCGGGAGATCTTGATTCTGATTAAACATCCACTGAGGTACAGCTCTGGGTAGGATTCTGAGCTCAACAAAATCAGGAGGTACGGTCATCTCTCTCTAGGATCTGAATTGGGAATCAAAGTCCTGGTTTTAAATTTCAGCTTTGTTACTGATTCAGTGTGTTGATCTCAGTTTTTTCAACTCTAAAGTTTGAGGACCAAAATGATAATTTTCAACCATCTTTCTTTGCATTGCTTGTGAACTGTATGGCGTGTGGAATGTAACGTTTGAGGCAGGTGAGAGGAAGCCACCCTGGAGAGTGCAGGGGAGTGAGCCAGGTGCTGCAGCTGGAGCCAGACCCAGAGGGCATGCCCTCCCCCTCTCCCTTGGTGGCCTGGGAACGCTAAACGCAGGATGAAAATATTGGTCCTCTGCAGATATTTCAAAAGAGGGAATGCAGATCAGTGCTGAGCTACGGAAATCCTTCTCCGTCCACAACAAACATGAAAAACATGAGGAAGATGTAGTCAGTTTCATAAAACTAAATGTAGTCAGATTTTAAAACTTCCCTTCATTCTGAGGTCCTCTTTGTATGGGTGTGCACTTCTGTTAAAGTGTGTGTGTGTGTGTGTGTGTGTGTGTGTGTGTGTGAGAGAGAGAGAGAGAGACATAATTAAAAAGTGTTTGCCCTATATGTTGGTTTTTAAAAATACACAAACAGGTAAACAAAGAGGCAGTGCGTTAACTCATCCATAAAAGGGAAAAGTCTGGGAAACGGTGATCTAGAGGTGATGTCGGTGTCAGGACCACCTGATCCCCAGCCTCTGTGTCTGTACTGATGGCCAGAGGCCTTTGAACTCTTCCTTTAAGCTCACGCCTGCAGTGCGTCCCAGCATAAAGTCGGAGCTCTGAGATTCCATGTCCCTTTCACTCAGTTCTCATCGTAATGTGGTGTGTAAGCTGGAGTTGAGCCCGGGATTCTGCCTGCTTTTCCAGCTCTTAAGTTACTTGCCTGTTGCCCTGCCCGTAGTCTCCAGTTCCACTGAGGACTGGGTGCCGTCCTGATCTTACTTAGCCCCTCTCAGAGACTACAGTCTTACCCAAACCCTTAACCCAGAGGCTGGGGCCCCACTGCCCAGTGGCAGACTGCTGGGTTACCGGTGGTCTGTCTGCCTGAATTTCTGAAGATCTGCTTCTGCTTTCCTGGCCCAGGCTTCCTCCTCCTCACAGACTCTACTCCACATTTCTAGGTGATGTCCAGTTTCTCTTTCTGTTCTCTCAGTCAGGCAGGTCCTGTTCTAGGGACAGGTGCCAGGGAGGAGTGTGACACGTGGAGCATGAGTTCTCCATGGACTCATGAGCCTTGCCATGTTCTCTAGTTTATGTTCTTCCCTCCAGACTACCCTTGAGCTCTTCCAGCGACAGCCTGCCTCATCTGTGTCGAGTTCCTGGTCCCAGGCCCCCTAGTTTTCACCAAGACTCACCTGCTTTTAACTGAACCATGCCTGGCTATGTGCCAAGATATGTTTAGCAGATAGAAAAAAATTGGAGGTGAACCTCAAGTATGGAAAAAAAAATTGTTTTTTAAATTTCTAAATTTAGCGTCAGTGTCAGGGCCCCATCTGGTCAGAGATAGAGGCTGAAGTTTTAGTCAACTTCAGATAAAACGAGTCAATACAGAATTTTCTCAGTTAATTCAGATTTCTCTCTCTCTCTCTCTCTCTTTTTTTAATAAATAGAATTATACATACCAGGTTTTTCCCCCAGCTTTATCGAGGTATAATTGGCAAACTGCATTTGAAGCGTTCATAGTGATGACTTGATATCGGCATACATTGTGAAGTGATTACCACAATCAGGTTTATTAACACAGCAATCACCTCAGAAGTCAGGTTTCTCTTACTTTCTCCAGGGCCTGCTGTTCAAGTGCCCAGAGACATGAGGATCTGGAAACGGTTCTTTGAGGCCAGAACACAAAGTTTGGGAATGGCGGGGAGGGGATGTGTGAGAGGCTTGAGGGTGAGAAACAACTTCCATCTTTCTGACACCACATTCTAGAGACATGGTAGCGGCCCAAAGAATGTTCAAATGATCTAGTTGCTGTGTTTGGTTATGACTTTGTAAATAGTTACACACAATTATGTTTGAAAAACTCCAACTTATTTGTAAATATTGTTGTTTCGAGAAATTCACTGTTGAGGAGGAAAAAAGGAAGCTTCGAAAACATTCTAACCTTTTTCACAGGACATAGAGAATAAAATTCCCTTTATGGAAACAATGCTATAAAGTACAATAGTGAGCAAAAATAAAGAAAATTTTAAAAAAAGAAAAAGAAAAATGCAAGATGAATGATGTATTAACTAGGCTGAAGAGTCAGGGTGTGCCAGTGACCTAGACTTCATGTTACGTATCTATCATTTGTTTATCGTTTGTTTTTATTCCCCACCTCCTTACCCCTTTCGTAGATGAAGTCAGCCAACAAAATTCCTCATGGCTGGTGAATCATATTAGCCAAAACACTCAGCCAAGGTAGAGAAGGGAATAGGTTTCATAGAAGGAGAAAATTCTAGAATATGAGGTCTTGAAATGCCCTGAGAGAAGGTTTAGTTCCAGACTCCTCAGGTAACAGAGTATCCAGAGGTCAGGGGAGGGGACTTAATTTGCCCGGGATCGTACAGCTAACTGACAAGGCTAGAATTGGCACGTGGGTTTCTTGGCTTCCTGCTAGTGTGCCAGACGATGTTGATGGTGATGCCATCTTGAATTTACACGAGGCCGTATGATTTATAAAATGCTTTCATGTACGTACTGGTTCAGAAGGCCAGTTTAGTACAAAGAGCATAGGTCTTGGCATCGTACGAATGCATGAACCCACAACATAGGTGAGTTCAGTCTTAACACGGGTGAGTTCATTTACTTTTCTGAGCCTCAGTTTCTGCATCGGTAAAATAGAAACGAGACATTCTTCACCAGGGCATTATGATTAGATAAGAGCCCACTTCAGTGACATAGCACAGTGTTTGGTGCGTGACAAGTGCACATTGAATATCACGTAAATGTATGGCCCATAAATTGTCCCTGCCTTCCCGGTGATCTTCATGGCAGCCCTTTGAGTAGACGGACCATGCTATTCTTCTGTCCCCCAAACCGAAACATCCGAAGTAACCCTCTCTCTATTTTACCCAAACTCAAGAACATTTTTTTTACTGTGTGTGATTAGTATGTTTACGAAATAAACCTTGCTTGGTTTGAGATACATTACACTTAATTTATTGAGGTGCTTAAAAACAAAGGTGTCTACTACTACTGTTAATTATAAAAGCTAATATTTACGTAGAGCTTACTGTGTACAAGGCACCATTCTGAGCATTTCGCAGATCTTCACTCCTATCATCCTACGAGGTAGATCCCTATTATTCTTCTCATTTTAAGAGGAGGAAACCGGGGCACAGAGACGTTCAGTAACTTACTAGTAGGTAAAGGAGCTGAGATTCAGACCCAGACGGTCTGGTCCCAGCATGCATGCCCTTAACTGTTAAACCATATCCTGAAATTCTAGATGGAGTTCTTTCCTCCAGTCATCGTGGTTCCTGTACCAGGTGTTCAGCACCTGCCCAAAGACCCGGGAAAGCCTCACCGCTGCCTTTGCTCTCTTGCAGTGTCCGTCTCTGAGTCTGCCAGTTGTAGGTGCTCTCCTTAGACTCCTTTAAGAGGGCATCACACAGAGCTCTTGCTGCTTTTAATTTAAACATAAGCCAGATTTTCTTCACTGACCAAAACCATCACTTCAGTTTTCTCTGAATCTAGGACAGATGTTCTTACGCCCACTAGAGTCCACATAATTACAAACAGAGCTGAGAGGCCAGCTGTGGGGCTTGGCCGTTAGTGAATACATTTTGCCCTCAAATTCATCAGAGCAATTATCCCCCCTGGACAGAGGCACCAAGGACATGTTTCTCAGATGCTCAGTGATCTGAGTGTAGAAGGCTTTGGATGGATGGACCAGAGACCTGGGTACTAATTCTGGGTCTGTGGTTTTGCTTGCAGTGTGAACCTCAGCCAACCATTTGTTCCTCGAGCCCTGTTTTAGACCCTGAGTATGTGAGCTCAGGCTCTCTGAGAAGCCGCTGCAGGATGAGTTAAGACCTGCAAGAGATTTATTGGGTGAGACACCTGTGAGGGATCATGGGAAGGAGCCAGAGAAGGGGGTAGAGCCTGCAGTGGGGTCAGGGCTGACACCTGTGACGGAGAGAAGGCAGGAAGGAGGATTAGACTGCAGTGCAGTTCTAGGACAGTTTCCACCAGACCAGCGAAGGTTCTCGAGCCAAGGTCTCCCATTAAAGGAGTCCCATGCCTCACAGGAACAGGCCTGTATTAGTAACTACTGCCATTCCTTTGACGCTGGATGAGAACAGCCATGGGGAGTTGCGGGATGCAGGAGGCCAGCAGCTGGGGCTGTGAGTCAGTTATGCTGCCCACATTAGGAGATCAAGAGGCAGATTTTTATGGCTAACGCACTGAAGCATCACCTGTGAACAGAACACGTGAGGTTCAGACTCTTAAAGGAGCTGACAGTCAAGTGGGAAAAGACAGATGAAAAACAAAATATTTAAGTGGTAGCAGTAAGCACTTAGATGAAGAGAAGACAGAGTAACGTGGTAAGGGGTGACTGGAAACCCGGTTAGGTCAGGTGAGCAGGAAAGGCCTCTCTGGGCCTTGGACTCTTTATTAGTCATATTAAAATGATTTCCTTTTTTTCATTCCACTGGATATTTGTGTAGTGCTTGTAATTTATAAGTATATGCTCCTTCTCTACCCTCACATCGAGCTGCATAATAGAATGACTCTTCGACTTGGTGTGAAAAAGACTTGAGTTTGAGTCCTGGTTTGGGCATTTCCTGAGAGCTCTGTAATACTGAGTAAGTCGTTTTATTTCTCTGAGTCTTAGTCTTCTTATGTGAAATGAATCTGGAAAGATCATTGCCCTGCCAACTTTTCAGGGCTGTTATAAATGTCAAAGTTGTTGAGAACAGCCTACAGTCGGAAAATAAAAATAAAAATTTCTTTTACAAAAAATAAAACACTTAGGAATCAATTTAACAAAAAACATACAACATCTCTATACAGACAATGGCAAATCGTTGCCAGGAGAAATTCAAGAAGACCCAGCAAAGGAAGAGAGATATCGTGTTGTAAAGTAGAACATTCGATATTGTTATTATGTTATTTCTCCCAGATCGATCTATAGATTCAGTTCAACCTTTGTCATAATCCCAGCATGCTTTTCTGTATTAATTATACCAGAGCAAATAAGAAGATACTATGTACACATATGAAAACATTACTGTTTTACCAAAGAACATGTCAATTATAATTCTGACCCTTTCCAGTCATAATATTGGACTTTTTTGAGAACTTCAGGGAACAGTGTTAGATTATTAAATGAAAGCTCTTTTCACTTTCCTTAGAAGTAGAAAAGTCCACTCGAGCTTATAATGTTTATTGTTCTTCCAATCTGATGTATTCCATAAAAAAAGAAACTGACATTCTTGCTCAGACCTACCAATCAGTCACTGGTAAGAAAATCATGTGGTCTCTCTGGACCTTAGATGTCTTATCAGTAAAATAAAATATGGAACTAAACGATCCCTTGGTCATTTCCAGAACTGTGCGTCTGTGATATGGAAGAAGAATAAATCATTAAGGATCAGCAAGAACAATCTGGTGATTTCTTTCCAAGCCTGGTTCAATAAGTTTATCATGTTATTCTCTTGAACCTTTTAATATTCTATAAGCGAGGCAGCAATTAGCATGTTGTCTGTGACCAAGACATACTAAAATGAAAAAGAATATGATCTTATAATAATACTAATGCAGTCTCCAAACTGGCCTTTCTTAGGATTTCTCCTCTTGAGTCTTTCTTTTTCTTTTTTGCCGGGGATGGGGGGGAGGTTACAGAGGGAAAGGGAGAGAGAGAGAATTTTTTTAAAAGATGTATTTATTTATTTTAGTGAGAGAGAGCATACACGAGTGGGGAGAGGGGTGAAGAGAGAGGGAGAGAATCCCAAACAGACTCTCTGCTAAGCGTGGAACCCAGCACAGGGCTTGATCCCATGACCCGTGAGATCATGACCTGAGCCACAGTTGCGAGTTGGGCACTTAACCAACTGAGCCTCCCAGGCACTCCGGGAGAGAGAGACTCTTAAGCACGGACCACGCCCAGTGTGGAACCCTCCTCGGGTCTCGATCTCACAACCGTGAGATTATGACCTGAGCTGAAATCAGGGGTCAGGTGCTCAACCGACTGAGCCACCCTGGCGCCCCTCCTCTTGATTTTTTTCAAAGCATAAGTTTGGGATTCATTGGTTTTGGTTTCAGCCTCTCTGTCCTTAATGATGGACTTAAATTAGATGGTAATATTTTGAAAGAGGACGTGATTACACAAACCAGAATGAGAACTTCTAGTCCAGGGATTGGCAAACTTCCTCTGTAAAAGGCCAGATAGGAAATATTTTAGGTTTCACCACCCTTCTGTTCTCTCACAAGTACTCAACTTCGCTCTTGTGGTATATAAGCAACCATAAACAGTATGTAAATGAATAGGCATGGCTGTGTCCCAATAAAACTTTATTTATAAAAGCAGCCAGTGGACCCAATTTGACTTACAGCCCACAGTTTGCCAGCCCCTGTTCTAGTGTAGCAATAATACATCTTGGCAGGCCTTCCGAGACACACGTGCATGTGGTCTCAGGTGTTGGCCCTTCTAGAGGTGTGAAAAAGATGTGATTCTCTTTGGATGCCAGCAGAGAAAGCCTAGAGTTGCCGAAGCATCAAAATACGAGGCTGGAAGAGGAGTAGGAAAGCTACACATATGAAGCCAGGAGCCCGTTGTGACGCCAGGACTCGAGACAGCAGCTAAGAAAGAGCTGCCAGTTACAACTGGGTCCTACCAGCCTCTTTGCCTCTGGGGTCTTCTGCTCACCACACCAAGGTCAGCTGAGGCCATTTGCACACTCTGGCACCAGTCCCGGCTCCAATCAAACCCTGAAGGTCTGTGAACACACAGCTTAAGCTCTTCTCCCACATCAGATCACCTCCCACGACGGAGTGCCGAGGGAGAACCCCCCCTCCATGGAGCACTGACGCGCAGGGACTGTGGCGTCTCTCTACTCCCTAGGACAAGCCCTGCAGGCTGCTGTTTCACATCGCGTACAAATTGGGACTCTCAGTTTCACATACCGTCCTTAGCTTCTGTAGCTAGTGAGCTGAGATTCAGATTTCAAAATCCACGTTCATTCTCCCTACCACACTACGTCTCCGGAAGCCACAGTTCGGCTTCTCATAATGCTCAGATCTCCTAATTCCCTCAGCAAGCTGGGGTCCGAGAGTCCCAGCCTCCCCACCCAAAATAGAACAGTTTCAGGTATTATGCTGGTGATTTCTGCCATTGCTGATGATTCTTTTTTTTTTTTTTAAGATTTATTCTTAAGCAATCTCTATACCCAATGTGGGGCTGGAACTCACAACCCCAAGATCAAGAGTAGCAGGCTCTTCTGACTGAGCCAGCCAGGCGTCTTGATGAACTCCTTCTGTTAGTGTTTGACACTCATGTTTCACACCGTTTGCCAGTTGTCTCTTAAGTGAAAGTCATTGTACAAAAAAAGGCAGGGAAGTTCACCTCTTATAAAGCCAGCAAGCTTAAAAATACAGAGATATATTGTTGCTATTTTTGTGGGAAGGTCACAGGAGTCAAATACATCATTGCCGTGTGAGCTTATGGTGCCCCCTGGATGGACTGATTCCTATGGGACGACTGTTAGGTTCCCAAAGTTCCTCGGGGGAAGGAGGAAGTGCTGCCCTGAAGAGAAATCCTTCGGTTTTTCTAACTGTGCTATAAACCCGCAGAGCAAGGACAAGACCCGTTCTTTCTGCTGGGCCTGCAGCTCCGAGCAGGGTCTCTGCAGTCCATGCTCATGACCCTAAGTAAATGACAAGTGTTTCGTTCTAAATATGAATTAACTCCTGGAGGGGGGACCACCTGGCCAAGCCAGCCCCACTCAAAGGAGCAGGAGTGAGTTCTGTCACAGCCACGGTGTGCCATACGTGCGGCAGGTGAGGGGAAAACAAAATTTGGAAACTGATCTTTCTAAAACCAACAGGACAATGCGTGGCTAAATATAGGCTGGCTGTCCTAAAACAGATACATACACAACCCAGAAAACCCCACAAAGTGGTAACAGTTCCTCCCACCCTTCAAGAACAGTTTACATTGGGATCCTGGAGCTATCCGTTCGTGCTTCTGACCCAAAGAAGAATGACCGACCGCCAACCGCCGTGGTGTGTTTATCGAACACCTTGTTCTCAACCAGACCTTTGCTAAGCACAGAGCATTGCACTAAACACTGTCAGAGAAACAGAAATGGGCCAGATCCTGACTTCTACCAGCTCTCTGTCCCCTTCCATGTGACAGACTTGTGAGCCCCCGATGGAGAATACCCCGCAGAACGAGGTACTGTGAAAGGTTTAGAGGAAGGCGTGATTCATTCTAACTGGAGACCTGATGGAAAGCCTGGCATTTGCTCTAACGTGAGGGGCCCCGGGGCAGACGAGGTTATGTAAGGGTGTGTGACCAGAGACTGTGACATGCCTCTCAGCTACAGTCACTCTCTTTCCCCTGCGCCCTTCACACAATCGATTTCTGCTAAAGTATGCTGAAAGATCCTCTCTGTCAAGGTCGGGATGTTCTGACTTGGCTCACAGAGCCCGGGAGGGTGGGGGTGGGGGGGTGTTCTTTCTCAGATCCTTTCCTGGAAGGGGGATCGCATGGGCAGCCTAGTCCCCAAAAGGTCTCCCAGGGGCTCATGTTACTGCCTGTCTCTGCCTCCCCTTTTTTCTTCCTCTCCTTTATAGTTTCTATAAACACTAGGAGATGTATTTTTGAGCTTGGGGAATTATTTATACTAGTCTTTAGTAGTTCGATCCAGCAAATGTTTACTTACCATGCAAATGTAACATAATAAACTCATAGCAAAATACCAATCCTGCCATCCAGTGTCCTGGTGATCAGATCCCCTGACTTGATTGCCCCTCCCCTCCCCTCCCCCACACATTATGGAGACTACGTCTTCATTCACACTGATAGATACTGATAAATCTTTCCTGCAGCGCAGGGGAAGGACCCCCACACTAGGAGCTCTGAATTGTTACTGCAGGATTGAGGTCTGACCTACTGTGTGGCTTTGGACAAGTAGCCTCACCTTTCTGGGCCACAGTGTCTCCAACCCGAAACGAGAAGCTTTGGGAATGTGGGAAGGACGGCAGTGATGAATAGCAGTTAGACTCCGGGCCCCTTCCAGTTGCCGTATTATGTAAGTTATTGTGTCGAGTGAAGCTCTTTTGTGCTTGGCTTTAAATTTGTGAAAAATTCCTCTAATTAGGATGTGTGTCAGACGATTTTGAGGATTATTCATTTTTAAATGATTTCTTGTGGTTGTGAGTTAAAATGACCTCGAGCTCTCGATCCCGTCTTGCCCACAGCCCCTGTCAGCATGCATTTGTTTTTCGACCTCTGCACCCTCTGGTCCTTGTTTCTCGGTCAACTTTCTGCAGGGACGACTTACTCCATAGAATCCTACACCCTTCTGTTTTCAAAAGTCTTTCATCGATCGTCTTTTCCCTGTTGGAACCCTTAGAATGTTACCACCATTCCACTTCTGGGTGTCAAGCCAGCAAGCATTTACTGAGTATTTAATAATTACTGTTTACCCATATTCCATCTCATCAGATCCTCGAAAGAACCTTGGAAGGTGGGTGTTCTCTCCGGCATTTGGCAGCATGAAAAAGGAGGTGCAGAGAGAGTAAAAGTTTTTCGTGAGGCCCTATAGTAGGGTAGCGTCAGAACCCGTGTTTCTGAACCCACGTCAAGGCTCGTTCTGTTACTAGTTGTGCCTCTTGGAGTTAGCTGTAGGCAGATGATGTGAAAAGCCAGTGAGAAACAAGGGTGGTTTCCGGTATATAATTTTGATGACCCAAAAAACGATTTTTGGAAGAATTTGTTATTTCATTTGGCTTTTCAGGCTTGCTTTGCCCCTGATTTTTCAGTTGACCCCCAACCCTTCTACCCCTGCCCTGGGTTTAAGACCCAGAGATTGTAAAAAGCCAAACCAGTGGATCTTATCTAAATCCCTGTGTGAATATGACTCATTAGGGCTCATGCCGAACCGCTCTCATGTTTCCCAAAGGTGGCTTTGACGCGCATCCCCAGTCTCATCCCAGTCCTTACTTTTTTGAGCAGAGAAAGCGAGGCCCAGGAAGGTGAAACGGCATTCCCGGGGCCACTCAGCCAGTTGACAGCAGAGCGTGGCCTAGACCCCCGTTCTGTTACTTGATTCTGCCTCCCATAAAGCTAACACCGTTCACCACATAGGGATCTATGGGAACTCTTTTCTCTACATGGATGGAAAGAATTGGCTTTGGAAGAAAGTGAGATCTGTTTCCCATGGGCTCTGCCATTTTCTAGCTGTGTGACCCCAGAGCTTATTATTACCTTCCTGAGCTTCAGTTTCTTCGTCCAAAAAAGAAGGGGGGAAAATGGAAATAATACCTGCTTCACAGAGTAGACTAGAGGCACGTAGTACGTGCTTAATAAATGGTAGCTGTGATTATTATAGTCCGTAGTGTCCTTTTTGTTCTCCTTCCATATATAACATCGTACAGGGTATAGTTGGGACAGAAACAGAGGCAACAGTGACCTTCCAAGCACTCACTGTTGCTCGGAAAGCAACTCCATACCTATTGGCCAATGTCAAGGTCTCAGCAGTTCCCTGTGTACTAAGGAATGGGAGCAGTAAGAACAGCAGGCACTGTGCTAAATGCTTTATATGTATGATCTCAAACCTTGCAGCAGCCCTGGAAAATTATGTATTTTCCCCATTGAACAGGTGAAGATCAAAGAGGTTTGTGTAACCTGTCCAAGGCCGTAAAGCGAGGAGTTAGCAGAAGCAGGTTCTGAATCCAGCCTGGGCTCCAGCATGTGCTTTGGTCTACCACTTCATGGGTTCTGACACCCACTGAGGCTTGGGGTGGGGATTTAGGGGGGAAAGGATAAAGATAAAAAGGGCATTGAGATAAGGGAGCCAGTCATTATTTGGCCAGTCATCTTTTCCAGAAACTCCCGCCAACCGCCCCTTTCCTGCTCCTGTTATCACTAGCCAGTTGATGGCTGGGCTGGGCTGGGCTGGGCTGGGCCCCTCTACTAAAATCCTTCAGAGCTTTCCTGTTCTAGAGTTTTGCAAGAAGGTGGGCGGAGTGTTTGTGTGCTGGGCAGGCTTCCCAGGGGTGATTGTGGAAAGGAAGGGGAGTGATTTTTAGGGCCCTAAAAAGAAGCCAGGGAGAAGAGGAAAAAATAAAACCCTGTTTAAAAGAAAACAAATTTGACTCAAGTGTTTTCTGGCATTATCTTAAGTCTAGACTTGGAGATGGAAGCCCAGGCCAGAAGTCTGGAAACGTCCATTTTCTACTTGCTGTATTACTGCCCTTCCTAATGACCCAAGACACATCATTACAACAGCCTTGTGGCCACATACCAAAAACAGCCCAGCCACACATCACGTAATGTCCTTTTTTGTTCTTTTCTTCCCTCAAGGGGTACCCAGGCAATAAAAACAAATCCTATGCACGTTTCATGTGAGTGTACGCATTTGTTTTCACACCAATATCTCCTTCACCTTTTACACCTTGGGTCTTTTGACCCCAAGGAGTTCTTGCTGTTTTGTTTTGCTGAAATTCCCACTGCCTTGCTATGACTGTGGAGCAAAGCCCAGGACGGTGGGGTTGGAGGAGGTGCAGGGAACTGAAGGTAGGAAAGGGAGACTGTCTCTTACTCAATCTCCTTTGGTAAGGACTTGGTATTTACTGAGTGTTCAGCATTCTCTTTAGAGAGGAAGGAAAGGTCAGACGTATTTAATTAGACCATTCTTCTCTTGCGCAGACTTAATACTTCGCGAAAGTGTTAATGCATGTGTGTGTGTATGTTTTTTTAAATTCACTTATGTATTACGACATTAAAGTGTACAAGTCATTGTTTTTTAGTATATTCACAGGTTTGTGTGTACCCACCACCTCCATCTAATGTTGGAACATTTTCATTGCCTCAGAAAGAAACCCCATACTCATCAGTAGTCAGTCCCCATCCCCACTCCTCCATCCCACCCCCATCCCCAGGCAGCCACTGGTCTACTTGCCGTCTTCATGGATGTGCTGATTCTAGACATTTCATATAAATAAAATCATTACAATCTGTAACCTTTAATCGCTGGCTTCTTTCACTTAGCATAGTGCTTTGACGATCCATGCATGTCGTAATATGGATCAGAACTTCACTCATTATAGTCAGTTAAGCATCTGCCTTCAGCTCAGGTCGTGATCCTAGGGTCCTGGGATCGAGTCCCACACCGGGCTCCTTGCTTAGCAGGGAGCCTGCTTCTCTTTCTGCTTGCCATTCTCCCTGTTTGTGCACTCTCTCTCTAACAAATAAATAAATAAATAAAATCTTTAAAAAAAAAAAAAAAGAACACTCATTAGACGGCTGAGTAATAGTCCATTCTAGAACTACATCACATTGTTCATCCAGTCTCTACCTCTGCCGTCACACGGTCTTCTCCTTCTCTGGCTCTGTCTCTGTTTGCTGTTCTTATACGGATGCCCATCAGTGGATTAGGACCCACCCTATTCCAGTATGACCTCATTTTAACTAATAAGATCGCAAAGACCCTATTTTCAAACAAAGTCACATTCTGAGGTTCCATGTAGACATGAGTTTTGGGGGGACACTCTTCAATCCAGTATAGACCCTAAGGAATAATCACTTACATTCAGGTAGAAATCTTCTAAAGTAGCAAGCAGAAGTGAGATTTGGGCAAGGGTTAGCCCCAGAACAGCTTTGAAGGAATTTTTCTGAAACTGCAGGTCATTATGGAGCTGGCTGATTGCACAGACATGGCTTTGTATTTATAGAATGGAATTCCAAGTGGGCCCACTTCATTTTAACCCCTACTTCATCTTATTAGCAAACCTTGAAATCCCCTCTTATTTTGACCACAAGAAACAAGCATATTTGATTCTGTGCTAGTGAAAATTCTTTTAGTCACTCAGCAAGTATGTATTCAATACCCACAGTGAGCTGAGACTACTCTCGGCACCAGGAATACAGAAGTGCCGAGGACACATTTTGAGAACTTAAAACATGCCAAATTGTCTCAACCCTTTATGCATTTCATCCTTGTGACCACCCTGTGTCAACTTGTAAATAAGGAAACTGAGGCTCAGAGAAGTGAAATGGTTTCTCCAGCTCTGCAAGTAAACAGCCTGGGTCACAGATGTGATTCCACAGCCTGGACAGAGGACCCCATCCCTGAGGTCATTCCTCTTTTATACAGACCCACAGCCCAAAGCGTGCAGTGTAGGGGGCACGCAGGATGTGAGGGGTGACAGGCGGGGTAAGTAGATTGTGACAGAATGGCCTTTCTTGTCGGACTTGGGGACCTGGACTTGATTCTGGAGGTGGTGACGAATCAGCGATACGGAGGGACCGTGACCTCTTGCTATGTATTTCATTTTTTTTATTAATCAACACGTATTTATGGAGTTGTATCACACACTGGGCTTGATGCCAGGGATGACACTGTTATGGAAGAGAGAGTGTCTCTGCCCTCGCTGAGTTTACAGCCAAATGTATGGAGTGAGGAGGGAGAAAGGTTAACTGTCTTCCCAAAATTCTGTTTGAAACACAAGGAAGGACTGGCTAGAAACAAGGTTGAAGGAATAAACAGGAAAATGGCTTTAAAAAGAGAGAGCTTTGCGGGTCATCCTGAGCGTGACAGGGATCCCCTGAAGACTTTGAAGCCAGGCGGCGACATAGTGGCGGGTGTGGTTGTTGAGAAGCAGAGCCCTAGAAAATGCCTAGGTTTCTGGCTGAGGACCGATGGCGTGGTGGCGCTGACGTACTTCGCAGAGTGGGAGACCACAGGAGGGGGCTCGCTGAGTTTGACCTGCATGTGGGACATCTGAGTGGAGATGCCCAGCCCACAGAGGGTTCTAGGACAAGAGCCCAGGATAGAGAACTGAGCTGAAGATTGATTTTTGAGAGCCGTCCTCACCTGGCTGGGGAAGATTACCCCAGGGGAGTCTCCTGAGTGAGTGAAGCTATAGGAGGGTCTGGGTGGAACCCTGAAAATGCCCCCACTGAAGACAAGGCAGGGGTGGAGGAGTCCAAAAAGACCACGGGAAAGGTGGAATTGCCCCAGAGGCTTTCTCGTTGCACCTTCCCTGTGTCTTCTCAGGCCGCAGCTATGTCCGTCTCCGGCACCCTGCTTCTCCATCCCCGAGCATAAACCTTCCCCCCTCTGCCATTAGAGAGTTCATCTTGCACATCTAATGGAGTAATGAAGCCATTGATTCTGCTAACAAACATCCAGTTCACTACAAGACCTGTAATGGGAATTCATTTTGGAGGTCAATACAGCTGTCGATGGAACAGTTTTCCCCAGGGGCGCATGGCTCTCGCTGTCGGACGCTGGCAGAGCAGTTCTGCCTTGCATCAGAGAAGCCTGGAGAGTAATTAATCCGATAGAGCACTAACGAGCTCGTGATCCTGCCTAGGGCCATGAGAAGGGCACGAACATAGGTCAGATAACGGCGAGTAGAAACAGAAGTGTGTCCCCTCTGAAAAGATTTGAACAGCCCTAGCAAGCCACCATCACCACCACTAAAACATCACACCCCACTAGCTGTCACATCACCAGAAGTTACATCTTTAAACCTTTATTTCTCTTGAACGAGAAGTTTCACTGTGGAATTATTGTATGCCGAATGAACATTTTTGCTTGTTCCACAAACGCAGACTAAGAACTCTCTGTGCACCTGGCCTTTATTGGGTAAATCCTGGAACCGTAGGCGTTAACGGCATCAGTCACTGTCTTAGAGACTCATGGGCTAGAGAAGGAGGCAGAGGGACAGTGGATACAATGAAGCATGGGCCAAGTGCTATTGGCAGCCAGAAAAACACCACATCCAGGAAGGTTTCAGAGAGAATATGATATCCATGCAGGGTCTTAAAGTCTGCAAATGAGTGCCAGTAGAGTAGAAGTGAAATCCAGGCGGAAGGAACAGCAGAAGCCCATAAGAAAGAGTCATAAAAGGGGCTGGTGTGCCTGGGGACTGATGAAGCTTCCGAATGCCTCGGTCCAGGAGGAGAAAAGCAGGAAGTAGGTGAGACTGTCAAAAAGGCCTTGTATGTTAGGCTCAGGAACTTGGACTAGGCTTAGAGAACCAGCCGAATGAGTAATGCCCTTGGCCTGGGGGGGGAGGGTAGCACTCTCAGCTGTGATCTGTCTTTAATACCTGCTTCTTTTCTAGCACAACAGAGGGAAGTCTAAGAGGAGAGTTAAGCGGAAAAAAAACCAACTCAGAATGGTGGGCACAAGAGTTGGGGAATGGGAACCATTGTTGTTCTTAAGAGGACTTGGAAGGGCAGGCAGGAGGAGCTGGGACCAGTCTTACAGGACAGTCTGCTCCAAATACATTTGTGCTTTTATCATTAATGCAGTAAGTCGCAGCCCAGGGTCTGACTTAATGAGTCTTCAGGAAGCAAAGCTCATGTAACAAAGCCAGCCTGAGCTTTGATGGAGGTGATGACAGCAGGAGCCTCCGAAGAGGAGGAAGGCAGTGGCACTTACATCTCTAAGGGCTGGCCTGGCGTGAGGGCCAGAGTCACACCCCCGCGCCATGGGTGGCCACCCTCCTGGGAGCTGGGTGAACAACATCAAGGTGGGGACAGGGAGCGGCCTCCAGGTGACTCCGGGAGCAGCGCTGAGGGACAGGGCATCTCCTGTCCACCAGGAGGCCACAGCCCTCCTCTCCCAGGGGCAGAGAAGGAGGAGCGGGTGTGTGACGGGGAGAGGAGGCTGCCGACTGTAGCTGGATCGTTGCCTCGGCTCTTAATATCTCTTCCTCCTCTGACAGCCCACTTGGGGATAAGGACACCTTTCTTCTTTTTTTGTTTCACAGACTCCCTGAGAAACCTCTCCTCCGCCAGTCACGGCCCCCGCTCTTCTCCAGCTGAGCTCAGCAGCTCCAGTCAGCACCTTCTCCGAGAGCGGAAGTCCTCGGCCCCGTCGCACTCCAGCCAGCCCACCCTGTTCACCTTTGAGCCCCCGGTGTCAAACCACATGCAGCCCGCCTTGTCCACCAGTGCGCCTCAGGAGTATCTCTACTTGCATCAGTGCGTCAGCCGGAGAGCGGAGAACGCCAGGTAGGAGACCGCCGGGAGCAGCGGTGCCTCGGGGGCCCACTCGGGACTCGGGAGCTTCCAGTCCTGTTTTTAATTTCAAAGACAAGGGAGTAAAACATTTTCTCAGACAAACAGATGCATTTATTAACAAAGCATCATTCTTTTGCCTAGGTAACCTTCACATGGTACTGGTGTCAGCTGTGCTGCTACAGAGTGGTGATCAGATTCCAGAGGAACCTCCCATTATCAGAAATCACGCTATAAAAATGTTTAATCTGGGGGGAAAAGGCATTAGGGACTAGAGTTTCAGAATTGGGAAAAAAAACCCGTCAATTTACTTGTTGGCAATAAGAGTATAGCTATAAAGTCTTACAGTATTGAACAAATCCATATCTCACTTTTGCTGTAGAGCAGCCCTGTTCTGTGTGGTCGTGAACTATCCACAGGTGGCTATTTAAATTTGAATGGGTTCAAATAAGATAAAACTTAAATTGAAGTTCCTCAGTTGCACTGGCCACATTTCAAGTGCTCAGTCGCCACGTGTGGCTAGTGGCTACCCTCTCAGCACAGGTAAGGAAACATTTCATCACCATGGAAGGTTCTAGAACAAGGACTCTCTGCTCTAGAATAATAGTCTATGTATTTCTGACACCACTAGTTCTCTCACAGGTGCCGAGCGTATACATATTTTTACTACCGTTTATTCTGGTTGTTAGGGTAACAAAAGCACAGAGGTGATGGGCTTTACCAGAGCTAGTCCCCAGTTGCTAATCCTGGCCAGCAGAGGACCAATCACGTGTCTCAGTTCATTTAGAAACACCGAATTTGTGTTATGAAAACTAAGGCAGGTAGAGAACTCACTGTATTATGTATTACATCATAGAACATTTTCAAGCAGAATCTTACTCGAACCAGTCAAATGCACTGAGAGACAGCCGATACAGATCATTCTGTCCGTCTCCTAGATGAGGACAGTGAGGCTCCCAGCTATGGCGTGACAGAGGCAGGACTAGAGCCCAGGGCTGCTCGGCTCCGGTCCTGCACTCCACACTGCGTCACCCTGCTGCCGGGACCATGACACGGCTCGCGCTGCCTGCGCTCTGTCTTAAGGTGGCCTCAAATACCCATTTTCCTGACGCCTCGGGATTCCTTTGTTTATGAACTTCCACGAGTTCAAACTCCATCAACTTAGACGGAAAGAGCTGAGCTCAGAAACAAGGTGGGATGAATGAGCCGAGATGACAGAATGAGTTCGCGGCCGCGCCGTAAACAGCCCCGATGCCCCTGGCTCCCACGCCTCCGGCAGGCAGGATGCGGAGGCTAGAAGCGTGTACAGGCTTGGGAGTCCGGCAGGTGCGGGTCCAGATTCAGGTTCTGCCACTTTCTTTGTGATCTCAGGCCGCTTACTGAACCTCGTTGAGCTTCCATTTCCTGACCTGTAGAATGGAAAGGGCTCCTCCTAAGGCTCCCTGATGAGCAGAGTGACAGGAGCACATCCGAGTACTTCTGAGCGTTTGTTCTCCTTGTGCCCCACCCCCACTTCACGTGACCTGGCCTCGGAGTAGAGAAGGTGAGGTCTTAAAATCATCATTCTCTTGAAAGTGGACTTTCTATTAATGCCTCTCACCCTTAAGGTGCCTATGAAATATCTAGGGATCTGGTTAAAATGCCGATTCTGAATCAGTAGGCCTGCAGCGGGTCCCGAGATCCTGCCTTTCTGCTCACTTCCAGGGCTTGCCTTCGGATCACACTTGAAGTAGAAGGCTTTATATAATACTAACAGCTACCACCACCTCCACTCCCATGCGGCTGTGAGAGCAGCAGGGAACAGATGTGTAAATGTGTCTGCTTGAATTAGCAGTTAGGGCCCACTCTCTGCACCCCCTCCTCCTCGGTAAAGCCTCTGTTAATCTGCCTAGCTGAGACCCACATCTCTGAATTCCCACAGCAGTTTTTTATTCTCTCTCGCACGTTTGGCACGCTCTGCTTCATAGTGTGGACACTTATATTAATATATTACTGCCCTTCAAAGACAGGACCAAAGGCATATAGTAGGTACATAAAAAATATCCAAACGCATCTGTGTTACAGAGAGAGAGCATAACAGGGGAGACAAAACGGATCTGCAGTTGGGGAAGCAGCCTTAGTGTGGGGCCCTGAGCAAGCTGTGCTTTTCTCTGTGTCTTTGCTTTCACTTGTGGGGGTGTGGGAGCAGGGGAGTGAGGAGAAGGAGCCGGGAGATTTTTGGAAAAAATAAGTTCAAACAACATTAACAGAATTCCCAAGTGATGGAGGTTGGGAAGGAAGCTTTCTTTGGGCCAGAAACACCATATAATTTCTAGAGGTATTGGAGTAGTTTGCATGATACTAAACATACTGTAACAATTATAAACTCTGGGCACAACATAAAAAAACAACTGTTTGAAGGCACTGAAGAGCAATCACAAGGCAGGCAGAAACTGAAAGAGATTTAACTCTTAAACGGAGCTGGGGGGGGAAGGGGCGCCTGGGTGGCTCAGTGGATTAAGCATCCAAGTCTTGATTTCGGCTCAAGATCATGATCTCAGCCTCATGAGATCGAGTCCTGCATCAGTCTGCACACTGTGCGTGGAGCCTACTTAGGATTCTGTCTCCCTCTGCCCCTCCCCTGCTTGTGTGTGCTCTCTCTCTCTCTCAAAAAAAAAAAAGGTGCAAGTAGCATACAACGGTAAGTGTGTTAATTGCTTTAATCCACGGTATTAAGAGGTGAGGCTGGCTAGAGTGAAGAGATGGTGAAATTTAGGAGAGAGAGAAACTAAAAAATCAGTGGGGAGTGCCAGTCCCTGTGTGGTCGCAGCAGCACGCACAGGCTACCCCTCCCCCCAATTGCAAGTAAAAACTACGGACAAAATACGATTGCCCTGTAATCGTCTTGATTGTATAAAAATAAAATGAGGCAAATGATAAAGGGGAGCAAAACGTGGAGAGGGCACTGCTGGAGAGGTGAATCCTCTGTATCTCGTGGCATTGCCCTGGGCGGCGGGGCGGGGGGCCACTCACACAGCAGCGCGCTGGGGCAGACAGCTGAAACTGTGAGAGCAAGCCCATCTTTCTTGCTAGAGGAACCAGTGCAGTGCCCAGAGTGAAGAGAGCTGGAGAAGGGGTTTCCTGACTCTGAGAATGAAACCACACAAGTCTCGGGCTCACCGTGAGCTGCGCATGTGCGGGACAGACCTGACGAGCATCGCAAGGGCTTTGAGCGCTCAGCCGAGATCTGCACCACCACATACAGGAGGAGAGACGGAACTTGCAGCCTGAGTCTGACCACAGTGACAGCTGCAAAACAAAAACCTCAGCGCTCTCCAGAGGATTGTAACAGAACCCAGCATCTACGCAACATGATTAACAATACTAAGGATGTATAATCTAGAATTTCTCAGCATACGGAGAACCAGCTAAATGTAACTGGTCCTCAAGGGGAAGCCAGATGTCAACCCCGGCATGACCTGGTTGTTGGAGTTATCAGACCCAACTCGAAAAGCCTGTATTATAACCATATTCCATAAAAATGAATGTAAAGAAAAGAAAAACTATCAACCCACAAGTTTATATCCTGAAAAATTGTCCTTTAGGAATGAAAACAAGAGGTTGCCAAATGAAAGAAAAATAAGAGAATATCCGAGAGAGCTGATTTAAAGATGTGATAAGAGGTTCTTCAGGCTGAAGCAAAATAGTCCAGAAGGAAACTAAAACCTTCAAGAATGAAGGAAGAGCTGCAGAAATAGTAAATATCTGCATAATTTTCCCTCCTCAGTTCATTACTATATGTGACTGTTGAACGCAGATACTAAATGTTGCCTAGTGGGGTTTTCACCTGGTCCTCTCTTCAGCGTGAAGAGCTTCCTTATCATTTCTATATGAGTCCCCTTGTGACATGTTTTCCCAGTTTTCATTTATCTGGAAATAATCTATATTTCACCTTCATTTTTAAAAAAAGATTTCTTTAGTTATTTGAGACAGAGTGCCCGTGCGTGGAGGGGAGGGGCAGAGGGAGAGGGCGAGAGAAAATCTTGAGCAGACTCCCCACTGAGCACAGAGCCTGACATAGAACTCGATCTCACGACCCCGAGATCATGACCTGAGCCAAAACCAAGAGTCAGTCGCCTAACCTCCCGTATCACCCAGGTGCATCTCACCTTCATTTCTGGGAGATATCTTGCTGGATATAAAATTCTGGAATGATGGTTTTATTTTATTTTTTTTATTTTCTTTTGGCATTTTAAAGGATAACATTCTGTAGTCTTCTGCCATTCATTGTATGAGAGGGGAGCTGTTATTTTTATTGTTAGACTCCTATAGTAATGTATCTATCTTCCTCTGAATGTTTTTTTTTCTCCTCTTTAAAAAAAATTGTGAAATACACATAAAATTTATCATCTGAGCTATTTTTAAGTGTACAGGTCAGTTAGTGTTAAGTACTTTCACATTGTTATGTAACCAGTCTCTAAAACTGTTTTCATCTTGCAAAACTAAAACTCTCCACCCATTAAAAATTCCCCATTTCCCCTTTCTCCTACTTCCCAACACCTTCCTTTCTACTGTCTGTATGAATTTGACTTCTCTACGTAACTCATATAAATGGAATCATACAGTACTTGTCTTCGTGAGTGGCTTTTTTCACTTAGGATAATGTCTTTAGGGTTCATCCATGTTATAGCCTGTGTCAGAATGTCCTTCCTTTTTATGGCTGAATGCAGTTTCATTGCCTGTTTATGCCACATTTTGTCTATTTCATCCATTAATAGACACCTTGGTTGCTTCCACCTTTGGCTGTCGTGGATAACGCTGCTGTGAACCTGGGTGTACAGATACTCTTCAGGGAGTCAGCTTTCAGCTATTTGGGGTACATACCCAGAAGTAGAATTGCTGGATCCTCTGATAATTCTAATTTCAGTCTTTTGAGACACTGCTGTACTGTTTTTCATCGTGGCTGCACTATTTTAGAACTGTGAACAATGGTGACCATTTCTCCACATCCTTGCCAGTATTTGTTATTTTTTGGTAGTGCCATGCTAACAGCTGTGAGGTGGTATCTCACTATGGTTTGGGAGTTTTTCTGGTTTTTTGTTTGTTTGGGTTTTTTGGTTTGTTTCTGTTTCTGTTTTTGTTTTTATTTTTAAAGGTGGGGCAGGGCTGGGGGGGGGGGAGAATCCCAAGCAGGCTCCACACCCAGTGCAGAGTCAGACACGGGGCTCATTCTTACAACCCTCAGATCCTGACCTGAGCCGAAATCAGGAGTTGGTCACTTAACCGACTGAGCTCCCCTGGCACCCCTCGCTGTGGGTTATTTACTTTTCCATAACGATTAATGGATGTTCAGTGTCTTTTCAGTGTTTGTTAGCTGTTGTATCTCTTTGGGGAAATGTCTATGTAGGCCTCTCCCCATTTTTTTTTTATTTTTTTATTTTTATTTATTTTTTTTTAAAGATTTTATTTATTTATTTGACAGAGATAGAGACAGCCAGCGAGAGAGGGAACACAAGCAGGGGGAGCGGGAGAGGAAGAAGCAGGCTCATAGCAGAAGAGCCTGATGCGGGGCTCGATCCCAGATCGCCAGGATCACGCCCTGAGCCAAAGGCAGACGCTTAATCGCTATGCCACCCAGGCGCCCCCCCATTTTTTTTTTTTTAAATCTGGTTGGATGGTTGTTGTTGTTGGGTTGTAGAAGTTCTTTATATATTCTGGATATTAACACCTTGCCAAATATATGATTTACAGATATTTCCCCCATTCTGTAGATTGCCTTTCATTCTGCTGATTGTGTCCTTTGATGCACAATTTTATATTTTGATGCAGTCCAATATATCTATTTTTACTTTTGTTGCCTGTGCTTTTGGTGTCATATATTAAAAAGAAAATCATTCCCAAATCCACTGTCAGGAAGATTTTCCTCCTGTGTTTCTTCTCAGAGTTTATAGTTTCAGCATTTTGTTTAGGTCTTTGATCTATTTTTTAATTTTTTATATATGATGTAAAGTAAAAATCTAACTTCATTTTTGTGCATATGGATATCCAATTTTCCCAGCACCGTTTGTTGAAAAGATTGTCATTTCCCCATTGAATGGTCTGAGCATCTGTACTGAAAATCATTAGATCATATATGTGAAGGCTATTTCTGGGCTTTATATTCTGTTCCATTGGTCTATATGTCTTTGGGCCAGTACCACACTTTTTTTTTTTTTTTTAAAGATTTTATTTATTTATTCGACAGAGATAGAGACAGCCAGCGAGAGAGGGAACACAAGCAGGGGGAGTGGGAGAGGAAGAAGCAGGTTCCCAGTGGAGAAGCCTGACGTGGGGCTCGATCCCAGAACTCCAGGATCACGCCCTGAGCCGAAGGCAGACGCTTAACCGCTGTGCCACCCAGGCGCCCCCCAGTACCACACTTTTAATTACTGTAGCTTTGTAATAATATGTTTTGACATCAGGGAAGTATGAGACTTCTCACTTTGTTTACAAGATTATTTTGGCTATTTGCACTTCTGTCTGTTTGCTGACTTTTATTCGTTGTTTTTCAGCAGTTTGACTCTGATATTCCCAGGTGTATTTTCTTGGTTGGGGCTTCATTTAGCTTTCTGATTCTATTTTTTGCTCTTTTTGATCAAGTACAACAAAATTTCTACCAATATTTCTTCTTCGAATTTTTTTTCTGCCCCATTCCATCTCTGCTTTCCTTCTATTCTTCACATTAGACCACTTAATACTGACCCATATATCACTGATACTACTCATTTTTTAAAAAATCTTATTTCCTCTCTGTGCTCATTTTGGATGACTTTTAATTGAATTTTAAGTTCTAGAATCCTCCCCCTTTCCCCCACCCCATACTTTTATTTACTTTTTTTTTTTTTTACAATTTTTGAGGTGTAATTAAAGTACAGTCAGTGTCAATACATATAAAGTTTCCTTGTCCCTTTGTAATTCATACTTCCCTCTACCCCATTCCTCAGGAACCACTGACAATATTTCTATCACTACATTAGTCATCATTTTCTAGAATTTTACTTGAGTGGACTCATATAGTAGTCACTGTTTTTACTTCTTTCACACAGCATAATGCTTTTGGGATTCACCCATGTTGTTACATGTATCATTAGTTGTTCCTTTTTATTGCTGAGTAGTAATTCAGTGTACCTTTATATCGCTACTTATTTATCCATTCCTATGCTGGTGGGCACCTGGGTCATTTCCAGTTTCAGCTTTTACAAATCAAGATGCATTTGTCCATAAATGTCACTAACAGATCTTGGTGTAGACATTTGCTACATTTCTCTTGGGTAAATACCTAGAAAACCATGCCTAGGTGGTTTTACTGGTGAATTCTATAAAATGGGGTAATGCAAATATTACCCATATTCTTTCAGGAAACGTAAGAAGAGAGGGTCCTTTTGCAACTCATTTTTTTTTTTTTTGAGACCAGAATAACCCAGATACCAAAGACAAGGAATTACAGGAAAGAAAATCGGAAGGCAATATTCCCTGTGGATATAGATGCAGAAGTCCTTTCTTTTACAAAAACAAACAACCAACAGTAATCAAATCCAACTTAAAAATATATATTTAATGTGTGTGTGTGTTTTAGGGATATTAATATATTAGGGAATATATGTGTGTATATATACATCATTAGGGATAATAGTTCGTGATAAAGTGGTGCTCATCCCAGGAATGCAAGGTTGGTTTTACATTAAGAAACCAGCCATTGTAATTCATTACATCAAGAGAATAAGGAGAGGGCACCTGGGTGGCTCAATCGGTTAAGCATCCTACTCTTGAATTCAGCTCGGGTCATGATCTTGGGATTGTGAGATTGAGCCCCGGGTCAGGCTCTGCGCTAGGCATCGAGCCTGCTTTAGATTCTCTCTCTCCCTCTGCCAATCCCCCCTCCTCTTTCTCTCTCTCTCTCCCTCTCTACCTCTCTTTTAAAAAAAATAAAAGGATAAGGAGAAAAATAATATAATCATCACCTTAGTAGATGCTCATAAAGCATTTATCAAAACTCAAGGCCTCTTCATAAAAATTTTCTTAGCAAACTATAGAGGAGAGCTTCTTCAAATTAATAGCAGACTTCTAAGGATAACCTACAGCTAATATCATACCTAACAGAGAAATATTAAGCATATTCTCATAATACTGGGGATAAGGACAGAATACCTGCTCTCACCACTTCTTTTATTTTTTTTTTAAGATTTTATTTATTTATTTGACAGAGATAGAGACAGCCAGCAAGAGAGGGAACACAAGCAGGGGGAGTGGGAGAGGAAGAAGCAGGCTCATAGCGGAGGAGCCTGATGTGGGGCTCGATCCCATAACGCCGGGATCACGCCCTGAGCCGAAGGCAGACGCTTAACCGCTGTGCCACCCAGGCGCCCCTCCAAAATGATTTTTAAAAGAACAAAGTTAGAGGATTTGTACTACCTGATATCAAGATTTGCAAACAAACAAATCTTTGTCTTTATCTTCCTCAAGACTGTTTTGTATTGATGAAAAGGTAAACATACAGAGCTCCCTAGAGCAGAAAAGTATGTGTGTGTGTGTGCGCGTGCGTGCATGTGCCCAGGTGTTGACAAAGGTGCGAATAGGGAAATGAAAGTCTTTTCAACACATGGTGCTGGAACAGCTGGGTGTCCATATAGAATTAAAACAAAAAAAAACCTTATTGATACCACACTGCTCAAAAGTTATAAATGTGTCAGAGACCCTAAATGTAAAATCTGATAGTATGAAATTTCTAGAAGAAAACATCTCTGTGTTCTTGAGGTAAGCAAAGATTTGTATCACAGGATACAAAAAGAGGGGACCCATAAAAGAAAATAAATCGATAAAGTAGTTGAATCAAAATTAAAACTTTTCTTCAAAAATCCCCACAAAATGCCAAGTCACAGAATATGAGAAAATACTCAAAACAAATATATCTGACAAAGGATTTATTTCTAGAAAATATAAAGCATTATTACAACTTAAGACAACCCAATTTTTTTTTATGGGCAAAAGATTTAAATAGACACTTCACCAAAAAAAGATACAGAAATGGCAAATGAAAAGATGCTGAGTCACCAGGGAAATGTTTGCTTCGTGTCCACAGGAATGGGTAAAAGAAAAAAGACTGACGATGCCGAATGTTGACAGATGTACTGTCATCCTGCTTCTGACATTCATGTTACATGCTAGGCACTCTGGAGAAAAAGAAATAATGCTTTACAGTTTACGGAGCGCACTCACATTAGTTACCTCATGTGATCTCCAAAATAATCTCAGAGGGTTACATCTTTTTTTTCATTATTGTATTTTTAAGTAATCTCCACACCCAGCGTGTGGGGCTCGAACTCACACCCCCGGGGTCAAGAGTCGCTCGCTGCACTGCCCGAGCTGGCCGGGCGCCCCTCATAGGGTTCCTTCTGAGTGGGGACTTGGGAGAGAGACCCAGCTCATTCATCCCTGCCCGGCGTACACATAAATACGTCTGTTGGGATTACTGTAGTGAAAGAGTATTTAGTGAGACTAATAATAACCAGCCTTTATCTGTTCCTTTTTTCATTTATGGGGGAACCTGACATACTATACAATAAATTAACTCCCTTAGAGGTGAAACTCTGAGTTACTTATCCTTCACTACAGTTTTAGCCACTGTTCTTCCTTTAAGTACTGGACAGGCGTTCCGGCTAAAATGACTTCAGTTCTCAAAATCTCGCTCTTCCCCTGAGCAAAAATAAGTCGCTCCTCAAAGTAGTAACTGTCGCCAAGGAGGGAGTTTTGAACAGACACCATCAAGACAAGCGGAGTCCTTTTTGTCTTCCCTGGATTTATTGTTGCCCTCCAGCCTTTAGGGCCTCATTTCAGACTCTGGACCTTCTGTTTCCTCCTGTTTCCAGGAGGCTGTTAACCCTTAGCAGGTGATGTGGTGTGGAGAGTCACGTGCCTCAGAAGGCCGTAGTTCAGGGGCCCGGAGACGGGGTGGGGGGAGGAATGCGGTTTCGAGGGATGGGATTCCAGTCGGAATGGGTCACGGGCCCTGCAGCAGTATCCCGCGCAGAGAAGGTGCGTGAGAAGTAAAATGAGAAGTGGCGATGGAGAACTTACCTTTGATTCATCATTTCTAAGACCTCTGACTCATTCACCCAGTGCCTTTGATTGACCAAAGGCAGAGAAGAGACGACTTTTAGTTTCACTTAGTTCGTCTATGTAACTCTGCTCTGTAACCGCGATGAGAAGGCAGGCACAAACTTGCCGCCGGAAGGGTTTGAGATGCAAAGATCACCTCACCTCTCAGAGATTGTGAGATAGCATTTTCTGAATTTTCTTCCCTCATCGAAGGATCCACGTGGGATGGGTTAAATGCAGAAGAATGGTCCGTATGACCTCTTCCGACGGCCAGGGACTGTTACAGACCTAAATGGTGGTCAGTGTACTTACGACCATGTGCGTATTCACTTTCTTTAAATGGGAACATGCTACTAAAAAGGAGACTGGGCCTTCATCGTGAAGGTACTAAGAGTAGCGTGGAAAACAGTGAAATCAAGGTGTCCTGTGGTACGTGAAATTATGTGGAAAGAGGCCAAAGAACTATTGCAAAACTAAGCAGTGAGGAAAACTAGGAAACCGTTCCTAAAAGATAAGGGAGCGGTTTCTGGCCGGTATTAAGGCCAGGGCGGCAGCAGCAAGAGGTGATGGGCTCGGGCCACCCACCAGCGGCCACGGGCGTGGGAGCAGGGGCAGGCGCTGCGGGCTGGACGGGGTGCGTTCTCTGCTCCTTGCCCCTGCCTCCAGCGAGCTCCCCTGCACGCTGGTGTTCCGGCATCTGCCTGCGCAGCTCGGCCATTTGCGGGGTTTCCCATCTCAGAACTGGGGTGGGGGGGGGGAGATTCAGATGGCCTCGCGCGGGACATGCCCGGCCCAGGACCTCGCTCCTTCCAGGAGGCCCCTGTCAGCCCACAGCCCGGCAAGGGAAGCCTCTGGAAATGCACCGCTTCCCAGTATTCATCCCAGGAAAGCAGCTCGGGACCCCACGGTGACCGAGGCCTCAGTGAGGGTTTAACGACAGTAGTAAAGGCCGCAGAACTCACGAGTGCTCACAGCCCCCCTCTGGATCTGCTGAAAGAGGGGGCACACCGTGGCAGCGGCTTGGAGCGGAGTGCAGAGGCTGGCGTGGAGCCAGCCCTGCTGCTGGCCGTCTGTCTGTCCGAGTGCACAGCTTCCGGCGAGCTTGTTTCCCTCCTGTAACTCCTTTCACCCGGTTCTTGAAGCGGTGACCTGCCCCTCCCCTCGCATCTCATCGGACCCGGCCCCACGAGGGCACTGGGCCAGGGTTCGGGATGGCAGGTGTGTCCCCTGGGTCCCGGGAGCGCGGCCCCAGGTGGAAGCGTGAGACCCACACCCGAGCCGCTTTAGCACGAGGCACGGCCAGGGTTCCGCGGGGCGCGGCGTGCGGCGGGAAGGAGGAACGGAAGTGGAGAGGGGGAGGCCTGTCACACCTTCGCGGAGCAAAAAGGCTCTTTTTGGTACTTGGTGTAAAGTTCCACTGCATCAAAGAAGCATTCCAGAGGCAGGTAAATCAGGCCCAGGGCTGGCGCAGAGACAGGTGGGACACGCTCGGGGGGGGGGGGGGGGGGGGGGGGGG